>NC_051182.1:144653283-144966408 GCF_013339695.2 Rhipicephalus sanguineus
CTTGCACCTCAGAGCAATGGGAAGGCATTCTTCATGAAAGCGCCTCCACAGTATGTGAGGTACTCGTCCTGCAGACCATGCAGGATGAATGCTCTAGGGAACCTTGCCCACTCTTCCTTTCACGTCAATGAAAAAAGTTACTGACGATTAGGACACTAATGCGAAATTTGAATGCAGCTCTATGTGTGTTTTCGTTTTGCGAACAGGATTCGGGGAGATAGAAGTCTCTCACTCACCGCATTGAGTTGTGGGAGGTTCGCTGGCCTCGGGAGATGTTCCTTTCCGCTGGTTGTGGAAAGATGAGAAACGTCGTCCTTCGGCACGGGTTGCATGCACGTCGAACAGAGCCAGAACTGATGCAGGTCTGCGTTAGGAAATGCCGACTGGAGGGTCTTCCGGTGACACTCATCTGGTAGCAGTTTCGAGTCATCCTGGAACGAGGGCCGATCACACACCGAACACACACTCCTAAGTGAACTGTCTTTAAACGGCTGCAGGGACGTCTTCATTGCACCCTTCCTCTTTGCGAGCCGGCGGCGTCTGGCTTCGGCTTCTGTGGCGCGGACGGCAGGATCTTCCCGGCGGCGCCGCCTAGCTTCTGCTTCGGCGGCAAGCACTCTCGGGTCTTGTCGGCGACGACGCTGGGCAGCAGCTTCGGCGGCACGCACGGCTGGATCATTCCGGCGGCGGCGGCGATGAGCTATCGTTTCGGCAACGCGAACTGAGGGTTCCTTCTGGCGGCGGCGGCGATAGGCTTCGGCCTCGGCAGCGCGTATAGCAGGGTCTGCACGGCGACGGCGCTTTGATGCCGCTTCGATGGCGCGAACTTTAGCACAATCCTCCTGGCGGCGGAGGCGCTGCGCTAGCGCTTCGGCGGCGCGCACCTCTGGATTCTGACGTCGGCGCCGCTGAGCCTCGGTTCGGGCAGCTCGTTTCGCCGCTAAGACAGCCGAAGCGCTATCACCGCTTGCGTCGCTCATTGTTCAGAGGAAAAAAAAAACAACAGAAAAAGAAGAAGAACAATAAAAAAAAAAAGAGCTGGCGAAGAACTAATGTTCAGGTCAAGCCAGGCTTGCCCTGACATCACTGAAACAGCCACGTTGGAGCACCAACATGGTGGCGCGCGAAGTTGTTATGTCACGTGAATATTATCAGTACATCGCATGTTCCATGGTTCCTTCGTTATTCATCCAGCGATGTCGTTATCACACTGAAGCAGGTTAATCGCCGCGTGATTATACTGCCTTGACGTCATCTAAGCCGCCATATTGGAGCCATGTTGTGCGCATCGTGCGCTCATGACGTCACGTGCAAGCTTCCACAAATCGCTTGAGTCGCGCATGCAGTCATGTTAGAAATACTATCGCGCCATGTTAGAGCATCGTGCGGCACCTGCTTTCCTCTTCACTCTTTCATCTTTCGCTGTGCTTGTTCGCTCGGTTGCGGCCGTTGCGGCGAGGTGCAACGAGGGACAAGGCACGCCGACGCTCAACGCAGGAACGGCCGCCCAGATCAGCGAGCAGAGGTGGAACGCTTGTCTTCCTCCAGGCAGCCCCGTTGACGTTGATCCGTGCTTCTTTCCAGAGGGCTGCAGAGTTAACGTCTTTTACTTCACACCGAGACATGTCCACACATAAGCCACGACCAAACTAGAGTGACCTAGAATAGGGGGAGTGTCCAAAGCGACGCGCGAATACATGGGAGGAGCGAGGGCCTTTTGCGGTGAACTCCCGCGCCGCGGCGCTGCCGTGCCGGACCCGTGGACTTTCTCCGCGGCGGAAGCCGCGCCAAAGCGGCGAGCGTCTGCTACGCGCCTGATATTTTGGCCGCTATTAGCCAAAACTGCGGAAATTAGGGCAATATTTAATACTGCGTCACTGCAACATAATACTGCAGCGACTCAGCGCACAGGGAACACGTTTGGGCTTTGTGAAAAGGGAATTTTGTATCCTTTCAGCTGGTTTGTCACCGCAATGGTCTACACCAGGGGCGTAGCCAGACATTTTTTTCGGGGGGGGGGGGGGTTCAACCATACTTTATGTGTTCGTGCGTGCGTTTGTATGTGTGTGTATATATATACGCAAGCAAAATTGAAATTTTTCGGGGGGGGTTGAACCCCCCCCAACCCCCCCCCCCCCTTGGCTACGCCCCTGGTCTACACTTACGCGGCTGCTTGAAGAACGCATTCTGCGCGCAATTCATCATGAGGGGAGGCGCTTAATGTACTTTCGTGTGGAATGACGAACGTAAATGTGCTGCAGATGAGAATAAGCTGGAGATCGCGAAGATAACCAGGAGAATACGTAGCAGAAATGCACGTATGAAATGGCTACCTCATGCTAACGCGTTTGCACCCTTCATATCCTTTCTTTTTTTCGTGCGTTCGATTTGTTTTGCAAGGCTGCTCTGCTGTTTCAAGCGTTTTCGTGCGAAGGCGAATGTGTCCGTCGGCGTGGCCGCGGCACCAAAGTAAAAAAAAATTACTAGCATAACTCTCGCGTCTCGTTAACTTTGCATGCACGAAAATTGGCATGGTCAGCACATGACGTCACGGTGAATGACTTCAGGACGACGTCATAGTGACGTCACAAATTTGGTCGATCTGTGACGTCATCACGTGATGATTTTGTGCATCACTCGCGTTGGCGGTGCAGGACGTCGATGGTCAGTTTTCGCGTTTGGAGGCATCTAAGGCTTTTGCCTTTAAAAAACAACACAAATCAAAGTAAATGAAACGATAACAGTGCAACACCGTGTATGCTTCACTTCATGTTACCAACGATCACCCGAAAATAAACGTGATTCTTAGTTCAGAGCAGCTGATTACACGTGTCTGCGGGACAAAAGAGGCTTGCTTTAGCCGTCCTGTCCTCTCTCTATATTTTTTAAAGAGATGACCAGACACGTAGTTTCAGTACTCCGGGGCTTCAGTATGCGGTCGGGTGCCGTGTTGACGCGCAGTCGATTGCCACGAAAACAATTGTATTTTATGTAACTGCTCGTCCACATCTTTTTCTAAAGTATCTGAACCGCGCGAACGCTAACCGCCGCGAACCGTGAAAATATCTGAAGTTGAGAATTAGTTGTTTGAAACTGTTTTCATTTCGTATGGTGAAGGGTTGAAGCAATGCACGCATCTCGCTCAAACGTCTCATACTGACGTTCAGCCATCCCTGTAGAGCGACGCATGATTGACCACAGCTCGCTCTGAAACATCTAGACATAAGAGATCTCTGAACAATTTTCTGAAGTGATTGAAATGTTACACTTTCACGTTTGTAAATTCTTTACCATGTTCTTGTTCAGGCAGCTATTTAACTTGCACGGCAAGAATGAGGATATTTGTAACTTTATTTCATGATATCTGCATATTTTAAAAGCATTTTTTATATTACGCCTTTATGCAAAAACTTGTGTGGAATAAGGTTAGTTTACCAGGCATTGCTTTTCTTTCAAATTTTTGCGCACGGTGAGCCTTGTACGCTACCTCAGAAGCAAAAATAAGCCAAGAGCATTAATTGCAATCGTATGGCCGCCCATACTCTTTCTTTTGTTTACTTCACGTTTTCCCGGTGTCCTGTGCCCATAATAAAGCGCTAGTGGAGGCTAACAAACTGTTGGATAAAGCGCTGCGCATATGGCGAGCAAACCACTGGCGACCATGGGTAAAAACTCGTAGTGTGAAGCGGTCACTGCGCCTAAGTATTTCAGCTGACTGCGCGTGTAATTTACTTTTTTTTATTACTCTTAATTCTTGCATGCGTGATTCTATTGCCCGTGCGAATAAGTTATTTTCTTTCCTTGTGTGTGTTCGCTTTGCGCATTTTTACGCACGCATCAACGTTTTCGAACTTTATCACTTGAACCCGGCCACGCTGATGCTGCTTGACACATGATTCTCTGCATTCTGTTGTTGCCCCAGCACTAATACAACGCTTGAAGGTGGATAAGATCCATTCCGCACCGCATTATTAAAGTTAAGTAGGCTTCAAGTGCCCTGTGTGAAAACTCAGCGCAAAAACCTACAGCGCGTAGCAGACGCCCCTCGCTTTCCGCGCGCTTCCCGAGCGCGGAAAGCCCACGGGTCCGGCGCAGCAGCGGCGCGGCGCGGCAGTTCACCGCAAAAGGCCCGCGCAGGAGCCGGCGCTTTGGACACTCCCCCTATTCTAGGGCACTCTAACCAAACTGTTTACCATAGAGTTTCCTACAATACTTACTAGAGGGAACTCTGGCGCTAGTGTCTATGGGAGCTGCAACGCATGACGCTTCAGCCAGCATGGGAATCATGGGTAGTACACAAATTTGTCTAAACTTCGTACTTTCGGCTCCGTTTAGCTCCGCGTTGGCTGCATCCGCTTTGTCGCAAAACGAATTTCAGCAAAAGTCAGCAGTCTCACTTCGCCACATTAACTTCTTTAGGCTCAGCGATTCAAATCTGGTCACGAAGTTCACAACGATCTATTCTTTTATCCGAAAGAAAACCAAAACATAGCAATAAACAAAGCCACAAGTACGTTCGAAGCCGCAAGCACGAAGACTAGGCAAATTTGTGTACTACCCATCATTCCCATGGTGGCTGAACGATCGCAGCGCCAGAGTCCCCTCTAGTTAATTTTAGGAAACTCTATGCTGTTTACGACCCGCCAAAAGGCTGCACGAGGTCACGTGATCTCCTACGCGCTTCCGGCACTTTCGGTTTTTCCGGCGCTTGTTTCGTTTCGCATTAAGGTACTAGAAATCGCCGCAGAGGGCGAAAAAGTTAACCGAGTTCCATCGAGATGCGCATAGAATGGAAAAACTCCTCTTTTAGCGGTCGGACAAAGCCTCCAAGATTGTGCGCCAGCGGAACCCGCCGGCGCGAAACCTCGGAGGCCTTTAGTCAAATAAGTTAGTTCGAATATTCCGTGTTAGGGGCACTCAACGCGGCCAAATATTTTATTTCAGAATCTATCAGAAAATTATTAGAACTTCATTACCGTGTAATCTTTCATAAAATTAGTAGGCATTTGTTTATTTGTTACTTCTACAATTAATACAACTCGATTATTTGCGGCCAAAGTATTGAGATTACACTAACGCTCGAAAAGCAGCAGCCCATTGGCATCGATTGCGTTTCGCTTGCTATTTCATTCAAATTGTACCGCGGTTGTTTTCTTTCATCGGCATTACGCAGCTCCGTTTTAAATCAGCTTTGATACAGCAATGCGAGTTTCTGTGCCAAACTTTACATGCCACTGCCACAAAGCGAACGTGCCTAAAGCCTGTGAATCATGTCAGCTGCGGCGCTTCACCGGCTGCACCAACCACCGGCTGCACTAGAATATTATAGTTTATAGATACTTCATAAACGTTGGGCTTTTCAGTTTCCAGCGTGAAAATTCAACGCCGGCAAAGAGCTCGGAGGCTACGTACGAAAACGGAATAACCATGCACCATGTGGGCCTGCGCACCGGTGAGTGAAAATGCACTGCTTTGCATTTGAACGTAGCTTTCTTTCTTTCTTTTTTTCTTTTTTTTCATGCGCTATGGCTTTTGTCATTTCATAAGGTTTTACGACTTGTCCAGCTGAGCGGATGCACATCTTGTGGATTCTAATGACGTTTTCTAAGATTGTTTACTTCGTTCTCACTTTTGCAGAAAATATCTTTGCTGCTAAACTTTGTAACACAGATCACAGCATAAGTTTTACCTGTACATTGTGATCATCGTTAACACCCCTGAACAACAGGCATGCTTAATTAAAATTATGCAAATCAAATCACTACATGGGAAATTTCTGTAAAGTGAAGCTCTAACCGTACACATTTTGTATAATATATTCTATACAACAAAAGGACGTGCCAGCAATTCTGTTTACCTGTGTTGTGTATGGTGGGCAATCTTATAGAATATTCATCTTTATCCACCACAACGGTCAAAACATTAGACTGATGCAGTTGTTATGTTGGTGTGCCAAGCAGTGTGCATAAAATGTTCTTAATCTGAAGGAACAACACAACTGAGAAGAGTGCCCATTGAATTGCCCCTATGTGTTACAGGTCTTCGTGTGACGTCGTTTGACAAACCCTTTTTTAGTCGTGCAAGGCGCTTCGCAAAAACCCTTAAACGAGAGGGCTGTTGCACTCAGAACGCAGACTTTCTTGTACATCACTCTCTCTTTGATGTCTAATGTTCTTGTCTAGGGTAACATCACATGTTTTGCACTGTCTGGAAGAACAGGTCTGAGATGTGCACTTATCGAATCGCCCACACACATGACAAATCTTCACGGTAGCTCAAGTTGGAGACTTGTCATTCATGCGGTGCCCTTCACAACCATTCCAAATGAGGTAGCTGTCGTGCATCAAAGGCGAGCTTTTTTTCATGTATATGTCACTCATATACATTGCATTTTTGCATTTTTCTCTAATGCAACAGTCCCCTTTGCACGAGAACTCCAACACCTAAGCACATTAACATTAGACTTGATAATTAACTTCGAATGTCTGTCAGGCCTATATGCAAATTTACAGGTTGCATTGTTCCCACCACAATTCATACCTGCTTGCAAACAACCTTACTGAATGGAGCTGACATAGTGCATATGAGCTGTAGCTTCATTGCATGAATGCACAGAGGTCTAAATATGAGCTGATTGTTAAGGCAGTAAATTAATATTGAGCAGTGGAAAAACAGAACAGGCATGTGGCACATACACACAGAGTGCAGACTTCCAAGTGCTAGGTAATTGAAAACAGTGAATGGTTTTTAAACAATCTGAGCCAACATTGCAAGCCGCTTCACACTCACACGGTGCAGTCCATTGCTTCTTGCTATGCTAACATTCTCTCCTTGCAGTAATAGATTGTCGTATCTATTATCAAGGAGAGCAGCCGTCGGATTCAGTTCTGCTTGAGCGGTGTTCATAGAATGCTCTTGACAAAAAAGGTACCTTTGAACCATTTGAAGAGTTAAGGCACTTTCCGTTAAATCTATCGGGACTCTTTATTACTAAAGTATTGGTTGGGGACTATTTGTCATGCATGGAGGCGCACATTCGTCCATGCTTGCCACTTTGCATGCTTTCACTACCATGTAGAAGTGTACCTCAAGATCATTGCAATGAGCACATCCCAGACAGATTGATCTGCCAAGACTGGTGAGCCTAGTTTTTTCTTTCCTCCCTGTATGTTAGATAATAAGGAACAGTGCTAAAGGAAAGCATACGAGTGAGTGCATGTGCTAGCAGTACCACTGGGGCAAGGCTTTTTTTTTTTAGCCTCAAGGGAGGTACTCGGTCTCCAAAGCTTTCTCTGGTAAGGACTCTAGTTCTCGTTAAACTTATTCTTTAGCACGTATTTCTTGACATACTGCAGTTTCCTTGTATTTTCCTTGAAGTTGGCAAGATTTATAGATGAAGGACACGCTGTGCAGTGAGAACGTCTGGGGCTAGCCATTTGGGATGACACAGAGCTGTGCAATAGATATATGTAACCTGAAGCGTGTGCATGCATGTGTGTATGTATATATGTATGCACACATACACACGTAGCTGCTCTTTCCATTTTCTGAAGTTGCTTTGAAACTTTCCATCTTATCTTTACAGCCATACAACCCTTGTGCGTCAGTGTGGCTCTTTAACTGAACTTTATACTGCAAGCAAGTTGAAGCAATCTTTTGCCGTCTCTTCCGGTGCATACGAAGGTCAAAAGACTGTCCATTTTGGTCAGTAAAGTCAGCAGTGCCCAATTACATTGAAATTGTTGAACCGCATAGACTTCAACTGCTGCGCATTTTAGAAATGCTTTCTAAATGACCTGTGTGTTTTACAACTGATAACCGGAAATCTTAAAGGGGTACTGACACCATTTTTCGAAGGTGAGTTTACTCTGCCATACAAATCTCCTGTATACAGAGACATCTCTGAGCAAGTGTGAAGCTCAGAAAATGTTGAAAGATTTTATTTTGATATTAAAGTCAATTTTTCCATGGAGCACCTACCAACATCGACACTAGCTTGATGTCAGGCTAGAGTACTTATTCTGGTGACTTCATGCAGCAATCTGGCCAGTTGTGATGACGTCAGGTACCAAAACATTCAAAATGTCCACTTGTGCATCACCAATGGAGCCACAGTGGGGAGCAGACGTGGAAACATGGTATCTTGCGCGAGCACGTGACGAGAAGCTCATACCGTATTGTGACGTCAGGGTAGAGTAGGAACCGAAACTAGCTTTTAAAAACATACTGTAATTACTTTTTCAGGGTGCAGTCACACTTAGGAGTACATTTTCTAGACTCTTGAGGGCTTGGCCTTTCATTTAACGCAAGAAAACGATCACTGAAAATTTTCATCTCAGTACCCCTTTACGAGTTGACTTTGTAGGAAGCTAATATGCTGTCGCACCGCATTGGCGATTTTCTTTAACCCTTTGAGACACTATGTACACAATTGTGCACATCACCTGTTTTTGCTAGTTGTGTTGATTGATGGCTAAGAAAGAGTAAGATACATTAAGGTTTGAATTAATTGAACCTTCTGCGTAAGGCAGAAATGCTTGAGGCCCGTGTACTTAGATGTAGGTGCACGTTAAAGAACCCCAGGTGGTCAAAATTTCCGGAGCCCTCCGCTACAGTGTCTCTCATAATCATATCATGATTTTGGGACGTTAAACCTCAACAACTAACTAACTTCATTTAACTTCATTTTGCAGTGTACCGTTGCATATAATCACTTTTCTAAAGGGACTACCATGTTTGGCAAGTCGTTCTACGTGCACGAGACACGTTAAAAGTATGATGTTTCTTTGCTTGAATTGCACATATCTAAAAATGAGTTTGCACTGTATTTATAGCCTGAAACTTGATTCTATTTTTATGCAAAAGCAGAACATAAATCACTTCAAAATAAAAAGATGTTTAATTAGAATTTAGCTAAGAATAATTACCATAAAACACATAGATCAATATATTATGACAATCGGCCGCGGCTGCTGCATTTTCAATGGAGGCGAAAATGTTTGAGGCCCGTGTACTTAGATTTAGGTGCACGTTAAGAACCCCAGGTGGTCAAAATTTCCGAAGTCCTCCACTACGGAGTCCCTCATAATCATATCGTGGTTTTGAGACGTTAAACCCCAGATATTATTATATTGTGACAATATTTTTGTTGCAATAGATTATCGAGTGCCTTGAAATAACTTTACATAAGTTTTACAAACTTGCAGACAGTTTTTCAAACGTTGCGTCTGAAACGGTTAATGTTGCCACTACACTCGCGGTCAACTTTTCTTGGCAATGAAGGAAAGGCTATGGGGGCGGAGCTACTGCACATGCACTGCTCCGCGAAGTAGTCCGGTTCGGCGTGCGTTTTGAATTTAGTTTTGGTTTGTGAACCTGCCGTATCTCCTGTGACGGCCGTTTCATTATTTGATTGGCCATCATAGGCTTAAACAGCCACTTGTTAGCGAAATTTGTCACAAGCTCCTTCGGTGAGTCATCGGAAAAGCTGTAGGGTGACGAGCACTCACCTGATGATGAAGACGCCATTTTGGCTGTGAGGTGCTCGTAAAAGGTGGGACATTTTTACGCGCGCAAAAACACGAAATGAAACTGCATAAAGTAAAACAAATATAAATATCCACTGATGCTTGCTGGCCCTCTTTTCAAACACCGTCCCATAGAAAATAAAGTAATGTTGTTGTTTTTTTTCTCATGCAGAAAACACGGACGCAATTGTGGGACTATATTCTTCAGCGGTAGCACGCGCGTAGTTCGGCTTTGTAGCCTTCCCTTCATTGCCAAGAAAAGTTGTCCGCGAGTATTCGCAATGCCCATAGACTGTCGCGCCGCCAAGCGGAATTCAGGAGCGTCCTCTCGAGGAGGGTTAGTAGACGAAAAAATGGCAGCACTACGCAGTCGCTCCCTTGTTCAGCTGTGCTAGCCTCAGTGTTAACGCGTTGGCAAGAAAAGAACACTACGACTTTGCATGTTCCCTGCATCAGTGAACAAACCGGGCCCTCCGTGACACAGGAAATCTGATTCGTTCTTGCGAGACGCGAAGTTTTCGTGAAAATACGTGGCAACTCGCACTTTCAATACTATAGCTCACAGCGTACACATACTATCAGCTTCGCGAGGCTTTCTGTAGCCACGTAGGTTAGTTAAATGTTATCGTCTGACATAATCAGTTGAAGCTCACCCTGTTTTTACTTGCATATAGCATTGGTCAGTGTTTCTTGTAGTGCATGAATCCCATAACACTGCACGCGGGAGGTCCCGCGGGCACGCGATGTGCTTCTGTATAACTTAGCGATCTCAAGCTGGCGATACCCCTATCCTTTGTCAGCAAAGCGCTGTTACGAATCGTGCGAGCGACGTTTCGATCATTCGAGAACGCGTCTGCTCGACGCCTTTCGTGGAGCGAACGCTTTCCACGCCGTCCTTCGCCAATGTGTTGGTTTCATATTTCATAGCCAGCGCTGCGCCAGGCTGCGCCGCTTGTTTTTGTACGTTTGTTGGTAGGTGGCAGCACACTGCAAGCGATTTGCTTGTTGACCGGTCTGAGAGCAGAGTGTTCATCGCGCCCAGACTGCCCAGACGCCTCTCTAATTGTAAACGTGGTGACGCGGAGTGGTCGAAGTCGTTCGGCGGAGGAAATTCTTCAGATTGCTTTCAGCAGTGATGTTGAAAGAAACCATCTTGAGGACTAGGATTTTTCACTGGACGTAGAAGACTGTGCAAGCACCGAGAGTGACAGCGACAATGAACGATCAGCTGCTAACTCACGAGGAGCGAGTTGCACTTCACGTCCCCTCGTGCGTTAATGTTCTTTCACACTCGTAAGTCACTTTGATTGTATTTAATGTATAATGTCCTAGAGCGAGATCAAAATAAAAGCATAGTTCCTCTTGTGCATTGCATGTATGAATTATTGTGGATATTATGGAGCGCCGCATGCCACCAACACGCTCGAGCTCGACCAGCGAAGCGAAATGGTTAGAGCGATGGAACGTGCAGTCACGGCCACAATCCACGCCTCTCGGCTAACTTCTTCGCCGTTGCGAAAGCATACGTGTGCATTCTTTTCGATATTCATGTTTCGATCGTGCTGATCGAACCTGCAACATGCGAGTGAAGTGAATTGCATGCACACGACTGGAGTCTCAGCATGGCGGTGACACAAGCGCTACTGAATGGGATGTGAAATGCTTGTGTTCCGATGAAGACGTAACTCCGCGCTCCCGACTGCGCAAGTAATGACGACGGCGTATGGTGTTTGCAAACCATCACCACGTTAAACGTGCGGTCCCGTGCAGCAGCGATGGCGCTACTCGCTGGCGGCCTACTACTACGGCAAATCCGTCAGGCAGGCTCAGCACGTACTACGTCGGAGTGCCGTTCAGCTCATACGTCAGTTCTAGTTCATGCAGTTTTATGTAGCACGCACAGGATTTCGCAAAGCATCGTTATGCACGCTAACGGAGCTGAAATATAACCTTTCACGCCGCAGCAAATAATTAGGTGGCGAGTACTTAGCACTTTACATGGTTTGGGAAAGCATTTTATCTCATATCCATTTCAGCGCAGCTCATAACTTCATCCGGTGAAAGCAGCACGGGTCGTACGTCCGCACGTCCTATCTGTTCCTATGCTAACAAACGGGTTGACCCTCCTCCTGGCGCCATGTTGAAAAGCACGGCGCGCCACCTATAGTTCGTGGGCATTGCGAATAGTTATGCTTCGAGAATATTGTCAGAGGTTCAATGGGTGCTTAGATCAAAAAGACATATAGGACTCCTTTATGAGAAAACAAACCTTTTATTTCTGTAACATAACATGATTTGCAACAACTGCAACACCACTATGCAACGTAACAACAAAATAACCACCGTGGATTCATTGATGCCATGTTTCATTAATGTAGCTGCCACCTTGAGTGCTTCATTGACAGGTGTGTGCACGTCAAGAACAGGTGCAGTAACCTGTGGCGAGATGTTTGTAACTGACATGAGAAGCGCTGTGACATGAGAAGCACATATGAAAATGACCGTGTTGTTGCACGACTTTGGAGGACTTATTTTTCTGGCATCAGACGTGCTTGCGAGTTCATTCAACAGTATGCTAGAAGACGGCTTTGCCCAGATAGTGGGATTAACCTCGTTACAATCACTCTTACTCTGGAGTACTTAATTTTGAGGCCAGTAATTTTCAGTCATGTTTCGCAGCAGCTTTACGTGACTCTAGACCTAGTCTCCTTTTAGTTTTCGGAATATTGTATTTAGGTTTCTGTTGTACTGTAATGTTCTTGCGTGCTCTGCATACATACTTCTTATGGATGACTCAAAGCAAGTGATGTAAAAGTAAATATTTGAACAGAAACATAACATAACTAATGTAACATTAGACAATGCTTTTAGCAGCATGGTATTACATTGGGAGCAACAGTGCATTTGCTCCTATAACACTACTACACACGCAGTTGGTGCGGAGCACACATGAGAGCTTGGTCATCAGCGTCTCTTGCAAAATTCACTTAGTGGTCAGTGCTCTGGTCCTAGGTCTTACATATGCCCAAGCAGAAGCCAAGACGTTCCACATTGCTGATGCCCATCACACCCCTATTTTATCCTGTCAACCTTCTGAAAGAATTGCATCTCAGGATCTCATTCGCATAATGTTAGCAAAATTTGCAAATATGCTGCATTCTGCCCACATGATCATCGAGCTTAAGTACAAGTATTATTGCTATCACTCTTAGAAACTTGTCACCTATTTGCACCTGCTTCATTGCGACTGTCGCTGCGCGGAGGATGTCCGTGGAATTACTCCAGGCCGCGACGTTAACCAAACATTCGTCGCGACCAAGGATACTTCCATTTTGTGCATTCCTCCTGGCTGCAACACATTCAGTGTGACCCTGTGTACGTGCGCATATGTAGATGACAATGTACAGAGTGATTGCACATGCTCCCTCCAACAATGCAGTGTGCGCAGTACTTGTTCCTTCACTATGCCTTCGCGGCAGCCTTTCTGCTGCAGAGCTTGTCGTAGCCATCGGAGCTGCACGCCGACACGGAGCTGTCGAAGGCGAGCTTGATGGGGCACTCGAACTCGTGCACCGTGTACTTCTGCAGCCACTTGTCGTAGTAGCACTCGTAGAAGCGACTGCAGTCGGTCGGGTGCCGGAAGAGGCCAACACGGGTGCAGGCCGCTTCCGGTATGGTGGACATCTTGGACGCTTTGTCCTTGAGCTCCTGCTGCAAGCCGTCGGCTGGCACGCTGTTGGTCGACTGGATGTTCTCGACCAGGGTCTTCCCCTTGAGGAAGATGGAGGACTTGTCGGGGGGCGGGCTGTCCTCGACGGTGGCCTCGGACTGCTGGGCGGACGGGGGCTTCTGGACCGAGTGCGCGAGCAGTTGCGGATCGAGGATTTCGACGGGGTTCGCGGGCTTGTCATAAACGCGAGGTCCCGCGTGCGGAAGTTCAGGCGGACCCTTCTCGGAGACGACGAGCTTGACGGCCTGGTCATCCTCCTCTTCGAGGAGCTGCTCGATGGGAGTGATGACCGGGTTCTTGTAGCTTCCCGGTCGCATCCTGCCGAGGACCTGTTGCAGCTCCTGGATGATGGACTGCGGCGGGTCGTCGAGCGGTGCCGTGTGCAGGACAGGCTTGACGTTGGTGATGAGCGGGTCGCGCTCGTCGACCACAAGCTTGTTGACGGAGTACTGGGCGGGCGGCTTGCTGACGCTGCCAGTCGTGGTCGGTGATGAAGGTGGTGGTGGTGGTGGTGGTGGCGGCGGCGGCGGGAGTTTAGGCGTAGAAGGCTGGGTGGGAAAGGGCGCAGGAGCGGGCTCGGACACTGCGGGTTCCGAGAGGACGACTGGAGCCGTGGGCGCGGGTGGCTGGGCAATCGGCACGGTGTACGTGGGTCTTGGAGGTGGTGGAGGCGGCGGCGGTGGTGGCGGAGGCAATGCTGGCCTTCGTGCCTGGGTTGCGACAGTGGGCGGTATGGGTCTGGGCAGGGGAACGGTCGGTGCCGGAGGTTTCGGAGCCAGGGCTGCGAAAGTCGGGATCGGGCCGGCGGGTTGGAGAGTAGGAATCGGCGGTTGGAAGGTTCTGGTTGGAAGGTTCTGGCCCGGTGAGAAGGAGAACGACGGCTTCTGTGGAGGAGCCGGCGGCAGTGGGGGCAGGGGCGCGGACGTATAGGTCGGCGGAGAGTACTTGGGAAACTGCGATGCAAGTGGCGGCTGGCCCAGCGGTGCGGGAGGTGCCGGCACCGGCGGCCGACTCCTGGTATTGGTCAGGGCGTCCAGGGAGATCAGCTCGTCGTCGTCTTTTCTGTAAGGCTGTGGCGGTGGTGTCGTGTACGTGTATTGAGTTCCTCCGGGACCGCCGTATCCGACTCCCAGGGGCGGTACGGTTCGCGTCTCCGGCAGCTTTGGCGCGAAGTTGAGCGGCCTCGTGGGCGGCAGCGTCGGCACCGTGGGTTTGGGCGGGTCCGGCGCCCTCAGCGGGAACATGTGATGACTGTCTCCGAAGAGGTAGTTGGAGCCGAACATGGTCACGCCTTGCCGGAAGTTCGTGTTCATGAAGGTGAGCGGGTTGAAGAGGTAGACGTTGGCCGAGCCGAAGGGCAGCCTGGTCCTCACCACCTGCGTCAGGCCGTCGAGACGCTGCTGAGGCTGCGGCACGCCCTGGTTGCCGAATATGAAGGAGTTGGTTCCGACCTGCGGCTTTTGCGTGGCGAAGTACGAGTCGTCCGGAGAGCCGGTGTACTGTGGCGCTGGCGGCAACGTCTCGTACCGGATGCGCGAAGACGGTCGGACGAGGGGCGGCGAGAACGCCTTGCGTTCGTAGGTGCCGGCGTAGCCTCCGTAGAAGGACGTGGCAGGGTTGTATCTCATGTAGCTGCTGTAAGGTCCGGACAGGGTCCTCAAGCCGGAGTCGAGCTGCGGTGCGTAGGACAGCGCCCTGGGCAGTTCCTGGTACGGCCTGAAGTAGTGAGGAAGCTGCGGTGGTCCCGGAATGAACGCCGCACTCGAACCCGGCCCATGGACGATGTGTGTGCGGTAGAGGTTCGACAGCGTGTGGTCGAAGTTCCTGTGCACATCGGGCGGTCCGTACTGGACTCCCGGCAGCTGGAACTTGGGCGGCGGCGGAGGCGGCGGCGGAATGCTGGCCTGCGGCACCCTGTACGTTCCGGGCGGAAGCTGTCCGGCGGCGCCGTAACTTCCTTGGCCGTAGACGGCGGTCCCGGGATGCTGCAGCAACGGAGCCTGAGTTGCCTGAGGCACGGTCACCTGAAGGCCGCCGTAACCAACGGTCGGCTTGGGAGGCTGCGGTGCTTGTTGGTACACCTGCTGCGGGTAGACCTGCTGTCCGTAGTAGAGACCCTGACCATGGATATCCGCGGGAGACTGTATGACGCGAGCCTCGATTTGAATTTCGGGATAGTGCGGCGACCCGAGCGGTCCCTGCAAGGCGGCAGCGGGCAGGAAGTGAGCTGGGATGTCCCTGGTCTGCACGTGGGATGGCCGGTGGAAGGCGCTCTTCTTGACGATCGGATGGACCTGCTGGTGGAAGGTGGGCGCCGCCTGCAGGTGTATCTCCGACGGGATGACGCCACTGGCAACCGAGACGCCGTGCAGGCCCAACGGTTGAGGTCTCTGAACGTGTGCAGGAAGCAGGGGGACGCCTCCGGAGGGCGAGCCCCTCGGCGTGTGGTAGAACTCGCCCGGACCGTACAGGGACGGCCCGAACAGGGCCTGCTGGACGACGCCCGAGTAGCCCTTACAGCCCGGAGTGACCGCTTGGTAGTTGCAGCTGAAGGTGTTCGGGTCGAAGCCCAGCCCGTATGGACAGCGCATGTCGAACGCCGTGAGCGTGCCGTTTTCGTACGCGTCGTCGCAGAAGTAGAAGTGGCGGCAGTTCTCGGGGTCCTGGTAGTAGCCCAGGCCGGGACAGTGGAAGGCCGACTTGGGAGTGGCGGACACCTCGCCGGAGCCGTGACAGGACTCGGACCACGAGGGCCAGTTGCAGACCTGCATTGAAACGAAATTATCCGCGTTACGTTTTCAGTTATTAGCGTCGCAAGAGACTTGTGGTGTGTATATATATATATATATATATATATATATATATATATATATATATATATATATAGTCATAATTTTTTTATTCTCTAGCGCTTGCACTGCGAACATCTAGATGCTATCATTCTGATGTGCTAACTGAGGCTTGTTAAGGTGAAATGTAAAATGCAGAAGGAGGTCCCGAGGTCAGGGATTGTAAGAGGACCTCCCCGTGCAATGTATACGCAAAAATGTAAAAAGAATTCCTGCTATTCATATGAAAAGGATAAACAGTTTCTTGGGATCACAGGAAATTTGTAAGGCCGCAACACTCATATGGGAACGGATTACCAGCGAAGCTGTACTCGCGTTTGTGCTGTAGGACGACATGGGCGTCTGCCGACAATGACCTTCTTCTGACTCGCGGTCCTTCGCCACATGCTACGCTGTTACACGTCCCCGCTTTTTCGCTGTCTTTATTCGCGTTGCTGCTGTCGACGCCTCTCCGTTTTTTTTTTTAAGTTTTTTTTTTCTGCGGCGTGAACGCGCTGCGCCGTCTCGACGTATTCTTTTCTTTTGGTCTGCTCCGCCAGTTGCGCCGTCTCCATTTTGTCTGCGTGAACGCGCTCCGCCAGCTGCGCCGTCTTTATTTTTTGTCCATTTTGTCTGCATAGGGAAGCGAGCTCGTCAATATCCCCCACCTGGGAACACCTGGGCTAGATGTGAACAGCTTCGATATAAAAAGCAAATCACTGTAAACCACTCTGCACCCATAAAGCGATTTCAAGCAACCAAAACATGCACTCTTTTGCCCAACCAGACTTTGCAACAGTGGGGGTGTAAGGTAGTTTCGCATCCCAAAATAGGCTTTTCGTTTCCGAAACGGTTAACGTTCTACCTAAAACACCCTTTAGGAGCTAAGCGTGATATGAGTTTTCAAAACACCTATGGCCCATACGACAGTAGTGCCAGCTAATTATTGGAAGTGGCTAATTAAAATAGCGTTGAATATTAGGCGGGTTTAGAATAACAGATCTGCCTGTTTTAGGGATATCTATAACTCCACCATAAATTTATGCACATTCTGTGAATGTTTTTGTTTGATTACGCAGAACAGGAATATCCCCACCGGCACTGAACAGCGACTCAAGGTACTATGGCTATATACACCAGATGGTCGGCGTATGTTCAGCGCAAGTGCTCTATCCTCTTGGTATTTTACTACGCTGTGCTTGTGTGCACAGAACTTTGATTACATTTCGTTGTATTACCTATTTTGCAATTTTTCGTTGAGCTCCTGTCGTCGAGATTACACACGTCGCGCTTGCATGAATTAGGAAAAGGCATTCAACGGGCGAATGCCATTATAGCTGTGGATATCATTCGCTGTGCCCGTGTAGCAGCACCAAAAACGGCATTAACACCTAATTACGTTCGCTGCGAATGACGTGGCACGTGCAGTACGCAACAGGTGTATAATACAATTTTCCCTGGCTGGTAGCCTTTATTTTCCTGTTCATTGATAACGATATTCAGACGATACACTCACAGAAAAGATCGAATGAAAAGGGCCTCTCTTTGTCCCACAACAATAATCGTCATCTGGCTTACTTGCGTTTTCTTTCTTGAAAACTCGGCGCTGGCCACTTTCCTACCAAGAATGCTATGTCACGCTGATAGCGCACATGCCGTCCGTGACCAGAAAGTGCCGGGCGCGCGGAGATAACGCAAGGAAAGGAAGGCAAAATAAATGACGATTATTTTTGTGGGACAAAAAGACGCCCTTTTTACTCGATCTTTTCTGTGAGCGTAGGCAACGCCCCATAAAGGTTGTTTTGATTCGTGAAAGCGCCTTTTTTTTTCTAGGCTGTAAGGATGTTAGTTATAGACGGTAAAGCTCCTTTAAGGGTGTAAAGTGGTTTACTGTCTACCCATGCGCAACACAAAAAATACGCACCTCGATCTTCTCGTCGAACACCAGTCCCGGCGGGCAGTCGAAGATGAACACGGTGTACTCGTGCTTTCGCTGGTCGTACTTCACGCAGCGGAAGAACTTGGAGCAGTCCTGCGGGTGCCGGTACGAGCCGCCGCGGGTGCACGTGAAGCCGGCGACGCTGTACGAGTTGAGGCCCTCGACGTGCAGGTTGTGGCCCTGCTGGTCGACGATGCGCACGATGCGCGTCTCGGTGTTTGTGGGCACGTACTCGATCCGCCCTCTGGCGCCGTGCACCACACCCGTGATGCCCTCGTGCAGGCTGTGCAGCAGCGGGAAGTGTCCCTGTCCGCACACGGCGCGGGTGTCGTCGTCGTTGACGGCGTACGCGTACGCGCCGCCCAGGTCCTGCACCTGAATGTACTTGCCCTGGGATCGAGAGAGAAAATGGGTTAGGGAATCGCGTAGTAAGAGGTCGGGTCGCCGAGGAAGGTGTACAGTCGAGCTTGTTGTTAAAGGGGCATTAAAGTGAAACAATGCATCGGCTTACATTTATACATTGTACTCTGAGACCTCTGATGTCGTTGACTTCATCAGCATTGGTTTATTAATAGAGAAGAAAATGAAGGTCAAAGTTTCGTTTTAAGTTTTAGCGGCGACATCTCCGTGCCTGACGCCATGGATTTCAAATTGTATTTTTTCGTATTTTTGGCGACACTGGCTCAACGAAATTTCCTGAAACTTGATATGCTAAGTTTATGTCTCTCTCGGAAGACAGTGTACTTCATTTTTACCGAATACAAAGTACGTATAGGCCCTACTAGACGCCGTCAAAACCTATGACGTCATTGCGTTTGGTGTGGGGAATTTCAAGGTGGCGTCGCCACCCGCATATTTCTTTCGCGTTTTTTCTCGCTTACCAATCGTTTTCTCGCGGCAAGCGCGGTCATTTAACTGGCATTGTGAAAAATTAATTTATTAATATGAAAAAAAAATGTTTCGTTTAGTGTCCTTTTAAAATGGGACTTGAAGTGCTCCTCGTCATTTGCGGGCATTGTATACAAGCAAGTGCAGAGCCAATTGTTGCATTTCGCCATAGCATGAATGTCGCGGGAAATCGAAACTCGCGGTGTAGTTTAGGTAACGGAGTAGTTAACGAATTACTATATATGGTCAAATGCACAGCCGTCGTCACTGCAGATTCACTTACCTTGAGCCTCAAGCTGAGTTCGTCCTCGAATCCCATGAAGGCGTCTCCGCTCACCGCGTAGGGAGCCGTCAGGTCGGCGTCGCGCTCAACGCTGAACTTCAGGTTGTGTTGCAGGGCACAGAACTGCATGCACGGGTGGGCAAATAGTAACAATGAAACGCAGGACAAGATTGATGGAGAAGCATTGTACGTCTACAACTAAGTGTTCGGCTGCTCTAGAATGACCGGGGGAGTGCACGTCACGAAGGAGGAGTAGGTGGTTGACTCTGCAGCAGAAATGAACTTAGAACTGCATTACTCGGAAAATTGCGTAACGGATATAAGCATCTATAAGTTGTCTATATTGTCTCGCTCCAAGCAGGACGAATAAAACAAATATTGACTGAAGAACGCTGTCCGACGGCGTCAATATAATTTTTTGATTTACACTTACTGCAGCTCTCTTGGGCCCTGACAGGAGCAGACAGCAGTAAAACTCGTACGCACATTGAATCGTAGCTTAAACCTCACAGTATACAAGATCATTAAGAAAATGCAACTTAGTGTGATTATAATTATGTTAATCATAAAATAAGTAAGGTATTCTAATGTTCTCAGAAATTCTGACAATTGCAACGGCCTACATCGTACCAGGTAATACATTTCAGATATAGATATTACGTGAAAGAAAAAAGAAAACGAATTTGATTGCTCACGTATGTTCAGTTGCCTTGGGATAAACGTACAGAGGTATACTGACGTATTCATGTGACGTCCGTTAATACGTTTCGAGATAAACCCTTGGGATAATCGTCCGAACACTTACGACGGGATGTACGCCCACGACAATGGCACGAAATCTCGCCGCTGCATGCTTCGCAATCTTGTCCAATGACTCGCGAAGTGACTGCATGATAAGGCTCAAGGAGTGTATACCTCTTCATTAATTTGTCAGAAGGTGGAGAATTTTGCATTTAGAGGAACGCAAGGATGTATTCGTCATCGCAAACGAGCTCTGCATCCTGTAGCAGTGCATTGCTCTGTATCCTGGCAGCCCTGTATCCTGGAGCCTGTATCCTGGTAGGCACATCATTAGGACGGGAACAAACACGACCGGGTCCCGCCTTTGGCACTGTTTGTTCCCGTTCTGTATCCTATGACGTATACCCGTCCGAACTTTAAGTTTTTATCGTGTACTTACCTGCGGGTGGTTGAACTGGTAAGAGTCGTCGTGTCCGTGGTACAGCGGAGCCCCGATGGCCGCGATGTTTGGGTCGGCCAGCCTGTAGGTCATGCCGAACATGGGAACTCCCACCACGACCTTCTGGCGGGGCACGCCCATAGCCAGCACCAGGTTCACCAGGGAGTCCTGCAGACCACCGAAACATCGTGTACCTCGCGCATTACACGCATATCGCAGAAAGGCAGACGCTTGGTGGGAACATGGAGCTCCTGTCGTTATCTACTGTAGTTACGAGAAGTCGTCACCGAACCGGCGACCTCGTGCTTGGCATTGCGAGGCCATATTCACTAAGCCACCACGGCCGGTTATACGTAAACTACTTTGCTGTTGCCGCGCTCGAAATAGTCGGTCTCGGACGCACGCAAATAACTCCTCTAGTACGAGCAGGTTATGGATTTTCAGTCGTAGCGAAAAGAATTTGGCAGATGCTGGCTTCGCCACGTAGTTATGCTTACTGCGGAGAAGCCACCTTTGACGGAGCCTTTTTCATTGAACTACGCATCCCTGTATAACTTCTGTTGGGCAGCACGAGACATGACATCATCTGTAGACGGCGATGACCGTGTTGCAAAATCGTGCGTCACTAAGAGATGTTTTTCGCATTTCTCGATGACGCCACGTCGTTTAATAACGCGCAGGGCTGGTTATATTCTTTATGTTTTGACTGCGCGTGCGTACGTACGGGCAACCACGAACAGATATTGGGACTACGTAATCCGCGAAAGAAAAAAGGAAAACAGCAAAAGAGAACATTCCAAAGGGCCTACTTGACATTGAATCTACAGAGGCAGTCGAACTGGTTCAATGATAAATATAAGGATGCGGAGAACGCACAGGCGTTACACAGGCTTGGCAGTACAGCAACCAGATACAACAGCCACGCATTTTCTGGTACAACAAAGGCCTATGCGCACCGTGTTGTCCATGGCTCCCCGGTCTCCGTGCAGTGGTGCGGGATGCGAGGCGTACTCGGGCTGCCCGTCGTGGAACATGAAGGCCGGAACGTTCACGTAGTCGGCGTTCCTGCGCGTCAAGAAAACGGCCGTGTCGTGGTTGCTCAAAAACCGAACTGCAGAAACCGTTACTAGTAGACAATTATATGGATGAATGAATGAATGAATGAATGAATGAATGAATGAATGAATGAATGAATGAACAACAAAGAGTTTTGCTAGAAAGCTTTCTGAGAAACCAGTATGCATTTACTTTGTAACTTCGTGCTACAGAGAGATGGATGAGAATTTTATCTATCTATCTATCTATCTATCTATCTATCTATCTATCTATCTATCTATCTATCTATCTATCTATCTATCTATCTATCTATCTATCTATCTATCTATCTATCTATCTATCTATCTATCTATCTATCTATCTATCTATCTATCTATCTATCTATCTATCTATCTATATATCTATCTATCTATCTATCTGTTCGACATACATACATACATACATACATACATACATACATAATACAGATAGATAGATAGATAGATTAGATAGATAGATAGATAGATAGATAGATAGATATAGATAGATAGATAGATAGATAGATAGATAGATAGATAGATAGATAGATAGATAGATAGATAGATAGATAGATAGATAGATAGATAGATACCAAAATACTTCTGGTTCGCCAAGAAGTGTTTCGAAATTAAAACAAACATAACAGATTGTATCAAACAAGGAGAAACTACCAATATGCACTCGCTTTAAAGTTCATGCACAAGGTCAATAAGGTTACACAAGTCAAGGTTGTGAACAAGGCTACCGTCACAAGAGCCGAAACGTCTTTTCCTCATCCATTTGTGCTGAGTGTTCTTATTTTATCTTTTTAATAAGGTCGATAAACACACAGCAATGTGCTTAGCACACCTAATGTCATTTTTTTCCTCCTTCATGTGACTTTGCTGTACAAATGAAAGGAAATGTGACCGTGACGCCAGAAGGAGACATACTTGACCAGCGTCCTGAAGTCGTAGGCGTGGTTCACGAGGTGCGGCTCCTTGGCCACGGTCACCGTCACGACCGGGTGCTGGATTGGTGTCTCTTGCCGGAAGTGCTGCGCACAGAGAGGGCAACAATCGCAGCCAATATTATATGACCAGACACACACACAACAGCCGTAATGTGTATATACATAGCTGGCGCTGCGCTTTAGGTGAGGACAGGACAGCCGCGAAGGGACTTGAATTCACGCCAAACCGTTGCGCGAGCCAGTGACCAAATCCTGTTGTACACCATACGTGTCGCTAGGGGTAGGCTGTACGCGGGTTTTTACGGCATGTTGTTGTGAACACGGTGGTGTGGGGGTTGTTTGGCCATCGGAAGGTCGCGCTGCGACAAAGAGTGGGCTGCTGGATGTCACCAAGCGCAATACGAGTTCGATGTAAACGCACGCTTCCTGACATAAGGTGCCAAGTGGGAGTTGATTTATTCGTATGTTCTTTACTTTATAAACGGCCATTGCTGCTTATGCTTCGTTATAGCACAACATAAAGAGAAATTAAAAAAAAAAGCTTGTTGTTTTTTTTTTTTTTGCTCTTTCTCCTAATGTTGTGCTATGACACAACACACAGTGCTGCCCGGCTTGCATATTTCTTACTGTCCTCGTCCGCTATAGATTTAACGTGTACAGTCGAGGGTCTCTCTACCGACCCGATGATAAGTTCGTTAAATCAAGAATTTTGTTGAATCGAATACGCCGGAGGCGTTCGCACGAACGACACTATGTTTATTCAAGCTCAAGAACCGTTTGCCGAAGCCAACCTTTATCTCACTTATTCATAGTTGCCGGAAAGCGCGAAAAAGAAAAACTACACAGAGGTATGAAGGGGACAGAATGGTACCGCGTCGTCCTGTCCCCTTCGTTCCTCTGTGCTGTTGTTTTTGTCGTGCTTTCTTTAACTATGAATATGCACCGACTCGCCCAACTGCCCCTGTTCAGTATTTATCGCACTTATGACACACAGCAAGACGATTAGAGAGCGTGTCTTATGTTCCTTCATTTAAACGAAGAAAGGTAATCTGATTGACGGCGTTTGTTACTTGAGGAACAACGAAATGTATTCCCACGCATACATATTTTACATTTGTCCGTAGTGCGTCTCCAAAACAGTGTTTAATCTCGAAAATTGTTGAGTTTATTTCTTTGTCATTGCGTTTAGGTTTTCAACGCATTAATTATGTTCTATTCAAGAAAAACGGCGTAGCAACAAGACCAGCGAAATGGAGGACAACACAAGCAGTTGATAGCGGATGTCTTGCCCCACTAGTCCCGTCGTTTAGCTGTTTTTATCAGGATCTCGCTCAACCAACTGTAATACTATCTAGGGTTCTACGTGCCAAAACCAGGATGTGATTATGTGACACGCCGCAGTGGAGGGCTCCGGAAATTTCGACCATATGGTGTTCTTTAACGTGCACTGACGTCGCACTGTACACGGGCCTCTAGCATTTCGCCTCCTTCGAAGTGCGACCGCCGGGGCAGGGATCGAACCCGCGACCTGCGGGTCAGCAGCCGAGCACTGTCACCGCTACGCCACCGCGGTGGACACTCAACCAACAAACGCTGCCTTTGCACTCTTTATCATTACGCTCTATCAGTGTGCGCCGAGGAGTCTAAAGCGCTGCGTTAAAGCGAAGATTTTGTTGGATTGAATTGCGCTAAACCGAGGTAAACCGAGGCATTCAGCGTGCGTGTATTGCTACTATGTGTTACTGTACTGCAGGCCCGTAGCCAGGAATTTTTTCGGGGTGGGGGGGCACTTGCTGAAAGCCTTGACAATTTGAGAAAAACGCCTATTTTCATGATTTGTTTTCGATAAAAAACCATGTCTCATCAAAATTTCGGGGAGGGGGGGGGCTGCCTCCCCCCCCCCCTGGCCACGGGCCTGCTGTACTGGCTGTATCGTCCACGCAAGTATCGTCTTATTTACGGCCATGCATGAACTAGCCTAGCAGCGCGTTCTTCTTAATATGATGGGTGTATGTGCGATGCGCGACTCACGTGCAAGAACTGTCCCAGCACGGGCCTCTGTTCCATGGCCACCTGGTAGTCGACGCCGTGCAGCTGGTAGTCGACGTCCAGACCGCGCGGTCCGGTCGGCGCCACCTTGCGGGAGACCTGCTGCGCCAGGTGCACCAACTGCTCCTCGGTGGGCACCTGCTCCACGTGGTCCAGACCCCGAAGCTCGACCATGGGCACCAGCCGTCGGTTACGGCGGCGCATCGAGCTCAGAGCCGTCAGGTTACCTGCGAGGATTGGTGACATGGGCCACGCGTTATAAGGCAACCGCAGCTTTTAAATATGAAACGAAAGATTGTAGGATCAGCTATTCCAAAATTACTGTACGAAAATGAACTACCACAGCAACGCAATATCTGGTAGACTACTCAAGTGAATCATTATGGATTGAGAATGCTGCAACGGTGGGTAGCCAACGTTGGCCAATATTAACCAGCGCCCCCCTTCCCCCCTTCCCCCTCTAATGTGGAATCCTGCGCACGCCTACACGAACATTGGTTTTGAAACCAAGTTTCTTTGCTCCCTCTACAACGTATTCCGCTAAGAAAGGGGACAGCCTGGGAAGAACATGGTCTCCAAGAAATTTATGGCGGCTTCTCCCTAAGGAGGAACTGTCGGGGGGAGCACAAGAAATGATTAAGAAACGTGGTATACTGAGCATCAGTTCCCCTTCCTGTAGCCAATCTTTTACCGCTAGAACCCACAGTTTATTCTAGTTTAGATTCCTGGAGTAATACTGCATGTATCGGTGGATAAACTTGCCTACTGTCTCATTTTAAAAAGGCATAAACGCCAACCGCAACAAAAACACTTTAAAACAAACAAAACGTTCCGGCTCCCGCACGGGAGCCTTGTTCATAATGAAGTCAATGCCTCCTCCCCACCAGGACGGGATTCCGCCAAACCCTGGATTAAAGACACTAAGGAGGCAAGCAGCTCACCGTAGAGGAAGGGTCCCAGCGAGAGGTCTCCCTTGATCTGTAGCGTTCCGTAGACGACGTGCGTGCAGAGGCAAGGGTTCAGCTTGGAGAGGTCGAAGTGGGGGTCGTCTGGCCGTACGTAGCACACCACGCTACGCTTGGGCAGTAGCTTCTTGTCGCATTGACCTGGCATCGGGAAAGACGAACAAGACAAGGCGAATCTTAGTGTCTATCAGTCGTACACGGTATGTCTCTTTGGGAATAGTTTATTATTAGTGCGAGACTATGACTTGGCTCATTGGGCCACTACTCCGCCACCAGAAAGCCGTGGCAGAAGAGCGACACACAAATCACGTCATCTTTGCTAGAACAAACAAACAAAAATAGTGGTCATGGTGAGAATTCGAACGTCTGCCCTAAGAACACTGATGCCACTCCGGTGAGAGCGCTAACCACGTTTTGTCTAAAAGACGGCTAGAGGCCATCCTGTAATCTATCGTTGACACGTTTCTAGCCATAGAAGACCAGTTTTGGTTGTGTGTGGAAGTCGTTTTACGTATTCTTATGTGTCTGGAAGTCTGTATGATTTCACCATGTTGCGTATGATTGCTATTCTGCTCTAAAAAGTTGTGTACTGTTCGCAAGAAATAAGAAGTGTGTCTCGGTGTGTATGTTAAAGGACAAGAAATGTTCGTAATGCTGCATATTCGTAAAACGCATGTCAGTGTTCTATTTGTAATGTATTTCAAAACATAATTTCTATATCAATGCACTGCAGTTTCTTTTTATGTACTCATGTGTGAAAACAGTTGTCTGTCTGCTGCCAAATTCTGTAGGGGCAGGGGTCTTTGTCAAGCCGTTATAATAGCGACTTTTTCATCCTGTCCTAGCATTCGTTTTGAAGATGAATGCTGAAATAAAGGAATTTGAATGTGAATAAGTGAGTTAGAGGGACACGCAAGCATTGTTGTGTATTATTTTATCTCTTTGGTCAGTTTCTTAGAAATACCAACCACATTTCTTGAGAAGCTGTCACCGAAGCTAATTTTCAGAAAATTTGTAGATAGTCATTGTCAAAGAAAATCAGGAACATGTCGATGTTCCCGTGTGCTCCTGTCTTTATTTCTCCGTTTTCCTTGCAGTAGCATTTCACGTCCTGAAGACGGCTAGAAACACATACATGTATAACCTAATCAGGACAGTCAAGACACATACACCCGAGTGTTTCTGTGCATTCATGTATCTGCTTTGTCATGGCTTCGTATAACCTTGCCACTTCCTCGTCTAACAGCTGGAAGCTGACTTCGACAGGCTTCTAAGTTAACCACGGCAAAGCTGACACTGAAAAAAAAAAAAAAAAAAAAAAACGTGTTCTTGTGCCTTCTGCGATTTGCTTTCAAGCTCTGCCACAGTTTTTTTGTTTAAAAATACGTGAAAGGTATCTTGCAGTAGCCCAATATAATATTCTAAGTTAGCCACGACTAAATATATACAGGGACACGAATTTACGTGCTGCCGAGCCTCCATAGTCCTTGTTTCATAACGCCTCTACACTTTCGTCTAAAAGACGGCTAGAAGTCGTCTCCCAAGTTAACCTTGATAATGCACGTCACGTACATATGATGTATCCTGGACCTTAACACAAGTTGCTCCAGCCGAAAAATTTCACACGCTGCATTCCATTTATCGCTGCGCACCCTGCACGGCCTTCGCTGAAGCCTGGCGAGTCTTAAGCAGTCGAACACACGGAAGCCGAGGGGCACGAATTAAAAGCCATTTCTCTTCGAGATTGCGTCATCTTGGAACCCCGCTGGGCCGCTATTCGTAGGGTTAACCTCTTTTAAAAAGACTTGGGCAGCGGAGACGCTTTATTAGTGCGCTGTACCTGTCACTTTGTATCACTTTGCCTGAACAGCCGCGTAAAGGATGGCGTTGCTCTTGGAAGCAAACCCGGATGTATGTATGCAGTGTCTACTACATGCAGTGTGTGTGCTGATAGGAGGTCGGGGGGGGGGGGGGTGCTGTTGAGTAACTTGCAGAAAGCTTGTACCTTAGAAAAAAAAATGTCTTAAGCAAGAAGATTGATTCCACACTTCGCGATGGCCATTAAGACGGCATTAAAGGAAAATGTCGGGCGCGACATGGTGGGAATGGGCGCTCGACGTTCCGGCGAAACGCGCACGTAATGAGCGTGAAAATTTTAGCCTGTACAGAGCTTTTGCTGGAAACAAGGTTGCGCCGCAGTCATCGGATGTCAGTTAAAGATCGAGGGTCAGGTTGTACGCGGCTGGTGTACCGAGGCGAATACCATATTTTCACGGACGTATGCACTACTTCGTTTCTTCCCCCTTTTTTTAAAAACGATCGCGTTGTACGCTCACGTTCTTGTTTCACGCGCTGTCGGCGGAGCATGCGCTGTGAATCACAATGTATCTATTATGTATCAGCAAAACATGTTTCGCGTTCGTCTTTCTTTCTTTCTTTCTTTCTTTCTTTCTTTCTTTCTTTCTTTCTTTCTTTCTTTCTTTCTTTCTTTCTTTCTTTCTTTCTTTCTTTCTTTCTTTCTTTCTTTCTTTCTTTCTTTCTTTCTTTCTTTCTTTCTTTCTTTCTTTCTTTATTTCTTTCTTTATACATTATTTGTGGCCGTCCGTCACATCAGGCACGGTATACCGGTAATGCGAGTACCTCTAACTGCGAAATCTTTCTCTCTCTCTTTCTTTTTGCCGAATTAGCCCCGACGATTATATAGGCGAACGCTCCGACGCATGAATCTTACGCCATATAGGGGCCTTCACATCATTATAGGGTTGCAAGCCGTGAATAAGTGAACGCATTACCGTGTGACTACACTGAAAACCAAACCGTTTCCGGGAAATCGTACCGCCGGAAAAATTAGTATTCCGTTGTTGAAGTCGTCTCGAATGTGACTTTCGGGTACATGCATGCATGCATGCATGCACGAATGCATGCGCGATTGTCAAAGGTCGAGGTCTCGGAATTTTGCGGAACTTATGGCTCGTACTCTCCGCAACACAGTTAGATATCGATAACAAGGGATTACGTATGTCGACATGCACTACAAAGCACGTTTCAAACCGCCTGAACACGGCGAAACCGTTGGCTGCACGCAGTCGTGACTTGCTGACCGTATCGGCTGGAGGTCTGCAAAGGTCGTCACATGATTTACGGGAGACTTAGTTCTTAAGATATATGACAATTTGGTGCCGTTATGTCGAAATGTGTGAAGCATGTTTGAAGCCGGCGGCTCTGTGTGCCGTTGCTATGGCAATCTTGACTTTCCAAGCACGATTGTCAGAGGTCGACGAGGGTCGTCGAAGGAGTAGCGAAGATGTTCGCTTTTTCGTTGAATTCTTAGGATATATATAGTGTGCATTAGCGCTAGTGTGCACCAGCGTTCGTCCGTGTGTAACGCCTTCTTCTTGTGTACGTGTTTTCAGTGTTTTCGCTGGTACCCCTTTTTCGAATTGATATATATAGGTTTCGAAGACTCGATAACTGTTTCGAAATGCGGGGATAAAGTTAGAAACTCGCTATCTGCCGGGTGCCTAGTTACACGGCTGTCACGTTGATTTATTTCGACCTTGTTTGTGAGCGCCGTTGGCGTGTTCAATACGTCGTCCTCGAAGGAATTGGCGAAGCGTCTTCGTGCACTTAAATGTTCCCAGCGTACCTTGAAGCAGGCTTATGTGTACCAGGCTAAAAGTGGTATAATGGTATACGAGTAAAAGCGGTACAACGACGCGCGGCTAAAAGTGGTACAACTGTATACAGCTAGAAGTGGTAATGCGCTAGCGCAGTGAATCACCGGAGATAGGGGGGAATTTAGATGCATTTTTCGCACTCCTGGAAGGTCACTCGTTCTTTATACTTTCGTGTGTTTATATACGAAAAAAAAAATAGGTAGGAGCGTTATGACACACTGTGTACTAAACTAAATGGAAGAACGGAAACGAAGTACCGCGACGGTCCATTTCAGGACATCTTTCAATATCCTTCGATGAAGCATTACTCGACAAGCCATACTTATAATATAGGGCCCGAAAGCTGATATGCCGGTGTCCACGTTTTCTTAGCGGTATAATTTTGGCCGGAGGGAGGTACTTGTGTCGTTGCAGGTGTTCCTTTCAGCTCGACAGAGTTCCACTCAGTTTGCTAGCGAATAAATGCACTCATTTTTTTCACCTTTACTAGCTAGCCTTATGTTATGAGGCGTCTTTCATTGGAGAATTTTTAATGTGCAAATGGTTGTATAAACTTCTAATGCTAAGTTTTGTATAGTGTTGTTTTCGTCTTACTGCCTATAGGTTGCCATTTATTGCAACATTTTTACTTCATTAAGAGCCCCTTGCTCGGCTAGTACGACGGGTTCTGCCTTTTCATCAGACAAACCAAGTGGGCAATTCTTTGCGATGCAGGGATTCGATCCCGGTGCCACGAACATTCAATGCTGATGAGGTACACAGATGCGGATGTTTGTAGCTAATGAAGATGTACGCGTTTTTGTAGCACACTAAATGTTCAATGTGTGCGCGAAACCTTACATTTTCTAACTACAGCTCACAGATCGTCATGTTGATCAAATCTAATGTGAAACAGTGATTGATACCGGTGCGGTTACGGATAACTATCTTTAACTGCACATTGTGCTGATCTCAAATGTGGCTGGGGTATTTTCTCTTTATCTCTTGCTCATGTGTTTTTCTGTTCCACGCAGAATACGGGGTTCAAATGACTGACCGTCCATGGCCTCCGAGATTAGCCGGCGGCGCGCGCGCCGCCGGCTAATCTTGGAGGCCATGGACCGTCAATAAACCTTACAAAAATACTTAGACTAATATACGTTCTTTTTTATTGACTCTTGATTGCCTTCCAGATATATTTTATTGACATGACAGAATATCATGCACTATATTTGCCCTGGGAGCAAGAATTTTGCAAACGTAATACGTTAGACGCTGACGCTATGTATACGTTTATTTTCTTACCAGCGTTGGCGTTCGAACTGCGACCGCGACTGTGCGTCGGTTTCGATTGGCACAGCTCAGGCCACGACGCCAGCGCCACGAGCATCAGTGTGGCGATGAGGGAAAACTCCGCCGCCATCTTTGTTCCTTGGCACGCCCGCTGCAGGAAAAGGAAAAAAAAGAAGAGAAGCGTTTGAGGACACCTAGAGTACAGTTTTTTTGTGGACGTATTAGTTACTGTTTGCAGTATTTAAATATTTTTCTTTACGAGATTAAAAGCTTCCGGGCTTTTAGTTCATGCTTAGTATTAAGCTGTCTTTGTGGAAACAGGTAGGGGTGCGCGCAACTTTTTTTAGTGCTATGTTCTCGACAAGATTCACCGATGTGGTCGAAGTAATTTAACATAATTTACGTGATTGCCGAAGGAACGGCGTTTAATACAATCAGATTTCGTCCTTGAACGCAATGCAATGCAATAGAGTACAATACAATACAATTGAGTAATGGTTTTAGGAAACAGAGAATTGTTCAGTATGCTCTTAAGTGAGCAAATTAAGCTACGCGTCTGGGAAATAACTACGACCAAACGTTGTGTATGCATCCGAAAAAAAAGTCATGCTTGTTTGTGTAAGAAATCCGGCTGTTTGTGTTAGCTGGTGCATTTACGCAAGAGCTGGTAAAATGCAACCAGGTGCATGAATGAACCGGAAAGAATAAGACAATTGTCGGCTTGATATAACCACAGTTATATCAAGCCGACAATGAAACCTCTCTTGAAAATCCTAGTAGTACTCGGGTTTTCAAGAGAGGTTAGGTGCAAGAAGCTTTAATGATGCAGGGGGCCGAATGCGGAACTCGAAGCACATTCTGGTGTATTCCAAAACTTGCTCTGTCCGGATCGAAAAACAAACAAACAAAACAAAACAAAAGTCACTTTTTTCCGCTTTTGGTATGTGCTTCTAATCTCGCTCGATTAGCCTTAGAGTTATTACACTTGTATCTTGTTCCCTTCCCGATAGATTTAAAGTGTTTCTGAGACAGTATATAACGCCACCTGCGGTCCATGAAGCTAAAAAAGACGATTGAAAAAGATTAGAACAGAAAGAAGCTTGTGAATTGCATTTCACCTTGATGACGATTTTAAGTCTTACAATTTGGTCGGCATCCCGGTGTCTATTACAAGTTGACCTCCTGGCAAGCTCCGCGTGCGGAGGCCGCCTGAAGGTGACGTCTATATAATCCCATAATCCGCATCACGCAACGTTATACGAGACGTAGTAACATACAAAATGCAGCGCGGGACCGCGCAGCACCTGCACATGATGCAGTGACCCAAGCTGATCACGTATATATCGCGGAGTGCTTGCGGACGCAAAATTGATGGCCGTCGTTGGGACGACTTCCTTGGATTATATCCTACGAGGATCGTGAATGCACAGTATGGCCGTGAATGTAAGCGTTCGTCTGTCTGATTTGTCTACATGTGTCCGTCAATTTGTCGATATCTATCTATCTATCTATCTATCTATCTATCTATCTATCTATCTATCTATCTATCTATCTATCTATCTATCTATCTATCTATCTATCTATCTATCTATCTATCTATCTATCGTCTATCTATCTATCTGTCTGTCTGTCTGTCTGTCTGTCTGTCTGTCTGTCTGTCTGTCGTCTGTCTGTCTGTCTGTCTGTCTGTCTGCTTCTGTCTGTCTGTCTATCTATATATCTATCTATCTATCTATCTATCTATCTATCATATTCTATCTAGCTATTATCTATCTATCTATCTATCTATCTACTATCTATCTATCTATCTATCTATCTATCTATCTATCTATCTATCTATCTATCTATCTATCTATCTATCTATCTATCTATCTATCTATCTATCTATCTATCTATCTATCTATCTATCTATCTATCTATCTATCTATCTATCTATCTATCTATCTATCTATCTATCTATCTATCTATCTATCTATCTATCTATCTATCTATCTATCTATCTATCCTGTCTGCTGTATGACATTGCCGCTAGAAAACAACATACGCAGAAGAGAGATACGAACAGGACGACATGTGGGCGGCAGTATGTAATATACTGCCGCATATACTGCGTAATATACTGCGGCAGTATACAGTAAGCAATACCAACTAGGCAAAGAAGTTCTCCTCCAGTATATATCCTGTCTGCCTTGCCCTGTCCTGTCTGTCTGTCCTGGTTCGTCTTTTCTTGTCTATCTTGCCTTGTCTTGTCCTGTCTGTCTTGTCCTGTCTTGTCCTGCCTGTCTACCTGTCATGTACCGCCTAGTCCTGTCTGTCATCTATATTGTCCAGTCTGTCTATGTGTCTGTCTGTGTCTACCTTCCTGTATATGGCCGTGTTTGTCCATCTGCATGCCTTCCTGTTTTAGCGTATTTTTCTGTCCATCTTTCTGCCTGAACTTGTCCATGATCCATACTCGTTTTTCTGTGTCCGTCTGTGTATAGCACCTTTCCGTCCGTTTCTGTCCCTGTATTGTCTTTAATTGTCTATCGTCTGTGTCAAACCGTCAACTGTATTGTTATGTTTTTACGTTCTTTGTACTAGTTAGAAAGATGCGGCAGCTCACGGAAGCTTCTGTATATATAGTGCGCGTTGGCTTGTCTCCTAAGCGCTTGCAAACTTTCCGTGCTTTCCGGAAGGCAGAAGCACCGACAGGAAAAAGAAAATTATACATGGCATAAAAAAAAGGCCCCCTCTTCTACGAGGGGTCGTCTTGTCAAGGTCAGACACATCGTACGAGCAATACAGCTCTTAACAGTCTCCGCAACGTTCGATAATTCCAGCCATACATGCCTTGCTGTATAACCTCACTCTCTCCCATTCTGTGCTCGCTTAGTTCGAGATGAAATTCGCTCGCCTTTTTCATTTCGTCCTGTTTTTTTTTTTTCGTTTTACAACGAACAGGAGCGGCGCCAGGATTTTTTTACTGAGGGGGCACCCACGACAAGTGAATTCCTTCATGTAGGAGCCCCGCCACAGTGGTCTAGTGGTTATGGCGCTCGTCTGCTGACCCGAAGGTCGCGGGATCGAATCCCGGCTGCGGCTGCTGCATTTTTGATGGAGGCCAAAATGTTGGAGGCCCTTGTAATTAGATTTAGGTGCACGTTAAAGAACCTCAGGTGGTCGAAATTTCTGGAGCCCTCCACTACGGCGTCTCTCATAATCAGATCGTGGTTTTGGGACGTTAAACCCCAGACATTATTATTATTATTCATATAGGAGGGCAACTTACACGTTCTGTTTTGACTACGTTAGCTCTTAGGGGACCAAAGGGGGTGGGGCAGGTGAAAATATTTTTTTGGGGGGGGAGGAGGGCTCCCCCTCCTTCCCCTCCCTAATGAACCCCGTTGGCGCCGCCCCTGACAACGAATCTGTATATGGCTAGTTTCCGGCGGGTCGTGTTCGTGGACAAATGACGCGTAGAACAACAATTTCCCGGCGAACCGATTAACTCGACTAATGCAGCGTTCTTGCGACGAAAAAAATGGACATAGCGCAAAAGTAAACATTAAGGTGTATGATTTCGCCGACACGGCAGAATGACGTGAACAGTTTTGCCTTAAGGACAAGACCGCTTGCATAAGAAACGAATGCAATGCCATTTTTGTTCGAAATGAACGTGCTTTCTTACCCACTACAGGATTTCATTTTGAGACCTTCGTTGACGAGATAATGTGCGGCTTGCGCAGGAGAAACATAGGGATCTTTGAGTGTATGTTTTTTTATTCGCTCAGTATAGTTAGTAATGATAATATATAATTTCACTATAGCAATATTCGCTAAACAAGGCCCACCGTAGCCACAGCTTCGCTGGCTTCAATCTTCACAGTTGTCTAAGCTAGGGCTCTGAACTTTTTAAAGGGGAGAGCCTTAGATGCCCCATGAAATGGCAAAATTGACCGTCGGCGGCAACACGAGTGATGCAAGAAATCCTCAATCGATAACGTCATCATGACGTCATGTATCACCAATCATGTCATCTTGACGTGATTATGGCGTCAAATAACATGACGTCACATGACGATGTCATCGCATGACATCGCCGCTTGGTCAAAGGTGCGCCGATCCAGGAGGCAGTGCGAAACCAGGTACGGTGCAAAAAGCTTGCAATGCCTACGATCCTGGAGGCCATGCAAAACCACGTTAGGCGCAGAAATCTTTCGCAGGGGGGGGGGGATCAATGCAATCGACTTAGAAGAAAAAGAAGATGGCTTCCGCTTTCGAGTCAGCTTAGGCAAACGCATAAGGGACCCTGTGAGTTTTTTCTTCCGTTACGGGATCTCCGCCAGCCAGTATGTCTGCCTGGCTGCTACAAGCTGCTACGTGCGTGTACCTTCTCCCGTTCTCGCATTTTCTCGTAAAACCACGTGGAGTTGGCTCGGTACACAGCAGCGGTAACTGCGCCCTCGCGTACGTGATCTCCGTTCGCAACTCGACTCGCCCTGTCCGAGAAGATCGGCCTTGACATGTCGAGTGTTTTACTTTTAATGTGTGCGGCGTAGAGCTTATCTGGGACATCTGCGTATACATATCCGTCTTTATATATATACGCGCCCGTGATCCTATTACGTATTCTCGACTTTATCGCGAAGTAAAGTATAACAAAAACAATAAAAAGGATCAAGACAGTGCGAGAAAATTGAATTGGAGTCGCGTTTGCCTCGGCGGGCGTCTGGCCAATTGAGTGTGTCTTGTGAAGCCGTTCCCGCCATCTTTTAATGCAGAACATTCTACGAAAAATGAACTACGGTTTTCCGAAGCATATCCTGGGTAATCATAATATTTTTTTTCTGTGCTAAAATTGACAGAAAACAAACAAACAAACGAACACATGAAGTAGGACACGACTTTCGCATAAAACATGTACACTCAGCATGAAGTATAGGCAATCAAGGATTATAACTGTGTGAGTTTCTCTCGACGCCTGCTGTGTGGTTCCTTTCGAAAGCATTCAACGTTTGCTCCTCATAGTCTATGTTTGTTGTTGGAAGTTAAGCCGCTATCGAATGTGGCCGAATTCGTATTTATCGTGTTAAGCCTGATCGTGTTAAGCCTGATTGCTGCATTCTTGCGTTGTGGCCCGGCTGCAAAGAAGGAATGGTGGTGGTAGGATGGTGTTGATGGTGCTGATGGTGGTGGGGAGGCTGACACTAAATCCCTCCTCTATTCGCACAAGCGCACCGCACTCCACGTGCATGCGCGCGATCCTCACAACAACGGATTCCTTGCCGGCATCTAGTTTCCTACAATATTGACTAGAGGGAACTGTGTGGCGCTGCGATCGTTCAGTCATCATGGGAGTGATGAGCAGCCCATGGATTTGCCTATGTGCTGGCGGCTTTGAGCGCACTTGTGGCTTTATTTATTGTTGTGTTTTGGAGTTTGTTTCAGATAGCAAAATGGTCAGTTGTGAACCTCGTGAGCTGATTTGAATTGAAGCGGGACTGCTGGGCTTTTGCTGAACTTTGTCATGCGACAAAGCGGCTGCAGGCTACACGGAGCCAAACGGAACTGAAAGAAGGAAGTTTAGACAAATCCCATGTACTGTCCACCATTTCCATGCTGGCTGAAGAGCCATGCCTTGCAACTTCCATAGACACCAGCGCCAGCTTTCTCTCTATTGTGCCATTGTGAAACTCTATGGTTGCCGGTGCACGTCCTGTTTTCACGTCTCGAAGCCAACGCACACCTCGTGTATACTCGCAGCACGTGCGGCTGCGCTATCGAGACGAACGTACGACTTGACTAGGTGTTCCATCAAACACGCGAAACTAACGAAAACCAACACCGAAACAGCGAGATCCCGTTGTCACCGACCCCTTTTCTTGCGCGAACATCGTGAAACCATTGATCTTCTTGAAAACATGCTTTCGCGTCTTGCTTAGTGAGTAAAAGTTAGACGTCGCAAAGTAAAATAGAGGAAGAAAATGCCTTAATCTTGGCGACGCACTGCGGTTTGTGTTCGAAGATCGATTCGTTTGTTGTTGGTAGCGCGCACCGCACATACATCTCGGCGATTCACAACAGTTGACAGTCGAGGCCGTCCGGTGGCGGGAGGATCGCCTTCTCGGTGTTGGCTGTTACCATCGCGGGATGATGCATGGCGCTTACGTATGGTATAGAAAGCGTGCGCATTCAGTGGCGGATGTGGTTATAGTATGTGTATATGATGAATGGTCCGAGTCGAAACGAAGGTATATGTGTATATACGACACGACAGTTGGCGTGACGGCGCAGATAGGAACCTTGAACTGTGTACTGTCACTTTTCCGCGGTTGCTGGAAAAGAAACCCTGTTGCATTATTGATCTGTTCTGTACGCGCCTTTTTCATCTGTCCTCGCTTCTGACGTTTCAAGACAAGAGTGAGGTGCGGAACGGGATAGGAAATGCGATAGATGACTGTGGTGTCGCAAGTGTTTAGGCAGTTATTTTGCCTTCTTCTTCAGGAAGAAGAAACGGTGTACGGACGTGAAAAGGATGCGAATATATACGTATGGAGTGATAAATAGTTCAAAATCTTAAAGCTGCCGAGGCCCTTGGGTCTCCTGACGTGCACTGAATGCGAAGTGTCTGGTCATATCCCAGGGCCGTACCCAGGAATTTTTTTCGGGGGGTGTTTGTGTGTAGAACGGCTACATTTGGAACTAGTGATCGCTGTGAAGGCGGGCTGGTATTTTAGTATCACCCGAAAAGTTAAAGCACGAAAAAATTTCGGGGGGTGTCAGAACCGCCTCAACCCCCCCCCCCCCTTAGGTACGGCACTGTCATATCCTATATCACCGAACCCAATGAATACCTCCTATATTGTCCGAGTCGCGTGGCCTTATCACATGAGGTCATGTGACATTCTTGCTGAAGGTTCCTGCTTGGTCATGCGACTTTGCCACTTGACGTGATCGCTTGTCCATGTTCTCGAACCGGGTGAACTCAGTATTCGATTTGGGCGCCAAGATCCACTTGGTGTCGTCGCTTGGCCACGTGAGTATTCTGGCCATCGAATGTTAACGCCAACACGGCTGGATTTTCCACATCATGGTGCACATAATGCTTTCGCATTAAAGCTAACAATATACAAATGTTATGTCTGGGTATGAACGACTCGACGTTACATGAATCTGCGTTGGTTGAATGAATTCTTTTATTAGATGGAACCGCAATCACCATGATAACACGAATATGATGAGAAATTTGAGTGCAAAGCTTTCACGTCTGATTTGCTTGGCTTTAGGGAACACGTAAGAAATTAAACTGAACCATAGATTAGCTTTTTGTTCTTTCCCACCCGCCGCGACGGACTATTGGTTATGATTAGGGCTCCGTGTTTTCGGATTAATCCGAAAAAATCCGATAAACAGTCACCGGTAAAGTTTTTGAGAATTCGGATTTATCCGATAAACTCTGATTTTAACGGCACTGGGGCGTGCCAGACGACATTGAATACACGGACCCCGTAAAGTATGCTTGCGTCTGTTACAAGAACCTTTAAGATTGTGATACGCACAAACGTAGGTGTTTGTATTCAAGTATTTGTGCTTATCTGTATATGTGTTCGTGCCTTCAAACCTTCAAGGAAAATATAAAATACGATTCATGTGTTGCGATGTTTTCGTGTTCAGATATAATTTCATTTAAAGGTATTGTAATATTGAGAATAATGCAAAATAAACTCCGAATTTCGGAGAATTACGAATTTACGAGAAATAAGCTTCGATAAACGCCGAATTCTCAACAAAAAAAATAAAATCCGAAAAACACCCTAAGAAAAATAAACTACGAAAACAAGGAGCCATACAGTTATGATGCTCGACTGTTGACCCGAAGGTCGCGGGATCGAATCCCGGCCGCGGCGGTCGTATCTCGATGGAGGCGAAATGCTATGAGGTCCGTGCGCTTTAGACCTAGGTGCAGGTTAAAGAACCCCAGGTCGTCATAATTTCCGGAACCCTCCACTACGGCGTCTCCCATAGTCATATCGTGGTTTTTTTTTTTGGGACGTAAAACCCGAACAATTACTATACTATGTAACTTTTTGTTCTTACAATGGGGTCATCTTTCCTTATTTCGTTAAAAACGATAATTCGCGAGAAAGATGACGGCGACAGTGCGAAAGTGAGGTTGATGATTGTTATTGCGGAATATGAATTTTGCGACAGACACCGTCACACTTCAGAGTTGAGCGCATAAAAGCGAGAATAAAAAAAGAAAGAAAGAAAAGAGAGCATGTAGTACATAACATGGACGTGTCGTTCTTTTCGCATCTATTTGTGTCCTTTTTAAATGGCATCCTTTTAAACGTATACCCGTCGCCTTTTTTCTTTTCAAGCCAAAAATACCCGAACAACTTGGCTTCCTGTCGTCTCTGTCATTCAAACTGCGAGCTGGCCGAGCTACACTTAATGGGCATCACAATAAAGGAAAAATTAAGAAGAAATGGTTGAAGTAATACAAATGCGCGTTCAGGTAGCTCGTTTCGTGTTTGTGCGGTCAAGAGGGCGCGACGTAGCGTGCACGCGTCATGATTCTTGGCAGAAAGTTTGCGGGCAGCCGGCCAGTGAGGACAACTAGGCTCGGTCGGCGGCAGCCAGCGCCATGCATTTCTAAGAAGCGCGCGTTGATGTATGAAGCGGCGCGATCGCCCAAGCTCGCGAGAAACCGACGCCTCTTTCGAAGTAACAACCGATTGCCGACTGGTTGGCGGGCGTTACTGTAACTAGAGGTGGTCACGTAGGTGGTCACAGTCTCACGCTCCTTGATGCACGATTCATTGTTCTGTCGCGGGTGGTCTATATAGAAGAAATGCTGGATGATTGCCACCGCGGATTTTGTGCTAGAGCAGTAGAGAAAAACTGGCAGTCTCTTTAGGTAACGCTAGTGTACAGAACACAGGCGAGAGCAGCAGACGCTCTCACGCGACGCTGATGTTCCCAATCAATTGCATTCCTCCTTTGTCGGTTTGAGCTTCGTTTGGTTCTGAACGAAAAATCGCGTTTGATGCAAATAATAAAAATCGTGGGCCCGAGCCGGAACCGAACCCAGGCCTTCTGCGCGGCATTCAGGTGTTCAATCACAGAGCCACGACAGTGTTTGGAACTGCTTCGAAAAAAAAGAAAAAAAAAACGATACAGGCCTCATGCGGGACAGAAGCGTATAGAACAGTATCGGCCGTCACACCATGTGGAATTGCGCGACTAGTCGGCGGTTTAAAGGGCCGCTCTTTACAAAGCGCTCGGGCATAAATCGTCATCGGCAGCAGCATCAACAAAGTGTTCAGCTGCATAGGTGCGTGTTATGCCTTGCAGACGCGCAGTGGGCATACTCCGCTACTTCGCAAAATGATTAATCATATGGCGTGGTGGGCATTTCGCAACTGTACTGGCCGGAGGCGTGGTTTAGTTCCAAACGGCCAATGTTACGCGCTCAGAGGTTCCTTTCCACGCGGTGCGGTTGAGGTGGCCACCGAGAATGAGAAGGCGATTATTGTTGGGGTTGTTAACCCCCCAAAACCGCCGCATAATTATGAGGGACGACATATAGTGGTGTTCTTTAACGTGCATCTAAATCTCTAAGCGCACGGGCTTCTAGCATTTTCGCATCCCGTCGAAATGCAGCCGTCGCGGCCGGCCGGTTCGATTCCTCGACCTTCGGGTCGACGAATTCGGGTCGAGGAAGCAGTCGAGCACCATAACCACTATATCACCACGGCGGCTGATCTCCAATTCGCCCTGTCTTGTGCGAGTCGATTCCATTTTATTTGGTTGGTAACAACTGTATTGATAGTCCTGCAGAGCTTTCACCGACCGGGCCTTAGGTCTCCCACGTGGGGACGTCGAGGCTAGAGTCACTGTATGTGCTACCTTTCGGTAGCAAAGTAGCGCATAGGTCCGGCTAGCAACCACAGCTATGGGGTGAAGTCGCACTCCATTTTTGCAGGCGACATGCCTACCGCGTCGCCGATAAACATGTCTGGCGTGTCGAAGGCCGGCGATAAACATTGGCTGTCGATGACTAGTGTTAATTGAGTGAGCTGCAGCGGCGGCGTCGAGAAATACAAAAATTGGCCCGAGCGTCAGCTTCTCCGCAATGCATGGTTGCTAGCGGCGTTGGAAAACAGATGCGCAACTCTGCTACCTAAAGGTAGCATGTACAGTAACTCTAGTCGAGGCCTTGCCTCACAGCCGCCTCGCGGGCCTGCTGGACAGCGCAGAGTTGGTCGCCGAGGCTGGGGCTGCGCAAGGCAGCGGCCCACCGCGGCGGCAGGATTCCGGAGTTAGCACCTTCCGGGTTTTCGTAACAGTCCCAGAGCATATGAGTTAATGTGGCGACCTCAGTGTGGCAGACCTTGCATATATTTGTCGGGTATGTAATTTTATACCTGCGAAATTTTTAATTTCGTCGCTCCGTCTAACTACTGTGGTTTAACATCACTGTATTTCCTTTCACCATTCTCACCCCCCTGTCTTTCGTAGCCTAGCGACAGGAAATTCACACTGTCCCTTATGCGTTCGCCTAAGACGACTCGAAGGTGAAAGCCGTCGCCTTCACTCGAGGAAAATGGACACGGCGTTAAAAGGACGGGAACTAAGTGAAGACACGAAACGACAAACACTTCGCCATTGTCCTCTTAGTGGCATACTGATTTTGCTCGAGAAAGGAACCAACTAGCACAGCAACAAGCCTTGTTGAACTGTATTCAAACCCCTTCATTTTCTTCTTACTCGATCATATTGATCCCCACCAAAAGCTTCTTCCACCTTACGTGCTTCTGCACTGCCTCCGGGATCGGCAACTGCCGATGTGAAAGCTTGCAGGCATGCCAAGTTTCCTGCACCTCACGGTGTTCTTGCGGTGCCTCCGGGATCGTCCCACCTTAGACCAAACGATGGTGTAATGTGATGACGTCATCGTATGACGTGACCTTATGTGACGTCGTAAGGCCTTCATCATATGACATCACTGTTTGGACTAAGGTGGGACGATCCCAGAGGCACTGAAAAAACCCGCGGTGGTGCAAAAGGCTTGCAGTGCGTGACGTCGAGATGCCGTCATAATGACGCCACTAATTTTGGAGGTCTGTGACGCCATGATGACGCCATATGGTGACGTCATCACAGAATGGCTTTCTTTTTTTTTTTTTTTGTGCATAACTCGTGTTGACAACGCCGCCGCCAACGGTCAATTTTCGCTTTTGCTGAGGCATCCAAGGCCTTTCGCCTTAAGACAGTTGTCACCACAGCTTTCTTCTTAATGCGACCTTTCTATAGCGCGCCGTGGTCAGCCAAGGTGTACACGTACAGCTTGCCGACCAGCAAGCGGTCTTGTTGACAACTGTACGATGTAGCAGGCGTCCTGTCTCCGAACGTGACAGGCGTCACCTCCGACTTTATAACGAGATGTTTTTGTCGGCGGGCACTTAACCGGGCTCTCTAAAGCGCTTGCGTAGCGGCACGACATGGAAATGTCTTGACGTGGATGTGAGATGAATAAAAGAATGAATGAAACAACAACAACAAAAAAAAAGGACATTCAGGGAGGCGCTTCCAGCGCAGCGGAGAATCCGAACTCGCTGTCTTCCTATAAGATACCGTGGCGGGTGAGGCAACTGTAGCTGACGTGATAAACGTACTAATCAGAGAAGATGGTAAAATACGGTTATTAGCTTTTTATTGATATTTAATTGTGTTCTTTTGTGAAGCTTAGTACGAAAGAGTAAAACACAGCGTCTCTTACAGATCATAGCTACATGTGTTGCACGGATGAAGATGCTATGTAGGATCATAAGTATCAATCAAATAAGGAAGAATGTTCGGGTGAAGGTGTGGTCAGGGTGTTTTCACCTCCCCCCTCCTCTCATAAGCGTGCGTAGGGTTCTCCATTAGGGGTGCGGGAGCGGCTAGTGAAGTGGGTAAAGTGTCTGCGGTCGTTTGCTGTCGAGAGCGTTGCTCTGGCGAATTTACTATACCACTTGTAAAAAAATGCATATGGCAAAAGATGGCTGCCTAGCGGTGGTTGCACTTTGTGGAACAGCCTTCTAAAACAGCGTAAACATCTTTTTGTGAACCTGAAACACTATTACAAAGACTTTTATTGATGGTAAAATCTGAATAAAATACGTTGTCAGCTTCCTGCATAAAAAAAGGCACCGTCAAAATTGCTATTTTGTACATTTATATCTCTGTAATTCTTCATGTATGGATCCAAACAACCTTGATGCCAAGGATCGGGATGCTTCTCATGTATTTGTATTTGTGTCTTTTTTTTAGAAATCATATTCAATTCAATTCCATGCGCGGCCATAGATATGCTCTCGACAGCAGATGGCTCGCTACTAAACGACGCAGACGGTAATATCGGCACGCGCTCGCGTGGTCCGTATTATATTGTGGCCGACTGTACTCTCAGCAACGCTTTTTAAGCCCAGCGCTCAATCGGCGAAGCCCTTGCAACGATTTCACGTCGTCGACGTCGCGTTCTAGCTATGTTCCGTCACTTTATCGGCATCCACACAGCGAACGAACGAACGAACGAACGAACGAACGAACGAAAGAAAGAAAGAAGAAAGAAAGAAAGAAAGAAAGAAAGAAAGAAAGAAAGAAAGAAAGAAAGAAAGAAAGAAAGAAAGAAAGAAAGAAAGAAGTACAAACGGAAACGGTACCACGCGCAGAAGGTGCGCGGTGGTGGGAGGGAAATCGAAGGTCTTCGTTTCTGGCGCGGTTCGCGAGGTCGCTGTTCACATAACACCGACTCCGTCGCCTGTATGTATATATGTATATATATCTGTACTCACTCCAAGAATCGGGATCGGCTGGCGTTTGTTGCTTCATGGGCCGCGCGGGGATTTTCCCGCGCACGAAACGCCGAAGCCGTGCATGGTGCTGCCCGTAACTGTATGCGCGATGTTGCCTCCGTCACCGCAGAACTATTCACTCTACGATGTCATTGCGGGAAAAATAATAATAAAATTGTCTAATCGAAATCCGGCCTGGTCGTATCCTGTGTCCACTTAAAATTAGTGAAGTGTAGACGATGTGTGGATCACCCGCTTAAAGAAGGGGAACACGTAAGTGAAAGAAATAAGTTGACTTCAGAAAAAATAAAAATACAAAAACTACAGAAAGGAATGGCGTAAGAAGCCTCTCTGCACGAAGCTGTGTCCTCGAAGGACGTTCTTGATTCTTAATTAATTTTTTCCCCTTAAAGTTGTGCTTCGTTCTCGTAATGCTTCAAGGATGGAAGCTTGGAATAGTTGCTTCGACGTTATTGAACTGCAGACACAAGATATGTATCGGGTCAGATATACCAGATATATTTCAGGTTTATCAGATGTAACATTCAGGTCACGTAGATCCGTCAAGTTAGTCAGGTCAGTTAGTCAGTATGTCAGGTTAGTAAGTAAATGGGAATTGTCACTGAGGCCTGGTATAGTCAGCTAATTAGTTAGGTTAATCTGTAAGCCAGGTCGATAAGGTCAAGTAAACTCATCAGTTAACTTAGTAAGCCAGGACAGTTGGTCACGTCAAGTCACATCCAGTGGAGTAGCCAGGGGGAGGGGGGGGGCACATCGGGCCCGTGCCCTCCCCCCACCCGAAATTATTTTTTCTGCCATGGTATACAGAGCATAAAATGACACTCGACCACACATACCTGCCCGGACCCCACGTCGGATCAAGGGCGTGCCCCCCTGAAAAAAATTTCTGTCTACGCCACTGGTCACATCGGTTTAGTCATCTAGTCAGTCAATCAAGGAAATCCCGTCAATAACTTTCAGTCAAGTCCATCAGTCAATTACTAAGCAAATAGATAAATGAATGAATCGCTATCTATATCTGGAATACAGGGCCCCCCTTTGCATTCGCCTACTCGAAGAAGAAAGCCATCTTCTTTTTCTCCTCAGTCAATGTATTGATCTCCCCCTCCTCCAAAAGCTCTCTGCACCTAACGTGCTATTGCACGGCCTCCGTGATCGGCCCACCTTTGACCAAGCGAAGAGGTCATGCGATTGCCTCATGGTGACGTCACAAATTCTGACGGTCTGTGACGTCATGTGGGAACATCATCACGTGATGGTGCTTTCTTGCATCACTCGCGTTGACGCCGACGCCGCGGGACGACGGTCGACGCCGACGGTCAATTTTCGTGTTTGATGAGGCATCCAAGGCTTTCGCCTTAAAAATACAGAAGAGGGAAGCTGAAGGATCAAAATGATGAGAATTCGTTAATCAGTGAATGTCGCTGCAGTCAGCGTTTCGACAAGTGAACTTGCCTGTCAAGACAAGTTTTTCTTGTTCGACGATGTCGTCTCGTCGAAACCTTCGCTCCGGTGACGACACTGCTATTTCTGCGGAGTCATCTTCAATGTCGACGAGTCGTTATCACTCAGTCTCATTTCTCCGGAGTCACTCTCAAAGCTTCCGAGTCATTACTAGTCAGTCGTTCCCGAAGTTGCTAAATCGTTCTTATTAACTTCGAATTGTGCTGAGTTATTCTCGAAGAAGTTGATTTTAACATCGAAGCAGGCGGCCCTGTATAGCAAAGGCAACAGCTGGATCCTTAGTAGGTTCACTTTCACTTTCAGTTTGGTGATATTCCTTCCTCTCTTTGGTATGTGTCCAAGAGATATATATATATACATATAATATATGTATATATATATATATTATATATATATATATATATATATATATATATATACTCGCACGTGTGTTCGTAACGTACGAACGAAAGAATGCCGCGGGTTGTTTGCGTCTGAAGAGGGGCCGTGTCATCGAAAGGCGCCAGGGAGACGAGTCACGAAGTTCTCGTTATCTCTCGAAATAATTTGATTACGAACGAACGATCCCGGAATCTGAAGACCAACAGCGTTCGCAGAACCGCCGCCGTTCTGCTCTCTTCCCGAATGTAATGCACCCGGCAGCAAAAATTTGCGGGATCAGAAAAGACCTCCACGCATATATAATCTCTTTTGGGAGTTTTCTAAGTGACGCGCATGCGTTGAGGTTCGTTGTAGGTGGGGGCCTTCCATATAGAACGCTGTTTTCAGACATTATCGACATGGCTTCTTTCGTGTTTATGTCCAGCGTTCGTCAGCGTCTGGAATTCGGCCCAGCATAAGGCTGATCTCGTGAACACCGAAACGCGAGTTTCGAACTAAATTTTCGCAATGTCTAAAGCTTTCTGATGCGTTCAGTCTTCCGTGTCGTTTTTACAGGTTGTCCCGCAGCGTGCCTTTATTTTACTACCCCGAATATCAACGACGCTATTGTAGAAAGTGTTCTAGCTTTAGATTTGTTTTGCACCGCGCGGCTACGGCGCATTCTCGTGGTACACATATATTCACATTTTGTAAGCGTGAGTGCAAGCCGAGAGTTAGGCACTCGCCTTCTGATCGGGGGAGAGGGGGGGGGGGAAGGGCTCGTTCAAACCCAGCTTCCCTAAGAAAGCTTATTTTGTTTTATACATTAATTTCTTTACGGCGATGATCTTCTTAGGTGACAGAGGTCGACGGACGGTTTGTTTCGTGGAGTCGGCGTAGAAATGCTTACGCATTTTAAAAGACGGTTGACGTCTCTTAAATAGGAATCGATCCATAACACGAAAGTCAAAGGAGGTGTCTTCGAAGAATTACTGGTGTTTTGTTGACCGTTAAGCAATACAAGCGCATAAATTTGCACGGTGCGCAATTTCAGTAGTCTATAATTTATTGATAATCGGATTTTAACGCGTACCATCTAAACGCTGGGGCGAACCCCATGGAGAGAACCTCTTTACGCTAAGCCCGCATGCCTAGCTCAAAGTTCTCGTGTGCCGAGGAATTCTCAGTGAGGAGGTTGTGAAAGTTTGTAGGTAAATGATAAGTTTATTTTCTTTCTGCCTGTAACATTACAAAGTCTCACATAAAAGTCATTTGCAGCGGACAAATCACACCCGAATATACTTCGATGAGAGTCAACTTGATTAATAATTAGACTCAATATGTTAACGAAATCAACCTAGGTGACTATCCTATTTCCGAGGGGATATACACAGTGGCATCTGGAAGATGTGCGCCTGCGACAATGAAATGTAACTTTCACCAGCTGGGATAGTCTCGACCACGGTGGTGGTCGAGACACAAGAAGCAACAGTCCCTGTAGCTAACGCTTCGGAGAGAACAGGGGTTCGTCTTATCGAGACGCTCATTAAAATCGACGTTCTCAGTAATTTGCATTCCCCTTTACCCTTACCACGAAGCTTTCTGCATCTCAACCATCGTTTGCATTGCCTCCGGGATCGACCCACCTTTGACGAAGTGTCATGAAGCCATGATGACGATGGCGCTAATTTTGGCGATCTGTGACGTCACGACGATGACGCTAAATGCGAAACTTGGCGTGTACGTACCTGACTGACTGCTCTTTCTTTCTTTTCTTTCTTCTTTCTTTCTTTCTTTCTTTCTTTCTTTCTTTCTTTCTTTCTTTCTTTCTTTCTTCTTTCTCACTGCGTAATGCTCCCTTCCACTATCGTAGCCAGAAATTTTTTTTCGGGAGGGGGGGGGGGGTGCACATTTGGTGTACTCACGTGAGTACTTACCGGGTGCACATGTACACCGCAGTATAGTGCACATCACATGCACACTGCAGTGAGCCGGGTGTATGTTTGCACCGGGCTCACGTGTACAGTCTCCAGCAAGCTTAACTCGAACGCTCCACAGCGTTGCCTGGACTGGTTTGATTGATACCAGCCGCGAAGCTCTGGGCTCTGTTGCCGAGATAATACCTCGGTATGCTTAAACAGTATGTCGGCATGCATTGGTAAAATCTCGGCAACTGAACCGAAAGCTACGCGGCGCTGGCGTCAATCAAACTGTTTCAGGACACGCTGCGGAGCGTTCTAGTTAAGCTTGCTGACGACTGTACATGTACCCGTACCGGCTGTACACCTGGTACACAGTCGTGAGCTTGAGGTGGAACACTGAAAGGACCCTTTAAAGGTTACAGTGGCTAAATGCAGTGTACAAGCGCAAGATTGTTCATAACACTAAATACTCAAGCGGAAAGGTATATCTTGCAATTGAGCACGTCACGTTCATATCGGTACATTACAAGTAACCGTCGATTAAATGCGGATTCGGTGTTCCCTCTCATATTGCTCACGACGGTACTTGTACGCAACAGAGTGAGTGCGCCTCGACGTGTGATGCGAGGGTTGTGGCTTCGGTCCCCAAGTTGCTTTTTCGACCATTTTAGCAAAATTTTCCCAATGTCTCGCAAGCCAATTTTCATTGACTTCCTTATCTGTTATATTCATATGATGGTGTCTAAAAAAATTGGCCGCGTATCTGCGTGCTTCGCTGCAAATGTCGTGTAAAGACGATAGAAGAGGCGCTGTGTGAGATATGGACGTCATCTGGCAATACGTCGAGAAACATGAGTGCTGTGTTGCGTGCTGGTAGTCCCGGCGCAGCAGCAGGCGAAGACCGGCGGTGACCAACGCGACCGGCGGGGACGCCAGCCAGCCCGAAAACGCGGTTTGGCGCGAAGCGCTGAAGCAGAGAAACGTACGCACTCAACAAGTACTCTCCACACACTCTTTTATTTACACGTCGCCTGGGTAAAACAGGAACGCCAGAGCGGCGCCCACAACCGGCAGCCTGAAGGCCGCCTGTAACGCTGCTTTTTCATTTTTTAAATATTTTTTTTCACCTTCTTGGCCTTCTCAAAACTAAAGTGTTTCAACACCAGCCCATGGCATTCGTACAGTGCAATACAGAACCGAAACCGAAACACAACAATGAGCTCGCGCGAAGGGCACGGAGGAAGGCAAATTTCAGCGCAGTCGCATTTTCAGCTTTGTTGAAACAGAAGGCAACAGAAGGAAAAGAAGGCACAGGACAGGTGCTGCCTGTCCTGTGCCTTCTTTTACTTCGTCGTCGTCTAGTGAGCGCTGTTTCAACAAAGATGAACGCATACCAACTCGCTCAAGCTTCCATTCTTATGCATTTTCAGCGCAGCTTAAGAAACTAGGGTTCTTAAAATTACGTATGTATGCATTTTCTATTAAAGGAACACGCCACCTAACACTTACCTAGTGATGTTGCACTTCAGATATGCATGATATTTACTTTTTGATCGACAACGTTCACAAGTATGAACAGGCGTACCAGTTCAAGACGGCTGACCCTTGGGCAAGTGGTTCAACTTTGGCCGAGTGGCTGAATCGAGGGACGTGCCGACAAACAGAAAGACAGACAGACAGAAAGACAGGCCAAAATTTCTGCGTTTAAGTTCCCCAAGAAAGACTATCGTCTTTAAAAGAAGTCCCTCGATCCGTTCTATTTCTTCCGTTCAGGACTGACTCATGCCCTATTGGAAAGAACGTAGTTTTTCTGTTTTGTTCTTTTTTTGTAACAAGGCATACGGCCTTAACACTTAGCAAGGTCGACGACTGCTTGCCCTACCGTTGTGTAAGGCTCGGGAAATCGATTTGCGTTACGTTCTTTCGATCGAAGTACGAACTGATGTACTACAGAGTGGCGCGAAACTCCCCCTCGCGGTCCTTGGCCGTGCGGAGAGGGATGGCTCGCATATTTGCGAAGAGGGAACGTTGCCAGCTATTCTCCTTAACCAGCAGGAGACGCCGTGGAAGTAATTGGGCTAAGGCTGTAAGACATTAGGCATCGTCGCCTCGTATACTTCCCACGGACTGCATGCGCATGTATAAATAAATAGTTATACTCGATAGGTTGGTTGGTTACGGTGTTCGCAACAGGTGGGATTTGCCTGGCAGTCTGTACCGGACAATTCCACCGCCTGGGCAGCTGCGGAACATGACTTATGAAGGCGAAAGCCTTAGGTGCATCACCAAGCGCGAAAACTGACCGTCGGTTAGGCAAGAGAAACCATGCAAAAAGTCACGTGATCAGAGATTACGGCTTGATGACGTCACGGAGCGCCAAAATTTGTGACGTCATGGTGACGTCAGTACCACGTTACATAACGACGTCATCATGCGAAATCGTCTCATAGTCGAGGTGGGCTGATCCCGGAGGCGGCGCAAAACCACGTTAGGTGCAGAATGCTTTCGGAGGGGGGCCGGGACGAATCAATACATCAAGTGATAACAAGAAGAAGAAGAGGAGGAGAAGGAGGAGAAAGAAGGCTTTTGCATTCGAGTGTTCTTAGGCGAATGCATAAGGGACTGTTTGGCTTTTAACACACATAAATCCAAAAAGAAAGAAAAAAAATAAACGAAACCTTCCAATATCCAGTACGGACGCTTAAGGACACTTCAGTTTTTTCTGTGACGTGTTGGTGCCTCAACGAGCAGATTGTCTTCTGACGTCGTAGATTAGCAGGCAGTGTATCACGTTGCTGAGCCCGAGGACGCGGGTTCGACTGTCAGCCACGGTGGCTGCATTTAGATGTGGCACGAACTGCAAGAACACCCGTGCAGCTAGAATTTTAGGTTCGCATTAACGATAACCACATGGAGTCAGATTCAAACCGGTGTCCTCCCGCAACTGCGGCGTTCGTCACAATGATGCCATTGTTTTGGAACGTGAAACGCCACAATTATGTATATCTTGGTTCTCAAAATCACACTGCCTCGAACTAACACTGCGGAATTGGCACGTGATACCCCAGAACTAATTCATTCATTAATTCATTCATGTTATGTGAAAAAAAAAAAAGAGGCACACGGGGACACTGCTTTCGTCCATCCGACTTAAGCTTACTGCAATGACTTAGCATGTAATATTACCTTGCAGCACAGTTGCAAGCTACTAATTAGTCAATTAATTAATTAACTAATTAATTCATTCATTAAGTACGAGGGTTCTTGCGACGACATCAAGTTTAGTACGTTTCACGTGCTTCTTGAAGTCCGCCGGACGACAGCGAGTATAGAAACGATGCCATTTCCGTGTACTTACTGTCTCTGTGTATGTGTCTAGTTCAGTCATGTTCTTTGTTGAACGATATACCGTTTCTCCCAGCACTTGGCCTTACTGCATCGGAAAGTTTTTCGCATTTTAAATGAAGCGAGTTTCTTTTTCTTTTTTTCCTTTTGCAGGCACGAAGCGTGCGTATGCTGGCGGGTATAACCTTGGCCCACATTTCCTCGAAACTTTTCCCGGCGAACAAGTTGTACGACCGATGCGATAAGCGCTGACGGATCCGCCGACGTATAACTCTATATGGCTCGTCTGAAGCGCCTTGGTATACGTCGTGGGTTCGATTGCCGGCGGCGGTGGACGTCTCGTGTCGACGTGAACGGAACGCAAAAAAAGAAAGAAAGAAAAAAAAACGCACTTGTACAGTGACTTTCATCTGTGTTCAACTAGAGGATGTCATAACTAAAGGACAGTGAAACCTTTAAGTGCTCTTTTTTACTGTTAGCAAACGAGATAGATAGGCAAAAACAGCGATACCAATATATACTACAGTATATAGTATTACTATTTTATCGTATAGGGTTACTTATCGCGGGGATCAACAAACCGTTTCAAGAAATTCAACGTTTTCTCCGATTCCGCGTTCCATAATTCTTTGAAGGTGTCCGTATCCGGTATCAGGAGGGTCATTTGGGTCGAATGCTTCGTTATGACAAATCGTACGGCACAGTCCAACTATGTAGAGAACAGGCGAGGAGAAAGAACGCGAGTTACAAACAACCGTCAGTACACACACACACAGCAGCCATGAAACTAATGCACACATACATACATACATACATACATACATACATACATACATACATATTCCTCAGCGTTGTTTCTACTCAAGTCATGAACAAAGCAACCCCCAGTGCGTACGATTCTGCAGAGTTCATGCTGAGCCTGTGTGTCCTGTTCTTTGTCTGCGTCTGTGTAATGGGTGTGCGCTAAACACTGAATGATATTGTCGTATGCCGCCTACTCCACCTCCCACCTCTTTCAGTTGAGCTGGTTGAAAAATGGAACCGTTTGAGCTGTCATCTCTTTCGCGTATCGCGATTAGACCGTGCACGGTGCACCAGCTCTCAACCAATAATAATATCTGGGGTTTAACCTCCCAAAACCACGATATGATTATGAGAGACGCCGTAGTGGAGGGCTCCGGAAATTTCGACCACCTGGGGTTCTTTAACGTGCACCTAAATCTAAGTACACGGGCCTCAAACATTTTCGCCTCCATCGAAAATGCAGCCGCCGCGGCCGGGATTCGATCCCGCGACCTTCGGGTCAGCAGTCGAGCGCCGTAACCACTAGACCACCGTGGCGGGGCCACCAGCTCTCAACAACCAACGGCTTTGTGCACTTGAACTCTGACCACTTACATGTCTTGATCTCGCCAAAGCACCCGTTACTTGCCAGCGTGTTGATGTCCAGCAGGACGAATACATACGACACGTTGCCAGTGGCAACGCTGAGCGGGCCAATCCGCGAGCGATATATCAGAGCACGGGTGGCCTTTCCAACGACTGTGTTGAATGGTGCTTCCGGTTATGCCGTAATTTATCAGCGCAGCGTGTCGTCCTCTCTTTCTCTCTCTCGTCCTGGTGTCTTCGCGCTGGTGGTGCACTGCCGTAATTTATCAGGCTTAAGCGCACACATGTATACATATACTTTGCAACCGGCCACACACTGTTTGACTTTAATTTGCATTCTCGCGTTCGTCCCATTTGGCCTTAGTTTGGCCTCAGTGGTGCATCCTTGAATGTGGTGCTGACTCGCTCTCAAAGAGCCAATATTCAGAACAAAAACAGTTGCCGCGTGCGCTTTCTTGAGTCAGTGTATACTTCGGTAATGAACTCCCGTGGAGTCTTAGTGCGCCAAAAATGAAGCAATAAAATTGGAAAGGAAAAGTGGAGTGGTTGTTGCCAAGTGCTCCGCGTTGCCCTGCATGTATATGCATATTGTGAAAACAGATGGGTGATTCATATGCGCTGCTCGAGGGCAAAACAAACCTTGAAGGCATACCCATACTGTGAGAGCGTACGCAAAATGGTTTATTCACTGGCACTGTTGAATGGCTGAACGGTTAGTCACTTAACAAGACCTCCTGTGTATATCCAGTGGCCTTCTAGTTATACGCGATAGCTTACAAGAGGAATGGTTAACGATAAATGAGGTCGGTACCGTCACGGTACTTCATCCCTAAAGGTTAATAATAATTGTTTGGCTTTAACGTCCCAAAACCACGACATGATTATGAGGGACGGCGTAATGGAGGGCCTCGAAAATTTCGACTACAGTGTACTAGACTAGTAGAACACTGTAATTTCGACCATCTGGTGTTCTTTAACGCGCACCTAAATCTATGGACACGGGCCTCTAGCATTTCGCCTCAGTCGAAAGGTGGCCGCCGGGATTCGATTCCGCGACCTTCGGGTCAGCAGTCGAGCCCCATAACCACTACCCCACCGTGGCGGGATACGGAAACGTTGCTTCGAGAGTTGTTTTAACTGTGCATCATGAAATGGTGTAGTTTAGTCATTTGGGTTTTTAATCATATTGGCTACCTTTGTAGCATAGACGGAACAGCAATATACCAACTCGGCCTATGAAGCTTTGAAGAATGCCGGATTGAATGGCAAATTGTGACAGTGAGTGACTTTGTAGAATGTGACTTTGTGTCACCAGCAGCGTTCGCTCTCATACTCGTATTATTAACATCATTGGTACTCACTGGTGTCACTAAGTCACTATCTGACACTGACTCTGTAATGTGACAGCTCCCATAAAGTACTGTATACTGTCCATCTATACCTACTTGAGACGTATAATGTAATTGCACATAGGTCTGTTTACTTTTTTCCATGAGTAGCATGTCATCTCGAATTCCCTGACCACTGCGTCACGCAATGTCTTCTTTTTGATTGGTCACCTCTGTCATTCTTTCGGGTTGCGTGTCGTTTTTTTTTTCTTTTTATCTCTATCTGCGTGGCCAATCTACTTCATGGGCCACGATCACAGATATAGCAGTAACACCAAGAGATCGGAGGGCGGCAGAATGGGCCAGGGTACAAACAGTGGTTGCCGATATCCCATGTTGACATCAAGCGAAATAAATGGACCTGGGTTGGCCACGGAATGTGTAGAACAGACAACCGGTGGACAGCGAGAGCAACAGAATGGTTAACCAAGAGACGGGAAACGCATTCGAGAAAGGCAGAGATGAGTTAGATGGAATGACGGAATTAAGAAGATCGCGGGGATAAAATGGTATCAGCTCGCACAGGGTAGGCTGAAGTGAAGGTCATTGGGAGAGCCCTTCGTCCTGTAGTGGACCGCCTAAATAGGCTGAAAATGATTATGGTCATGACGATTTATAGGCTTATGAAGCGGGGCATATTTGGCAAAATCTTCCACTCGGCGAAATTTCCGTGGCAAAGATTAAGAGCGCACACCATCGCCTCTTCGTATATCCCTATGCTCGCCTCGTTGAACTTATGTGAACATGATTAAGTGTCCTGTTTGCATATTAACGTTTTCGCTTCGCTAACGCCGCGAACAACCCCAGAAACAATTAGGAACACGTGGCGCATACAGCGAGCCTTTCAGCGTCCACACTCGCATGCACAGTTGCCGCCTTTGAACCCTAGACCCCAGCGGGATTTGAGAAAACCTCATCATACTCTAGTCAGGCGCTCTCCGTTAGGGTATCATATTAGCATTGCCTTGCCGCGTTAACGATAGACAGGCCACCAGGGGACGCCACGTGCGTCGTGGTGTGAAAGAAACGCAAAACCATTAGCGACATAAAGCCAAAGGGGAAACAACGGACGGCTGTTGTGTTTGTATAGTTTTCGGCATGCCCTCCACGCAGTATTTTCTGGTACATGTCGACAGCTGTTTTGACCCTAACTGACAGCGAAGAGAGAGCCACTTAGCGCTCGACGCGCGTGGAGTCGACAAGTCATTAGGGGGCGCTCGGAGCGTGGACGCGGTCTGACGCCCTTCCCCAGGGCGGGCGCGGACACACGTTACACGTCTTCTACGGTGCTCTGCTGCTGACAAGCATCGGCGGAGTCAGACGTCAGAACGGAGAGTGCGCCTGTGCTATATCCTGTTACGCCATCGTTCGGAACGTGATCCATTAGCGGCATGAAGAACGATCCTTTCTTTCTTTCTTTCTTTCTTTCTTTCTTTCTTTCTTTCTTTCTTTCTTTCTTTCTTTCTTTCTTTCTTGTTTGCTCGCTTTCTTGCTCCTTCCTTGTCAGCCTGAAGAGCTAGGACAAAAGAAAAAAGAAAATAAACCAAAAACATAAGCCTGCTCGAGAGAGGGATACAGGCAGCATCAAAGGGAATGAGACGGAAAGTGACGCCCCATGCTTCATCGTTGGTGCCCTTTTTTTTTTTTTTTTTTGGAGTGAGATTTTCCGATGGAAGGTCAGGCCGGCCGCTCGGCGTACCGCGTTGTTTCTTGTGTATGCGTACATGCGATCGAGCTCGAGGCATGGCGGCGTTCACTTGTTGTTCTGGTTGCTTTAGCTTCGTCTCCTTTTTTTTTTTTTTGTTATCGCTTCACTTCGCCCTGTCATTTCACCTGTTCTGACCCTTCTACGTCCCGTCGGTGATGTCACGCAGCATCGAAACAACTTCAGAAGGATATCTGAGCGGTTATGGCGCTGCGTACCTCGGTCATTCATTTTTCAAGCGAAGCTTGTTATTGAGTTACAGATTTCGGCGACGGTGGCGGCGTCGTACGCGAAACAACCAGGCGTCGGTGAGCGTGCGGAAATGCGGCCCTTGGAAGGTGCGCCGGACGCATGCGTATTTGTGTGCGCCGTTTCCCAATAAGTGATGCTCTCTCGGTCGTGGCATTGTGGGCGATCAGCCGTTTCTGATACGGCAATCAGTCATTCACGTTGCCACATTTCATTGTAGCCTAGATATTAACGCATGACCGTCGCTGTTGCCGGTAGCAACTGAAGTGTAGCGCTGGACGTGGATGAAGGACCGATTCCCCGCATGAAGGAAGGAAGCAGTTAGGAGGGAACATTGCACAATGCGGCAGAAAAAAAGAAAGAAAGAAAGAAAGAGAGAAATAAATAAATAAATAAATAAATAAATAAATAAATAAATAAATAATAAATAAATAAATAAATAAAGTGTCTTTTTAGTGTCTGTAAGTCTTAGTCTTAGTCCTTTAGGTCCTTGTCGAAAGTGTTACTGGCAGCGCATTACTACATCGCGTCAAAGTAACATCACGATGCAAGAATCATGTCAGGCCGCAAGCGCACACACGGCTCTGCTGCACACACTAACTGCCGTTTAAAGTTTCCAGAATAGGCTCTTTGCAGCATAGAACCATCGCTAGCGTCCGCTAGGGTGGACACCACGGGGATTATACACGCGCGTTCCAGGTCTGCTTACCGGCGGCGTCCTATAAACGAGTGAACGCGGTACCTGATCCCGGAGTAGCGGTCACTAAAGCGCGTGCTCAGCAGTCAGCAGCCGTTCACACGCTCTTCTTGCGTCGTCGTGTGCCGGAGAGAGGCGAAGAAGCGGTCGAGGGACAGTCAGAAGAGCGGGGGGAAAGGAGGGGGGGGTGCTTGATGGTCAGTGAGAAATCGAGCGATGAGCCAAGCCAGAGACAACCCCCCCTTTCTCTTTTCTTTACCCCCCATCCTCCCTTCAAGAAATGAAGCGCTAAGACAAAGGCCTATTGCAGAGGTGGGAGGAGTTGATGAGCCTCGCTTAAAGGGGGGGGGGGAGGAGGATCCACAGCCCACGAGATTTCCGTTAGACCGTCGCCGACAGCTCTTTCTCGAAGGTGTTATGTGCGCTGGCGCCTCGGGAGGTAGGGGGAGAAAAAGACGGAAGGACAGGGAGGTTAGCCAGTTCTCAGACCGGCTGGCTACTCTGTTCTGGGGAAGGGTGTGAGGGGAATTAAAGATGATAGAAAAGAGACGTTACAAAAAAAAAGAAGAAAAGGGAGAAAATAGAAGAATACGATAAACAACATTGCTTAAAGTCTGTCTCTAAGACCAGTTGTCCGCAAGAAACGCAACAACGCTCTCAGGGCATTTCGTGCCGAGGACGGTCTCGGCCAATGTCCTAAGACCCTTTCCTCGACAATGGGTGATTGTCAAGTCTATCTAACACATTTGAAAATCCCTTTCTTGGCGCACTCGAGCGAGGACATTCAGAGAGAAGATGGGTGATTGATCAGTTTCCTCGCAGCTACAGTCATCGCATGTCGGGGCTGCTGGCCATTTCGATCCGAAAAGAGTAGGCGTTCATGAAGGCCACTGCTCATCACTGCACCCGGGAATTTCAAGCTCCTTGAATTCTTACGAAGACACACTGATGGTGATGTCTTCCAGTAGGCCAAGAAGTCCGCAGAGGCAGAAGGCCAAGCCTTTTGTTCTTGATGCCACCTTGACCGGACGTCTTGAGACATCGAAGAAGTATTACATTGCCAAACGACTCGGGTCACGTGAAACCGTGTTGCTGTAGAGAGAGAGAGAGATCGCGGTGTCTTTCTATGCCCGTTAGATTTTGAGAAGACCTTGTGTTAGGACATCGTTACGTTGACAGAAGGAGACGATACTCGCTGAGCTTCTGTACATTGTCGTCGTCACGATCAGCGTCGTCAGTGTGAATGGTGTGAGAAAAAGTGTCCATCATTGGACACGTCCATCACTGGAGGCGTCAACTAAACTTTATTACATGCAACATGTGAGTATTTATACACAAAATTGATGACCGCATGTGCACAAGAGTCCCGTGAAACTCATAAATATAGATTGATAACCCCTATGGTAACAATTCCTACGCAGGTAATCAAGATCCTTGTCGGAGAGAGCCAGCAAGGGACTGCTAACACACGCGTCAGCTTCTTTTTTAATGGTGAGAGCTTCATATATTTCCCTCTCCCCGTGCGTTCCGTCTCCTTTTACGATAGTAATCATATCCTGTTATGCTCGATACCAACTAGCCCAACTTTCCGCCTTAACTGTTACGTAGGTGGTTCGGTATAATCGGGCTGACCGCTAGTTTAGACCCCGCGATTTGATTAAAAATAAGTTACATCAGCAAGACACTGTCGGATCGCGACCGTGTTGCATATCATTCACAATTGTCCACGTGACCCGTATAAGCGTATAGTGTGCAAATGCGTATGCTGGCTTGTTCCTTCGACAACCTTTTAAACGATAACCAAGGGCTAGAGAGACGTCTACGCGACCGGGCCCCTTTCGAACAAAGTCGTATTTCCGACTTAGAACGAAAGACCAAAAAAGCGTTCACAAATACACGCTAAATATAGGCTTCAAAGTATGCAGCGTCCTTCAGCTTAAGTCCAAGTTGACCCCGTTTTATAAAGCAGCGCCTAACTGAGCGACTCAGCTCAGGCATTTCGTGTTTCGAATACATGATCAGTCTCCTGCTTCTTTGCGTATTTCGCCGGGGCGTGGTCTATCGGGAGCTGATCGAACGAGTAAGCGGGGAAATACTATGACTAACACGCATTTTGAGCAAGGCTTAAAGGCGTACACCTACCCGCAACCTGGTCGCTTCGTGACACAAGCGGCCTTTTCATTGACAGCCGCGCAGTTATTACGTGCGACTGCATATAATTGCGAGTATATACATGCGGTTGCATATACGTGCGAGTAAGTGCATAGTTCTCATACGCGACTGTGTATTGCAGTGTAAGCCTCTCCAGGTATTCATGAAAAAAACTAGGTTTTTTTTACAGCGAAGCTCGCGTCCGCAGACAAAACGACACGTAGAACAACAATTCTCGGCTTCCCTCGCCCCCTCGCCATCGCCAATGCCTTATTCACAGGCCGCGATACTCGGCGGCGGCACTAGCTTCCCACCGATCGCGGTGCCCCTTTGTCTCACGACGTAGAGATCGCGCTGGGACTGTTATCGGAAGTTGCCCCTTTGGATTCGCTATGTGACGGACGCATGTCGTTCGCTCGGAGGAAGAATAGCGGGAATCGAAGGAACGCCAATGCGCGAACAAGCGTGAATGGGCGCGAAAACGACTTGAAGCCGCTGCCACAGAACGTGCGGTCGCTGGTTTCGCTGGCGTCCATCCTCACAGTAGTACAGTAGTAGAAGGGCTCGGAATTCCTTCTTTGTCTCTAAGAATAAATGGGAAGTGTGGTTTAACCCCGAAGACGAACGTTGACGTGAGTCAGACGGTGCCGAGTGTCTGTATGCAAATGAACTCGTAACCTACACAGACACTTCAGTATGGTAACTAACTAGCGACTCTCCTAACAATGGCGGACGGACGCAAAAACATCCTGCCAGACACAGCCCAGGCGCCTTCGGTGCCTGATACGACGAACGTGAGAGGTCACTGTTACCGATCGCCTGCTGTGGTCTGTAAGCGCTGTCCTTGCGAGGTTACGAACAACACGAGCGACGAACGAGCAAGGTGGCAAAACAAACACCAGAGGGATAGCCGCGAACCCAGTAACGCATGTAGCGTGGTGTGGAGCGTTTCATCAACATCAATCAATCCCGGCCTTCGATACCTTCCCGTTCTTCCAATGGCGTCGTTCCGGGCCGCTTAAGAGGTGAAGAAGGAGGGGGCTCTGTTAAATGCCACCGCTAGCGGCGCGCGATAAGGTGTTTTCAGTGACGGCCATTGTGTGTGTTTTTGGTTGCGCGTTTGCGTTCTTTGTTGCTGCGTTCTGGCGACAATAGACCTGCTTTCTTTCGTTCCTTCCATCGTGGTTGGTTGCAGGCCTCTTGCACTTCACCTCGGTGTACCCGTACGCAATCACAACACGGCCTTGACTGTGTGTGTGAGTGAGTGTGTGTGTGTGAAGCACTCCCGGAGCTTCGTAAGACCTATAGCCGCGTCGGTGTTGTAATGGCGGCTGCAGCATCCTAGCCTAGCCGAGCCCTCTAATTGATTATGCACGACCGGCGTACACTCGAGGCGGTCTCAATTAGCGTCTTTTGTTTTTGTTTTTCCCGCGCGGCCCTGTCTTGGCTGCCGGATGATAGCGTGAGAAAGTACGTGACTGCGTTTATCGCCTTCTTTCTCTTCCTCCCTCCTCTGTGTGTGTGTGTTTGTGTCTTCTCTGTCGAGGCGCCGAAGAATGAAAGCGAAATTCTCCGCGTTACCGGTGGGATTTGTTTCGTTTCCCGTCGAAGCGGCGCGGCCACGTGGAAAAACTGCTAAGACAACTCAACCACTGTACCGAAACGGACTGGTGATGTATTGGCGCTATGACACCGAATATCCAACGTTAGCCGACTTTCAGTCATAACTTGGTCATCTTTAGTGAGACGCTTCTGTTAAACTACACTGCCTTCGAGATCGGCGCATATTTTTAAGTCAGAAAACATCGCCGTACCTCGCTGCAGAATGTGGGTGAGAGAGGTACATGTACACACACTGTCTTCGAGGGTACATACATGTTGGGTGAGCTGGAAGTGCGTACGTCACAAATCAGTTGCTACGTCAAAAAAAAAAAAATCGTTTGCATAGACCGCTCCCATGTGTGTGTCTTGCGTGTCTTATTTCCTCCCTGTCTTCGAAGGCGCGACTATTGTAGTAAGCAATTGTGCGCCGCGGACGCGGGCCACTTCTTAACAGAACACAGTCATGATTATTATACGTTATCATCATCATAATCTGAGGCGATATCAGCTGAACTGGCAAGGCGAACTTATTTCAGTTCGTTTAATAAGTGCGCCTGGCCACCGCACCATTGAGAATCCAGAAACAGGCCAGTGTCCGTGCAAGCTTTCTTTCTTTCTTTCTTTCTTTCTTTCTTTCTTTCTTTCTTTCTTTCTTTCTTTCTTTCTTTCTTTCTTTCTTTCTTTCTTTCTTTCTTTCTTTCTTTCTTTCTTTCTTTCTTTCTTTCTTTCTTTCTTTCTTTCTTTCTTTCTTTCTAGCGCAGTGATACGAGGCAGTGATGGAATCCGAAGGTGAAGGTGCAACGTGTCCCTGTCTGGCCTTGTCTGAGGCGCCACAAGCAACCAAGCTTTACGATCTTCTACAACTCAAAGGACATCGGCACTCAATTACTTGCTCACCGCGGGCGGTACATAGCCTTCTATGACACCGGGCTTATTGCTTCGCACACACAGAAAAAGAAACTGATGACTAATTATTCGCCTTCGAGACAGAAAGAGTAATCGAGCAGCTCCGGACAACAGGTATATGCCCATCTCTTCTTTTACACAGAAAGAGAAAGAAAGATAGAAAGAAATTCACGAGAGAGAAAACTGAAAAACGATACCCTGAACAGTGTCGACACCTGCAAGGTCATTTAAGGGTCAATATCTTCGTTCGCCGAATGCTTAACAAAAAGCCTTTCAGTAGGCATATTAAGCGAAACGACATTCGAAGGCAGCTCTCTGCCAGCCGTTCATATTTATTTACTTTTTTATTGGCTACCTGCGTCGCCCCGTACGGCATTACGTCAGGGAGGTTACATGCTTAACTAGGTACATGAACATAAAATTGATCCAACGCGTGAAAAAAGCATAATTTTAAGTTATATGTACAATGTTAGATAGCACACTGTTCCAATGCCGAAGAGTCCGAACAAAAAAAAAAGCAATGGAAGGCGTGATCCTATCATGCCATACCGACTACATACTGACACCCTGCTGAAATAATAATAATTGTTGGGGATTTACATACGAGAACCACGATATGATTATGAGATACGCCGTAGTGGAGGGCTTCGGAAACTTCGAACACCTGGGATTCTTTGACGTGCACCTAAATCTAAGCACACGGGACCCTAGCCTTTTGGCTCCATCGAAATGCGGCTGCCGCGGCCGGGATTCGATCCCGTTACCTTCGGGTCAGCAGTCGAGCACTATAACCTCTAGACTACCGCGGTAGGTACCCTGTTGCAGTGATCACATGACTCAGATGGTGACGATGACCTCGGGTTCGAATGCTTAAACCCTGTTTTGTTTATTTTCGTCTTCAATGACCGCCTATTGTTGCGTACGTGTGTATACACAGATGTATGTGCATTGAGCAAAGACGTCAGTGATCCAATATCCTCGATTCCATAACGTATACTGAGTGATACCCTGTTGCAGTGGTCACATTACTCAGATGGTGATGAACTCGGGTTCGAATGCCTAGGCCATGCAAGCGTCGTTTATTTTCGTCTTGGAAACTGTCCAACATAACACACGTGCATACACATAGGTACGTACTTTGAACTATGACGTCAGCGATTTAAGATCTCCGAAGTCCCCAAAGCTTTCTCAATCAAGAAGCGACGAAACATAAGTCTACGCAGAAACCTGAAGCTGCGATTGCGCCAGCATCCATTGTCTAGAGCGGGACCGGAATATTAAGTATTATGGGGGAAAAAGGACACTCAATTACGTCTAGTACACGGCGAGTTTTGAAAGATTCTTATCCTTTACAAAACCACCGATGATCCGTTTCGAGCGATACCTAATGGATTGACCTGCCGTCAAGGACTTCACCGAGACTTCGCATGACGTTCAATGCCGCGAACTTTTTCGCGACTTTGCGCGACTTGTCTGAAAACCTTTATGACGGAGTGCCGCATCTTTAACGCGTGACTGTGCATAACCTTGAAAACGTATTGCCTTTAATTGAATGACATCATCTCGTACCAATCCCTATAAATATCGATTACTTAGAAGTGATCGATACATGGAACCGACAATGACACTTATTTTCTTCGCCACGGCGCATCTTTTTGCAAAAGACAGATAGCTCATAAAAGGCGCCTCTCTGTATTCGAATTCGTGAAAGTTGTGACGAGTTTCCTCTTATTGGCTGGTCACCTATACGAGACTTGATTTTAAAATGATGGCGACGATCCTATAGGAATACGGTATAGCACTGTTCTAAATGCGAGCTAATGCTTTCCAAGGGATCGCGCTGGCCCGAGCCGTCTTGTTATACTGTATGCCTTTTTAAAAATATTTTTTAATCATGCAGCATTTTCGAAAATCGCCTGTGACAGATAACATAGTTGCTAGTTCTTGTTATCAATTATTACTCGCAACACAATTTCACTTGCATTACTTCCAAAACAATGTCAATATGTAATTGTTTATTGAGCTTGGAAATGCTAATTAACTTTTAATTAGTTATCTCACTTTACATATTGCAGTTTACGAATTGTAGGCCGCAGAGGCGTCAGTTACGAAAGGGGGGGGGGGAGTGATCATTCTTCCCATAGCTCGTTCACAGGGATGACTCCCCCCCCCCCCCCCGGCAGCATACATTAGCAGCTGTAATTAACGGCTGCATTCATTGTTTATACTAGATTTACATTGCAGGAATAAACCTCGCACAAGCTTCAAGATTTCGATCACGGCAATGTCAGATTTTGTGTATTTCCCACGCAACGCACGTGTGGTTACTCCTGTTTGAGTCTCAAAGCGTGTCACTTCATCTTCTTCAAGGCTGCTGTTGCCTTGAAGAAGATAAGACCACTTGTCGAAACGTCGGCTCCAGCGATCTCACGTCTTCAAGAGTTTTTCGTGACTTCAAGCTCTCATCTTCTCCCGTGCTTTCGGCTTATTCAGTAAGTCACGTGACTTCGAATGCCGTATTAACTTGCATATACTCCAAGCATTTCTCAGCAATGATTGATATTATAAGTTGTGGTTAATGCCGGCTACAGTCTTGGCTAGTCATGGCTAAAGATGTCTAAATAACTGCTTATGTTCCCTATTGCTGGCTGCCAGCTGATTAACTCCAATGCGGTCTTAACTCGATCTCGATCCAGTAATTGAGTCGTTTACCAATGTTTTCTTCTTGGAGTGTTGCTCACCACACCTTATATCCCAGGGCAACGAAACCTCGCACTCTTGTATATAGAGATACCACGGGGCCTAGGCGATAACGGTTTCACCTCCGGCCTGCTCTGTAAAGGCACCTTCGAAAGAACCAATTCACGGACGCTGTTGCTCTTCCTGTCGCCTTTTCGCGGGTAGTCGATTCGATCTCGGCATCAGCGTCGGTCGACTGTGAAGACGCCGGCGGGATAATCCCTCGCTACTTTTACGGCAAGTCGTTCGGGCCGAGGCACATTATACGCTACGCCTCGGAACCGGCACTTGCTTCCCTAATGGCCTGTACGACGCGGATGCGCTGCTGCTGCTGCTGCTGCTGCTGCTGCTGCTGCTGCTGCTGCTGCCTGTGTTGGCGTTCAGCGTATCCTGGGTGTTCGGTTTTTACCTTCACGGATCTCTTGCTTTGCTTCTCAGTTCGCGTTCTTGACTTTTCTTTATTTGACACGGCGCCTAACCGGTGCTTGCAGACTACCGCTTGGCAAAGGTGAACTGGTATTACAGCCAGCTTCCAGACTTTGCATATTAAGGCGAAAGCCTTAGATGCCTCCTACTGCAACCAATGCACATGCGTACCTGAGTTTAAAAAAACAATTACGAAGCGGACAAAAGAAGACAGTGAAAGAATAGTTTGCGAAGCCGCACTCATGGCATCTCTAGGCGCCGTAAGATGCGTCAGTGAGTCATCAAAAAACTGCTTAAATTGCTTCCGTGATGGACGTCACATAGGCGGGGAGAGGTGCATTATCTCTTTCCACGTGCTCCTTGAATTTTTTTCTAATTTATGTGGACTACGCATGGACAATAAATCAGATGAAGTGTGCGCTCGTCCTATTAAACTGTGCCGTGTGTGTTCTTTTGTAGTGTGTGTTACCCTACCATAAGCGCATTGCTAAGCCATCGTGAACCATGTAGCCCCAGTCACTGAATTACTTATATGCCTCATCAAACGCGAAATGTGACCGTCGGCGGCGTCAACACGAGTGTTGCAAAAGAATCATCATCCTGTGATGACGTCACAGGTCGCCAAAATGTGTGACATAATCATGACATCACATAGCGTGACGTCACACGGTGACGTCATAACATGACATCGTCGCTTAATCAAACGTGGGATGGTCCTGGAGGCATCGCAAAACCAAGTGAGGTGCAGAAAGATCGCAATGCGTCCGATCCCGGAGGCTGTGCAAAACCACGTTGGGTGCAGAAAGCTTTCAGAGTCGGGTGTGGGGGGATGAATACAATCGACTGAGGAGAAAAAAGAAGAGGAAGATGGCTTTCGCCTTCGAGTCATCTTATGCAAATGCGCAATTTCGTTTTCTGGTCTTTTTCATTTGACTCGAATAAGGACGCGCCACCTAACCGATGCTTGCGATCTACCGTTTGGCAAACGTGAACTGGTAAGAGAACTAGCTTCGAGACTTTGCATATTCTGTTGCTTACTGCGCTCCGGAACCAAGGATTTAAAGTAACATCGTTGCCTAGCTCTCGGATGGAAGCTTAGCAACAGAAAACTTTGATTCTGTTCTTTTTGGTTAAGTTTGCTGTTTGATTATGACTATGAATCATGGCTGCGGCGAATAAATATGCTTTGTTCGTTTGGTTGGTTGATTCGTTGATTGAAAAAATGACAAGGATACCGATTCATTCATTCATTCATTCATTCATTCATTCATTCATTCATTCATTCATTCATTCATTCATTCATTCATTCATTCATTCATTCACTGAAACGCAGTGGTTAACAGAGTTCTTCGTAATGACCTGACGTTGGGAATGAACACATCACAGCGATGCTAACGTGTCATAAAGGCACAGCAAACAAGAAACTTATACTATAAGATCTACCCTCATTGAAATGACTCCCTCTACTCGCTATCACTGAACTATGTCGAGAACTTGCGCTGCCTGTGTATTTTCGATATTGTGGTTGTTTTGAGATTTGATGTGACGGTCGTCACATCAGCGTAATTTGTAGAAAAAGTTGGGCGAATATTATAAGTACGTTAAGACCTACGCCACTAAGTGCACGTCTGTACAGGCGTACGTTTCTTTTTCCATCTGTTTTTTTTACGCATAAAATTCTGGCAACGCTTTCTTCAAGGGGTAGAAGTACTTTTATTCCGCAAAAGACATCGCTGACGCTTTAAAATCGATCGTTTCTTTTTGATTTGTCGGAGAAGAATTTCGACGGTGAACTGTTGAAATGTGGAGCGCACACTTCGCAAAACATTAGAATGGCGTAAGCTTCGCATCAGGGATGACAAAATTACTCCTAAAATAATTGAATTACATTGCTAATTACGATTCGAGAATTTTACAAATGTAATTAATTTAGATCATAAATTACAGCTGCCCGAAGGTAATATTGGCATTGCATTACTATTACTTTTGAAAAGCAATGAACTTACTTTGAAATTACTTCAGCAAAAGTTGATCATTATTTAACAACTTATGTACACTTTATTTATAGCACATGTGCATTTAAATCTCACAGTTCTTTGTTACTTTTCATTTTCGGTCAATTTTTTATGCCATAAAGGAAGCGGACATGCTATATTTTAGTCAAAAGTAATTGTGAAAGCAATGAGTAATTTTCTTTAAAATACTCGCTTGAACTAATTCACTACACTACCAAATTACCAGCCCACAAAGGAGTAATTCCCTACATTACTGATCATAGCAAAAGGTAATTTAATTACTGTAACTTCATTACTACCAAGTATACTTCACCTGGGTAATTACACACGGGCTCCTTATAAGGCTTCTTGTTTGCCTGCACTGTTTTCCGTGCGTTTATTTATTACGTGCATCTTAAACAGTGCACAATACGCGACCTTCGCTGCAGCATTAGCGGCGATATTAGCATACGCTATTGGGGCCGTCGTGTTAACGCCATAAAATCTCCCCCCGACGATCATAATCGGGTTCATTCCCAGCATTCCACCCGCTGACCTCTACAATCTCACTCTGCGGAGATTGTCTGACCCCTTCGAACATATAAAAACCGGCTCATTAAAGCTCTGCAAACATAACGCGGTCGGGGCCCCATCGCGGAGTGCTTACCTTGAACGCGGATTAAAGCCGACGCAGCCATCTTTTATTCCATAACGATAGCGGGAATCTATAGCAGACGACGTTCGTGAAACAGGACAACAACAATGCAGGAGTCGTTCAACAAGCAGTATAGTAGCGTGTAATACGTATGCACGCTTTGTGCTTAAAGCCGAATGGCTTGCTCACCGGTAATTTTTAATGGCTAAAGCCAATCTATAGCCAAGATATAGCCAAGCTCATGCAAGAGCCGGATTTCGGTCGCCGCCGTCTGCTGCGCTTTCTGTTCTGTTTCACTTCTGTTCTCGTCTGCTGCCGCTTGGCGGCGGAAAAATAAAGGATTTCGTTAATCCGCTCGGGAAAATGCGCAGCACGTACGGGCGTGCGCTCCGCTGCGGCGTTGCATTTGCATACCTGCAAGTCTGTGAAGCGAGAAATTGAAAAATGAGAAAAATAAAACAAAGCGCGTTTGGCAGGGCATGAGAGAATGGAATAGAGTGTGCAGTGGGAGGCTATATACGCAACTTTCGCAACAGGAGCGAGATGCTGCCAGACGTGAAAATGTCGTCTGCTGCTGCGAGCGTGCGGACGATCTCTTTTTTTTTTTCTATTATCGCGAAGCTCGCTTCGAATGCGACGCCAGGCGATACTTATTCGAGCTTGAAAAAAGCGTCATTGTAGTCTGCTTTTTATGGCTCGTCGTCTGGTAGAGCGCTGATTAGCCAAAGTCAGAAATCGGCTACGAGCATTTTGCTCCTCTCTGTAGGAAGTACACTGAAACTGCTAAGCCTAAAATGGGACAAATAACTTATAGAAGCCGATGATAATCGCGCGCAATGCACAAAAGAATGGCCAGAAGGCAATAAGCAATCTTTCTTTCAAATTCGCTCTTCTAATGGAGGTTCAAAGTATAAATTTTATGCCAATGCGCCTGCTTAGTGAGAGGTATTGTGTTGTAGCCCATTTGATGAACTGATACCAAGGTGCAGCTTTTGGCGTTTGCGAAATCAATGCCCTTTCAAGTGCCGTAGCAGGGTATCTTTTTAACTGTTTTCATGACTCATAAAAAAGAAAGCAGAATCTGTGAGAAAAGTGTTGCACAATTGATCGACGGACCATGCTCAGAAAAAGGGATACTAACGCTCAAAAGGATCTGCACAATGCGTGTTAGGTGCTTATCTTCACGAATGCATATGGTTCATTGTTCCCTAAACAAATTCACAGATAACTTTGGAGAGGAGAACACACTTCAAAGGACGTGCCAATGACCTGAATGAAAACCCCTGAATGAAAGACCTGAAGGAACGCAAGGATGTGATTTCATGCGTCTGCAATGGCACGATGAGTTTCAGTGTGTCAATAACATTGAAGAGTGAACCGAAGGGTTACTCCTTTTTAACTCCGTTTCACTGATTTGTGTGTTTTTTTCTTTTGACAGTAACATTTTACGCGCATGCTGTGCACACAATGTTTTGGCAAGCAGTAAAACAAGACCAGTCATTTCTTGTCAAAGTTGACGCGTTTAACTAGTTCTACAAAATACGCGTCATATGCATGAGTGTGTCATGGGATCGGTAGTTACTGCAGTATACTGAATAGATCTCAGCAAATCCCAAATATTTTGATCGCTTCTATTAATTTATGGTTATAGTTTTTCATCGTTTATGGCTTTGTTCTTAGTTGAGATTTTGGCATATAGTGTGCCTTTCGGTATGCCCCGGTTGATAAATGATTAACAAAATCTGGCAGACGGACATGCGCACAAAGTGAACGCATACGCACGCACGCATCACACATCTGCGATCTATTCAAACAAAAAACAAACATACAAGCAAACAAACAAACAAACTAACAAACAAACGAAAGAACGAATGAATAAGGCAATAGTAACAATAATTGCTGGGGTTTTACGTTTCAAAACCACGATGTGATCAGTCATGAGACACCATAGTGGAAGGCGCCGAAAATTTAGACCACCTGGAGATCTTTAACGCGCACCTAAATATAATCACGCGGGCCTCCAGAATCGTGTCTCCATCGAAAATGCGGCCGCGGCGGCCGGCATTCGATCCCGCGACCATAAGGTCAGCAGTCAAGCACCATAAGAGCACTGCATGAATAAAGTAAGCGAACCTTCAAAGGATCGTATAAACATGCGATAATGCAAACAAATGAACACAAGCAAACAAAAGCACAAGTCATAAATAAAGCAAATAAGCAAGCAAATAGAGAAACAACAAACAAACAGAGAGGACCATTTGCATGGAAAGCACACGCATTTGCATGGCGGCGTTCGGAAAGGAGCAACGCTAAACCGCCTACGCAATGCATAATAAACCTGTCGTCGCTCCAAATTCAACGCCCTTGCGGACTAACGACCACATTTCGCTTGAAAGTAAGATCATGCGTGCTCTATTGTGCCTGATGTGTGTTTTTTTTGTTTTTTTCCAGCCCACAGCTGATAATGGACTGTTTACGGTCCACGAAAAGTTGCGAAAATGCGACCTCGCAAAGCACAGCGCTGCAGTGTCCCTCGCATATAGGTCATTGAACCTGCACAGAAGCGACGCGTGACGCAGACCTAACGACGATAACGAAACGCGTGCGACCGACCGAAAAGTCGTGCGTACTTCATTTTACGCGTCGTTTTCGTCTAACTGATGGTTTACATAAGGAAAGCTATAAGCTTTCGAGGCGTCCTATGCGTCATGATAACCGGTATACGCTACAAAGAGGGGGAAACGATTGGAGTGAAGACAACGTCTTTATGCGGGTCTTGCATGCTTTGTCCCATATTTAAATCCGTTTTCAAAGTCATTTTACACCACTAATAGAGGAACTCGATCGCAACAGGGTGTAAGTACAGACAAAACGAAAGTGCACCCCTGAAACGGAGTAAACGTTGGCGACAAACCGTTACACCCACGCAAAGCGAGTAAATGTCTAAAGTTAGAATAGTAGGGTGTAAGAACAGACAAAACGAAACACCGCCGAAATGAGTCCCCTGAAACGGAGTAGAATAGGTGACAAGCCGTTACTCCCACGCAAAGGGAGTAAATTCCTAAAGTCAGAAAAATTGGGCGTAAGAACAGACAAAACGAAACTCCACCGAGACGAGCCCTTTGAAACGAAGTAAACATCGGCAACAGGCCGTTACTCCCACGCAAAGGGTGTAAATGTCTAAAGCAGGGTGTCGGAACGGAACGAAAACCGAAAACGAAAAACGAAAAAAAAAACGATATTTTGGACCGGAACGAAAACGTAACCGAAACTTTATCTATTATTTCGTTCCGGAGTGAAAACGAAATTTTTTCAATCGTTTTTTGGTTCACGAGAAAACCTCGCAATCCGGAGCAACTGAGCTCGTGTAATGTGAGCATATCTCAGGGTACGGTATTAGTGCGTACCTCAGGCAGGAATTCCAAAGCAAAGATATGTTGAAATTGTGCGAAAAACGAAAACAGTGGCAACCAGAGATGTTTATATTGTACCAGGGGCGTAGCCAGAAATTTTTTTCGCGGTGGGTTCAACCATACTTTATGTATGTTCGTGCGTGCGTTTGTATGTGTACGTGCCTATATACGCAAGCAAAACTGAAAAATTTCGGGGGGGGGGGGTTTCAACCCCCCCCCCCCCTTGGCTACACCCCTGTATTGTACTATCATGCCTCGCGTGCCAACGCAAGTGGATTTTTGCGCGCCTGTCACGCAGGCCAGCGTAGAGAGGGCATTGTCAGCGCTGAAGTTTGTTACAGCGAAAGCTGTTATGAGATCACAACAGCTGATTTTGGCGCCATAGTTGTCCACCAAAGTGCACATAATGCCTTAGAGATGTGTAGTGTGTACCACGAGACTCCGAAGAATGACGAAAAATGGCATAGCGGGAACTTCTCTACTTCAGAAGAATTGGGATGATTTATGGAGTAGTGGGTACCTTGCATGTGTAGTTGTATTATTGCCCCAAGAGACTCTTCAGCGGGCTCTACAAAGTCCGCTCTTCCAGCTTTCGTTGTGACTGTGCTGCGAGTGTCGCGCAGGCCTGGCGATCTCTTTATCAGAACAGCGGTCTCGCACATCAGAGAGTACACTCAACGACGTGCTGCTTCTGAGATCGTGCTGACTCCCTTGACACAAAGCATTGAGCCCACTAAAAAAATCGTATTTGTCTTTTGAGAAAATAAATACTATGACTTTGAAATTAATACTTGTTTGTGCTCGTTGGTAGAAATTCGTGGTACAGTTACCTCCACTCCTCTGAAGAACGTCTCTTGTCCCACTTTCCTAAGAGCAGGGCAAGTAACTACATCACGAATCCAATGTTCGTTATGATTACCTTAACTTCAAATTTTTCCATTAAAAAAACCGTTACGAACCGTTACGGAACATTTTTTTTTCGTTCCGGAACAGAAACGAAACGGAACTTTTTTGCGGTGGAACGAAACTAAAACCGAAACGAAAAACATTTCGTTCCGACACCCTGGTCTAGAGTGAGCAGAACTTGGTGTTAGTACAGACTAAACGAAACTCCACCGAGCCGAGCCCTCTGAAAAGAAGTCAGAGACAAGCCGTTACTCCCACATAAAGGGAGTAAACTCCTGAATGGAGTAGTAAGTGCAAAAGGGAGTAAGAAGACACGCTCTGAAAGGAAAGAGCGTAACTGGGGCGTGTTTCTGTCGCAATGATAATAATTTATCTCGCGTGCTTTTGTTAGCGTTATCGCCAGGCGCAGCCGGTGTACTTCCAGGTCACGAATGGCGTGAGCGTAAGCAGTGTGACATAGCGTTCTTGGTGTGGGTAAGTGGTAAACGCCGAGTTTTTTCAAGAAAGGAAACGGAAGCGAGTCATATGACCATTATTGTGGTGTGGCAGAAGGACTCCCCAAATACTCCAGTTTGCCTGAGAGTGTACGAAGGGAGTGATTACCGGCGATACGGCAATTCGCCGTTCTTTGTATACGGCACCGTACATATTGCGTTTTATGCTGAGCGGCAATGGTCGGCCCATTTGTAGATTTTTTTTTTACTTTTCTGGTTATTTTTTATTCCCCGGTTTTGCGGGGGTTGAGGCGCTTCGCAGAGCCGCCAATATCGTAAGCATTTTTATATTTACTTGGAGCACCGCGTCACCTGTCACCTTCTCGATTAACATTCCAGGCGAGCGACGAATTCTTGTGCCGTACTGCGGGCCCCCTAGCGGCCCACGTCGAAAGTGTTGCACGATTGACAGCCTGACACGGAGTAGTTAACTCACTGGACGCACGTCCGAAATTCCACCGCCTTCGCTTGCATACGTCTAGTTGAACAAGAAGAGGGTGACCGTTATAAAAGGACGCATGAAATAAAGACAGAATTTAATCTGTGCCAGCAACCTTTATCTGCGATATATGAGAAACGACCACCACTCTAACTTTAGCCACCCGGTTCACTTGTGTCCCACCTGAAAGCAGAAAGTTTTCCTACATATTTTTTTTTTTACTAAAACGAACGGCGTTTCACATAGAATCACGTAGTATAACGAATTATGTATTGTGTGTGTCAGGTTCTTGTTTCGAAACGCCCGCAGCAATTGTATGAAACAACCACCGTCTTTTTGGAACAATGAATCATATACGCCTTTATATATCATGTGGAACAATGTTGCACACGTTTACGTGTAATTCTGACAATCATTCAATATGTGGAACAACAACGTTGTACCTGTAGAGAGGATTTTGCAAGAGGCCTGCGAATGGAAATTTGTGTAGATTCACGTGTATATCCTTCGGAGGCCTCTGTATATTAGAAGGTCTCAGAATACATATGTCACGTTGATTTATTTTCAAGTTGCTTGAAATCCTGCTGAATATTTATTTATTTATCGAATTGCGTAAGAACACACATCCCCGATTTGAAGCAAGGTGCACGCGACGCGGTCTATGAAAAGTGCTTTAGTTTAAATTGTTCTCGCCACCATTTGTTGAGAGAATAGGCGCCAAGCTGACTTCGACTGTCTTGTGATCGCAACATTGTATACATGCACATGCCAAGCTGGTTTTGAGATTGGCATCGTTGAAATGGCAGAAAGAGGATGGAGCATCAAGTTGACAACTCTCCCAACCATGTTTACGTGTTGCATTGTGTGCTTACAGACAATTAAAACAGTGTTACGATAGCAATCAAGGGTACGTACCTACATTGTTTATGTATTTATACAAATACTTTCAGCTTCTGGCATTGTAGAAAGAAAAGACAGGACCAAGAAGTTGTCAAAAATGTCCCGTCTTTTCTTTCTACAATGCCATTACATACCGACCAGACGAGATTTCGTCCAATTCTCGATTTCATTCATATACGCCAGGCGTGTGGCCAACCAAAAAGAACGAGTGAAGAAGGCTTCCATGTGGAAGCCGTAACGTCATTTTATTATATTTTTGACACCTTCTTGGTCGGCGTCCTGTCTTTTCTTTCTACAACGCCATTACATCCCGACCAGATGATATTTCGTCCAATTCTCGATTTCACTTTCAGCTTTTATCGTTGGACTTTGACTCACTGCGGGTTTTTTCTCTAGTCCTTAACGTACTATGACAGATAAAAAAAAAAAAAAAAACATGTTGGAATAAAAAAGAAAATGATTGTCTCCGAGCTGTACTTGGGTCGCACACATAGACACACGCGCGCGAAAAAGAAAAGAAAATTACATATTTATGTAATAAATATCTAGACTTAACTAAACCGGCGGTCCAGAGCTCTCTCGGGTCGCTGAAACGACACATCCTTCCCGCGCGTAATCTTGCTGCCGGTGAAGAAGAAGAAAGCAGCAAAAAAAAAAAAGAATAAGTAAGCAGCGATCTTTATATTTCACACGTCCGTGGCCCGGAGCTACGCACAAAGGCGTCGCCGCAGTATGGCGGGGTCGCCGGCTTCTGGGAAGGCCGTTGTCCACTCACGAAGTCTCCGGCTTTGCCACATCAACGAAAAAAAAAGAATAAAAGAAACAGAGGGTTGCTTTGCGTGCGCACGCGTACAAAGATGCGTATCACCAAATTAATGACATTCCGCGCGTCATTATATGCAAGGATATGCGTGGCAGTCGACGTCCATTTGCTTGCTAGCGTGCGTGCGTGTTTGTAGAGACAGTAAGAAAAAAAATAATGAAGAGAATACATAGTAAGAAAGTGGACGGGGCGACGGTGTTTTTTTTTTTTTTTTATGACCTCTGGGAGTTACATTTTGTCCGGCGGCACCGTGAAAAGGCGGCTCGCATACACCGCCGGATGTTTGTAGTGAATGCTAACGGACCGCTGACCGCACGTGGTCTTTGAGTGCGTGGTTGTACGGAAATGGTATAGTTATTTCCGCGTTCGCATTTCTTCCAGCAGGACATGTCTGTTCCTGCTTGTTATATATTTGCTTTCTTATTTTTTTAAAGAATGGTTGTTAGCCGGGATTGTTGTGGATACCGCGAACGTAAGATGGCGAACAGCGGGAAATCGACAAATCGCCTGTGGCAAGGTATCCTCTATTCGCTGAACAAAGAGTCGTCAGTTCCCATAGTTGAACGAAAGAAGGGCTCGTGCTACGCGACGCCAGCTGGAAAAAAAGTGTGTTCCACACTCGCCGTCATGGATACGAGAGGCGCTGACTAACACTTCCAGGTTTGCATGCGCATAAATACTCGGTAAAGTGGACGGAGGGACGACGGCAACCGTAGCTCAATTGGTAAGAGCATCGGGCGCGTAATCCGAAGGTTGCAGGTTCGGTCCTTGCCGGCGGCAAGTTGTCTTTTCGTCCACTTCACATTCTTCACATTTATACCAGAATTACTACAATACAGTCAAAACAGCTGTACAACTAGCGTCGCCTATGCCTTCCTTGGCTTGAGTATCTGTTGGTTTTCATTAACAGTGAAGCCAGGGAGGGGGGGGGGGGGGGCCTGGTTCCCATAATGTGGGGTATGTGACGATGATCTCCAGAACTGGAACAATGGTGTTTATTGTCTTCGAAGCTTCACGAAGCTGTTTTTTTCTTTTTGCCGGCTTCATCAGAATTGCACTCGGAATCGGGGTAGTCTACCGTGAGTATGAAATTACCCCTTCCAGCGATCTCTCGAGACAGATGCTAGTCACCAGTATGAGCCTCTTCACAAAATTGACCCATTGTGTGACTTCGATATGCCGCGCTATACCTTAACAGACAAGAGAAAACATGCTTGTACCGCATCAGATTAAACGTCGCCTACACTAATTACTTCAAGAGCAAAATTAAGCTTTCGGACTCAGCATTGTGCGTTCAATGTAACGTCACAGAAGACCTTAAACATGTCCTGTGTGAATTCAGGCGATGCGCATCAGGGAGATGATCTCTGAAGGCGACCTTGCACCTTCGACGGTACTCGTGCTTAGAACTGAGACATATTCTGGGCCCATGGCAAAGCAGCACCTGTGCGTTACGCGCCACGAAAGCGCTGCTGACTTTTTGCGGGCCACGAGCCTGAACGTGTGTGTGTGGCTGTATGTGTTATGCGTTTATCAGTGTATATATCGTAATCATCCCCCAGCACCTGCAGTAGCACGTCAGGCGAATAGCCAGGCTAACATCTCCACCTTTTCATTAAAACATGTCTCTCTCTCTCACCCCTGAGATCAGGAGTAATAATATAGCCGTGACTCATGAAAGAATCCTCTGAAGGTGTTTTCCCCGCGGCTCTCCGGGAAACTAACAATCGCTTAAAACGATCCGTCTTCTCAGATCGAGTGCGCCATGGCGTGATGGAAACAGTCCAGCGCGATGCGCTTGCGTCGGGGTTCGCCATCGGAATGCAAATGGTGCACTACGTGCTCCGTCGATCGCTTCTCGGTGTAGCCGAAAGACCTGTTTATTCGTTTTAAGGCACTTACGTCAGGTTTGGAAGAAAAAGATTTAAGAGATATACAGGCTGTAAAAGGCGTCGAGACGTAGCGAGTACATCCGTCTGTGGCATGCATCGTGATGGGACTGAATATTGCCCGTCCGGTCGACACAGACGGACGCGCTAATAATGGACCTCGAATGAACGAAGTTAACCAGGAATTTTGTGGAAGAGAGAGGAGTGCAAAGGAACAGGGCACCTGTACAGCTATCTTTCACTTAATTTGATGCACGTGTCCCCAGAAGAATTTTCGACACAACTGTAAAGGCGAAAGCCTTAGATACATCATAAAACGCGAAAATTGGCCATCGGCGTCAACGCGATTGATGCAAAAAATCAACATCCGTTGATGACGTCACCATATGATGTCATCATGATGTCACATATAGCAAAAGCTTGTGCCGTCATCGTGGAGTCACTGTGACGCAACATAACGTAGCGTCACATTATGGCGTCATCTCATTACATGGTCGCTTGGTCAGAGGTGGGCCGATCACGGAGGCAGGGCAAATTAGGGAACGTGCAGAAAAGCTTGCAATGCCTCCCATCCCGGAGGCAGCGCAAAACCAAGTTATGTACAGAAAGCATTAGGAGGGGGCCGGGGGAGGATCAACACATCGACTGCGAAGAAAAAGAAGATGTCTTTCGCCTTCGAGTCGTCTCATTCGAATGCATAAGGGACCCTGTGAGTTCTTGCACTACGTTCGACGTTGATGGATGTTGATGATATGCTTTTAATTATCTCCGCTTATAACATCGAGGGTGAAGGCAGGTGGTGACACCACGCCAAGATTTCAATGGTCGGCGCTCCTGTGTCCGCTCTTCTACTGTGTCATTGTTTGTCTGCGCTGTTGTACAAGACGCTCAGATTGCCGCGCCAACTTGAAAATCCGTGACGTCGCGAATTTTGACGTTGCAGACGTAGACTAGGAAATGAAAATTGAAAGCATTCGTCGCTATAGAGAAAGATTCAGTTGTATTCGAAAGTTAGCGAAATACACTACTTGAGGAATACTACGAAGATGTCCTGAGCAAGAACAGAGGGGAAAAAAACGAAGTGCGCAGCATAATTCGGTTAATTTCAAAATTTGCATCGGTGTTGAGCATTTTGATGAGAAACATGAACAAAAAAAAAAAGGTTTTTATGGCCTCTATCCCCCCCCCCCCCCCCCCCCCCCCAATACTACGTAAAGCTTTTCCGTAGTGTTTTGCTGGTTTCTGGTTTCTCTGGTGATGAGTGTAGTATCACCAGAGCAACCTGCAGCTTTGATGTTGCAGGTTGCTGAAGGCAGCTTTAATGCCGCATTAGGACAATTACCGGATATGGAAGAAATGATCCTGTCTCTTTATCACTAGTGTACTCTGCTTATCGCAGCGGTTACGCGCATTACAGTTGCTCTTTTGCATGACCTTTATAACAGAGCACTCCGAAGTCGACCACCCGAATACGTAATTAGTAATCCAGTCATCGCTCGGAATGATTCGTATGCAGCCGTCTGGCGCAGCCGCAAGCGCAAAGTTACCAGTTATAATGGATATAGTACGTCGGGTAGCTAATTTTATGCCCGACAGCGTGCCAGCGTCTAATTAACGGTACCCCATCATTTTTCTACCCATCCACTGACAAAAAAAAATTAATCCCTGACGATGACTTATGTATATGTATAGAATAACGGTCTGCAATTACTCGATACAGAATGTCTGGTTTTGGATCCTCCCAGTGCCTGAATTATTAACCAGACAATTACTACGTGAGCTGGCTAGAGTGAACAGTGCATACGGTCAGATCTTAAACTGAACAACCAGTTGTAACAGTATTCAACATGGCGTGACTCAAGGAGACTTTGCATTCGTTAAAGAAAATCCGCTGCTGTTACGTAATTATCAAGCAGACCACGATGTATATTCAAGGTTTTTATACATGTATTAAACGAGAAATTCCGCGGGCACTTTTTGCTTTGACTCTTCCTTCTGCATTACATTTGCTTCGTGATGATATAATAACAACATATAATATTGCTAAATATGTCATTGAGAACTATTCCTTAGTGTTGTCTGCATGACATAGTAGTTGATGCAGGTAAAAGAAATCGCAGAACTTGCGCACCATTAGAGGATTTAATGAACCGATTTCCGAAAGCTTCGCTTCGCATATTCGTTGAGTCTGCGCAGCTCGATTCCTTTTTTCTTTCGTAAACCCAACGCTTTTTACATACACAGCAAGCGCATGAAACTCTATTCACGTAGTTCGTGTGACCCGGATGTGTGCGCATAACACCTCCGAAACGAACGGAAACAATAGAGAGTAATAGCTAAGCGCATCAGCGGGCCAGCGGGCCCAGCGCACGAGCGGAGATGCCAACTGCGCATGCGCGGCACGCTGGGGCCATCAGCGTTTTTACGGAGCGGACCGCTCAGCCGCTGGTATCCTCTGCTCAGCGGAGCGTGGCCAGCGGACCAGCGTTTTCGCGAGACAAGAGGGCTACCCCCAACACAAGCGGCAGCGGCATGTTGTCGGCGATACCCGCCAACATAGCGCTCGCTCTGCTCCAGGCGAAAAAGTCCCGGCGCTGATTTTCAACATAAGAAGACCTCTGAAGACGAGGGCATTTGGAGATGACCTAAAGTGGAGATGACCTAAAGCTCGTGTTGATCTTTTATTTCGAAATTGGAGACAAGAAGACACAAGAAACTTGAGAAAGTATAGGTGCTACTTTGACATCTTTTTCGTACAGATTACATTTGATCGCGTGTTCACAGATGTGCAGAGAACTGCATACATTTCGCGTTATTCGCAAGCGCGTCTTGTCGAGACGCGGTCAGCTTGGCTGCAAAACGACGGCGAAACCTAGTGGACGCACCTTCACGCTATGGTTTCACGCTACGCTCAACTGACTCCACAGCGGAACGCGAGGTGCGTTCTACGTTCAACGAGCGGGGCGACGCTAGGCCGCTTAGCTATTACTCTTCCTTTCTTCTCGCGCTCCGCTGATCTCTCCGCTCTTCCGCTGGGACCGCTGGTCCGCTGAGCCGCTTAGCTATTACTCACTAATGACTCACGCGCTCAAATCACGTGCGCTCTGAAAGACAACCCTGCCATTAAACCCCTCACCCCTATCTTTCTTCCTCTCTCCCTTTCTCAAACTATTCCCAAGTTCCAGCTTTTTCGCTAACAACCCACAGTCTGTCCGACTTCCGCGGAGTTGGACATCGGAAACGCCCGTAGCGCCCCCTCACTCACCAAGGAGATCTTCTCCCTGCGGGTGCCATCTTTCTATCTCGTCTCGATATCTCTACCTAGGGCACGCAACGACTCTGCGGCGGCGCGTGCCTTGAAATCCTCTCTCGCCAAGCTCTAAACGAAGAAAACAAGTTATAGAGAGAGTCCCGTATACGAGCAATTCGGAATATGCTTTCCGGATCCGAGAGCAAATCGACTGCAGAGATGGCGGCGTGTCGCGCCTCGGCGTGACCTTCCCGCTAGCGAGACACGTCTGTGAAGACATGCGATGAAAATGAAAGAAAAAAAAAGCGCTTCAGGCCTAAATCAGTCCGACGAGTGAGATAAACAGCCGGAATCACCGTGGGGTGGTGTTTCTTTTTCAAGGTGTACAGCATACTGCCTCTCGTTTGCAGTGCAATGAGCAATATGGGCGTACGTGCACGTATACGGATGCCGGTTACTTCTATGGGCGTTTTTTTTTCCTTTGGCAACTCGAAGCCGGGATATGTGATGTTCCCATTGTAAGGGCGATCATGTACAAGATCTAGAGCTTGTACGTCTGTGCCCGTGTTTCTTCTAACGAGTCTTCTTCACGAAGGAGTGATAGCGAATAGGCGAAACTAACGGCGCAGATAGTCTATATCTGGCAAGTCTGTTGACGCCATGTTATAGAATCGGTGTAGAGAGAAAGAGAGTGAGAGAGGGAGCGAAAGAGAAAGAGACAAGTCGATGAAAAGTAAGGAAAGGCACGGCAGAAGTGGGGAATAGAATCGGCATACTGTTTGCAGGGGGTCCGTACGCACTAGTTCTCTTTCGTTTTATGTGGGCTATCTTTTCTATACGGAGCAGTCCGTTGTAGGAGATGATATATCGCACTTTTGATAAATTGAGAGCTCTGTGTTTAAACAGATTGCTTGCACAGTCTGCAGGGAGGCTGTATTTCCCATACTTGAATGAATAGACTACAGGTAGTCAGACAATGGATTAAGTTTTACTCTTTGTGAACCATATGGTTTAGAGACCAGCTTCTTCGGCGAAGTGGAATCTACGGAACGTGGCAACATTGTATGTGTCTAAACAAATTGTGTAGAAGTTTACGCCGTGTCTTTCAACGGCTTATAGGCTTATAGTAAAGAAATAGGCTATTTTACGATAACTTATGATCTTACACCCTATCACTGTACTACGCACGCACCATGTTGCTCTACGACGAATGTGTTATGCCTAGCGATACTGTTCAGAAGGTCTACCAGGAGGCCTGTAGGCGGCCCTTTATAAAATAGACAATTCAGAAACATTTAGTTCTTGATTTTGTGGCTGTTAATTTTTTATATGAGCTTTATATATCGGGTGTAGACGTTTAAGTTATCGCAGTTATAGACAGAGCCGGCATTTGACAACGTATGGAATACCGTCGTGCTGTACAAAAAAAAAAAAAAAACTGCAATCGTTATAGACTGCAAATCTCAGGTTTTGTGCAGAGCGTTTATGAGAAGTCTATAGACATCTGTAAGACGTCTATAAACAGCTTGACTCTGCGTATATGTAGCCTTACAGGAATTGAGGATTATTGCTAATGAATTATCTAAGGACAACTACATGGAAACGATGTGATCATGTGAGGTAGTGGATGCGAATATATTGAGACGCAATATAGGTCTACGCGAGAACAATAGAATCTATAAACGTCGAAACACATTCTATAATCTGCTTAAACGTGTTTCTATAGCCGTGTGCAACGGAATACAGTTCTTAAGACCGTGCGTGAAGGTTCGACAAACAACTCGACATTTCTCTGTGCATTTCACCAAAGTGTCTTTCTTGAGTTTTTAATGTACCGGATCAAGGACTTAGTTGTAACTAATTGTGACAAATTGTGACTATGACCATGATTGTCGCTGCTGTTGTATCTATTGCCCAGTTACTATTCATACATATTCAGCATGGCTGCCAAAACGGATGTCAGTTTGCCTTCCCCGCGACAAGGTTCTGGAACACTCACCACAATTCACAGGCGTCCAGCAGTGAGATGTAGAAGGATAGGACCTTCTTATTCCTGGGCTTCTAAGATGACGTCACTCGAAGGTTACGGCGAACTCTTTGATTCCTCAATAGATCCCCGAGCGTACTTCAGACTGGGATGGTTGCTCCTGCAGTCTTGCGAACTTTTTACAGTGTATAGTCTACAAGTCCACCGTTGCTATCTCATGATGACGAAAAAAAAAAGGCAAAGAAAAGTGACTGTCGTAGTCGTTTACTGCCACTTAAGATGCACAGTTTGATTGCAGGGTCGCAAACTGAACATGAAGGGCTAACAAGAACACAAACACAGAACTCGTCAAACGTACGTATATCGCTCGGTGAATCACAGCAGCGTGGCGCTGGAGCTAACAGGTGGTGACACGTTCTCTCCAAGCCAATTCGATATGCAAGGTCTCTCGCTGGCCGATACAGCTTTGATAAGCTTCCAGGAGGTACGGGCTGTTTCCTGGGTTACCGGTCCCAAAGTCACGCGTTTCTAAACTTTGACGGACAACTTTGTTAATAAGCAGCCGGGCTTTTCAGTAGTTCCTTTCTGGTAGACCTTGGGATGACGTCTGCCGAGTCCAGGACTGTCGGATGACGTTCACCGAGGGCCCGACTTGTAGACCTTAGGACGACGTCTGGGTAATCTAGGACTGCCGGTTGACGGTCACTGTGGGGCCCGACTCGCGGAGAAGATGTTCTAGATCCCGGAGGCACTGGGGTACGGATGATTTCACACGCCGTAGAGGAAACAAAAAAAGACAAGAAAAACTCGTAGCAAGAACAACGCGGAAGTATGCAAAGTCTCACAGTTAGTCCATGCGCAGGTACACTCAGCCTCACTACTCCTCCATTTGTCGCTATAGTGTCCGCCTGGTCTTCATCATCATCATCTTGATATCATCGTCGATGACGATCGGTGCGAAAAGGCGAGCGCCGCCGCCGCTCACTAGCTCCTCTCGAAGTGAACTGCTGCTCCTCCGGCGCGCGAAACGGGATCACAAGAGCGATCCTCTCCAGCGACGTTCGTACGTACGGCGGCCGGATCCGCCACCACTTTACCGTCGTCACCACTACCACAACTGCACGAGCGCGCAGCCCACTCTCTCCGCGCGGTGAAAGCTCGGCTTTTTTCTATGCTCTCGCTACGCGATCCACAAGCGGCGGTCGTCGGTTGGCATGGCTTGGCGTCACTTCTTCACCGCCTTCTTTCTTCTATCCTCCTCCTCCCTCTCTTATTTCCGCCGACCGGCACTAAACGCCAGTAGGCGAGGAGGGTCGAACGCTGCTTCCTCTCTCATCAGAAAGACCGACTGCCGAGAAAGAAGTCTCGATGTAAGGAGGGAGAGGAGGCACCACTGACCGAAGGGCTGGATTTTCTTGATGAAAGGGGTGAAAGAAAAGGACAGAAGGATGCGCGTAACTGTTTCTCTTTCTCTGGCGGTCTTGTCGCTGCAAGCGGAGTACCCAGACGCTCAACGGTGCGATTTAGTATTCTATAACTCGCCGACTCCCGTTCCCTCGGCAGTGGTTGTCGAGATGTCTTGCTGAGGTGTTGAGCTGCAGTATCTGTTGTGGACATCGTTGTCGAAATCGAGAAGAAATTGGCATTGACAGGGCATGTAGCGCGAAGGCAAGATAAGCGCTGATCCTTAAGAGTAACAGACTAGATTCCAAGCAAGCGCTCGAGGGTGAGGCAGAAAAGTTAGGCGGGGAGGTGAAATTAAGAATGTTTGCGGGGACAACGTGGCCGGAGCAAGCACAGAACCGAGTTCATTGGCGAAACATGGGAGAGGCCTTTATTCTGCAGTGGGCGTAATCAGGCTTATGATGATCGGTGCTGAAAAAAAAATACAGTTACGGCGGCGCTCTTCTTTTCAACTTTAGAAGAACTTGTTGCTGGGATATAGTTGGTGTCTGTGCTTGCTGAACATGTTATTGCTGGCGCAATGCTTGAAACATGAAGAAAGGATGGCGCTCTTCTGTCTCTGCTTTGTCCTTTCTTCGTGTTTCAAGCCTGGCGCCAGGAATAACATGTTCAGCAAGCTATCCTGCTTCTTTTTGAAATGTCGCACTCTCTCCGGAATGACGAAAGGAGAGGAGTTGAAGGAGTGAAAGAGGAGTCGTAGAGACACATCTCAGGGTCAACTTCGATGCCACCGAGCGACTGCGACGACCGCCGGACGTTAGTAAAAAGCAGCAGCAGCCACAGCGGCGGCGACGACGTTCGTTGCGCTGCCAGCAAAACTCACAGGCGCAGCTTTTACGCAAGCGAGAACAGAAAGAGAGAGAGAGAGAGAGAGAGAGAGAAACCCTGTCGTCGGCCCAAATATTTCTTTGGGGCTTGAGTATAGCTGGGCAGCCAGCTCGGCACGCACGTTACGTACGCGCTTTACGGTTGTCCCTGCTTGCCGGCGGCGCGTGCCCCTGAAGTGCTCAATTGCCTCGCGCCTTCGTATAAGCGTGGTCGTTTGAGCATGGTCGCTGCTCGAGCGGTCGTGGCCAGTGGACTTGACCGGATGTGGATGATGCGAAACCTTGCCGGGGGGGGGTATCTATCTATCTATCTATCTATCTATCTATCTATCTATCTATCTATCTATCTATCTATCTATCTATCTATCTATCTATCTATCTATCTATCTATCTATCTATCTATCTATCTATCTATCTATCTATCTATCTATCTATCTATCTATCTATCTATCTATCTGTCTGTCTGTCTGTCTGTCTGTCTGTCTGTCTGTCTGTCTGTCTGTCTGTCTGTCTGTCTGTCTATCTGTCTATCTATCTATCTATCTATCTATCTATCTATCTATCTATCTATCTATCTATCTATCTATCTATCTATCTATCTATCTATCTATCTATCTATCTATCTATCTATCTATCTATCTTCTTGTTCGATCTACATAGTGCTCCGCTACGTACTGAGAACGAACTCGCAAGACCAGTGGCTTCAGCTATTTCCAAAGTACATAACCAACGAACGAACCAACCAACTACTGGCTCGTGTCATTAATGGTGTAGGTCAACTTGCAGCGTATGTTCTGCCTAACTGGTGGAAGAAACGGTGTTACATATCAAGATGTTACACGCAGTGATGAAAATGAAATGTATGTGAAACGATATTCAACATTGTATGCTGTACACGCGTCGTTAATCACACGGCGACGACTTGAACCAACCAAAGGGGTCTAGGCTATGGGACGTGTGTTTCACATTCGGTGCGTTCCAGTTAATAGCTATGTTAAAGTAGGTTTGTGAATACGGGCCCTCGTAGATCTACAGATTCATGAGGGCTGATTTAGAAAACTACGGACTCTCTCTTCGTACATCGTGAGGAGGATGAGATTGCATAAAAAAAATGAAGTACAGAGGCGCCAGGGTACTTGCGTTCGCTCGTTTCAGCCAAGTCAGGCTTCTTTGAAATCGCTGGTTCTAGACTGAAAACCTGTACGTTCTGGCAAAGTATATGCGAGTTGTTGATAACGGTATTCAGTCAAACACGATATTTTAGACTAAAGCAACGAACTTTTATTTCTCATTAAGCCTACGTCAATGACATCCACAGCAAAAAAAAAAAAAACTTGGAGAAGTACTGACACGATTTTCAGGCATCGCAAAAGGGTCATTTTTTTCGTTTACTTGGTATGCAGTGTCGCTCTTTCCATACAGGAGTCAGACAACACGCATGAGATTTTAAAGTTTTCATCGCCCAGTATCTGCAAGCCAGCCCGACCGCAATGGACATTATCACGACGAGTCAACACAGTTCACTGGGTTTGCGAACTCTGCGTCCTGCTTGCAGCCTAAATCGCAGAAATTGCTGTCGGAGTCCCAGGACGACAATTCACTAATCGTTATTTGCGTGCACCCCGTGCGACTATGACCGCATATGTCAGAGCTGCTGCTAGTACGCCGCGGGTTGCTGTTTCCCCGTGACGTCAGACTGTTTACACGTCACTGCGACTGCGCCCTCTCGATATCAAAACCGAAAGTGTGCTTCTTAAAGGTAGCGGTATTAAAAATATATTCGATGTATTCCCAGGCACCGCGATACTCATTTTAGGGTTCTCGACGCCAGTGTTCTTATTTAGAGCAACCCAATCCGAAAATATTTAATATTCACGTTCAATAAAGTTTTTACGCACTTACTCGTGTCAGTGCTTTATTCAAACATAGAGCTGTCTTTGGCTGGCTTGACCCTCTTACGTAGGTGAAGGGAATACAGATTCGCAGAGGTCTTCTGGGTGGGACTTGTAGTGAAGTTTTAGGTTGTGGACGAGTATATGTCATTAAGTGGACTGATTAGCAGCAAACTGTTCGCATGAATATATAATACTGTCGGTGGTATGCGCTCGCGAAGTTGCAGCAGGCAACCCCCCCCCCCTCAGGCTGTATTAGCCAAGGCTTGTCGTCGGCCAGTGCGTTCGACCACCCTGACGATAGGCAGTCGCCCAACTCCGCCCTTGGAAGAGAGAGCTACGCGAACGTATTCACTGCTACCGTATTCACTCGTACCTTGCTAGCACTGGTTTAACACTGTGTAATGTTGGCCAAATCATGGCTAATCTCGGCTGGAGTTGGCTAAATAACAGCTTACGTCGATCATTGCTAATGAATATATGAATCAATGAATGAATGTCTATTTTAATATTACAAATCACATGTTACAAACGCTTGTCGGGCCTGTAGCCAAAGGCTAGTTGAAGGCACGATATTAAAAAAAAAAAACCAGCAAATATTCACATAGCAAGGGAGAAAAGAAGATTAATCGGGAAAACATAAATGAGGGTGGATTGTCAGCAACAATCAAAATTAAAACAAATTAAGTTCGTTGCAACGTACATATCAATGAGACTGAGCAAGAAAAGGGCTTGATGCAATACAGGACAGTTGCTATCGCAAATATAGGACCGTAGTACAATTGTATGTGTATAACATATACCACGCAAAAGGGGCGATGTAATTTTTCTGGTATTACACTGTTGGTTTGATGCGTCATGGTTATGAGAAACTAGCAAACATAATGAGACAAGTACCAACAATAATAAGACCTATTGCAAATCAGTTCTGCGGAAACCCGCAAGGTGGCGGAAGGGTTAAGAAAGGGAAAATAGACAACCACCCGTTTGTAGCACGAAGCCACAAGGAAATCCATACGGATTTCTCAGAAAGAAAGCCTCTTAGTTGCCGAAAAATTCGTCCTGGTCCGGGGATCGAACCCGGGACCAACGCCTATCCGGGGCGGTCGCTCTACCAATTGATTTCCTTGTGGCTTCGTGCTACAAACGGGTGGTTGTCTATTTTCCCTTTCTTAATAATAAGACCCATTGTTAACCCACCATAACAAAGTGCACAAGCATTTCATGAGTTTCACGCTTTGTTTCACACGTTTCAGACTTGCATTTTACAACGTTGTGATGGCTAACGATGGCAAGTGTCGGCTTATATGTCGGCTAAGTATGAATAGATTGTGGTTAACAATAATAATTGTTGGTGTTCTACGTCCCAAAACCACGATATGATTTTGAGAGACGTTGTAGCGGAGGGCTTCGGAAATTTCGACCACCTGGGGTTCTTTAACGTGCACCTATATCTAAGCACACGGGCCTCTAGCATATTGCCTCCGCGGCCGGAATTCGATCCCTCCACCTTGGGGTCAGCAGTCGAGGATGAATAAATGATGGTTTTATGTCGGCTTATCAAACAACCCCTGTTGGTCTCTGTTACTTATCTTTCCCTTATTAGGGTGAAGGTCTTCGATGCCCCACCAAATGCGGAAATTGACCGGCGACGTCGGCGTCCCGCGGCGTCAACACGAGTGAGACAATAGAATCATCACCACGTGATGACGTAACCATATGACGTCATCAGACGTCCCAGTTCGCTAAAATTTGTGGCGTTATCATGACGTCACTATAACGTCGCATCGTGGGACGTCAGATGATGACGTCATTCCATAAAATCGTCGTTTGGTCAAAGGTCGGCCGATCCCGGAGGCTGTGCAAAACCATGTGAGTTGCAGAAAGCTTGCAATGTCTCCGGTCCTGGAGGCATTCCAAAACAAGCTTTCGGAGGCGGGGGGGGGGGGGGGGGGGGAGGCCCAATACATCGACTGAGTAGAAGAAGAAGAAGAAGACGGCTTTCGCCTTCGAGTCGTCTTTGGCTAATTCACAAGGGACCCTGTGGTTTTTTTTCTTCCGTCATCCTGGCGACCTTGATCCTGCGTCCCTTGATACTATTTTGCATTATAACCATGGTTACTGAGCGAACGTTTGTACGTTTGTAAATAAATAAATATTATTAGCATCAGTAGCAGCGCCCACTGCAGAGCGAAAGTCCCTTCCGTATTTCTGCGACTGAAACAAACAAGTAAAAAAATATATCATCCAAATAATGGCTAAATAAACAAATGAGATCGCAATGCCAAAGTGGTGAACGTAAGTGCGATATCACCCCCCATAAATCGTTCTGCCGCGGAATAAAACCGTGTAATCAATGGATTCGACGAGGCTTATTTGCGTTACTAATGAGCGAGACACTCCCTCAATCGTCCTTCATGCTCTGACGCCTAACAGAGAGGCGTTATAAGCAGGGGAGAAAAAACAAATGCAAGCTTAACCGCGACCGTTCACGCCTGCGAATTCATGAGCCTTAATCAAGCGCGTGCATAATCAGGCGGATCTTATATACGCTAACACGGGCATCGCTATTCACGCTATTGTGGACCGTGCAAGAGCACTTCACTCGTCAGCACGGAAGCAAAGATAACCGAGAGATGCTTGTTTGTCGGAGCGGGGCTGTCAGAAAGGGGTGATAAGAGTGATCGAAACATGGCTAGCGAAAGATGAAGTGCCTGAGAGAAAGAAAAGAGGAAAGAAAGAGCAGATGAAGGAAAGAATAAATATAGGAGGGAAAGAAAGCAAAAAGAAAAGAAAGAATGAAATGAGGAAAGGAAGAAAGCAAAAAGAAAGGAAAGAACGATATAAAAAAAGGGAAGGACAGACAGAAATCACGAATGAGAGAAAAGAAATCCCAGTTTCGCCGCAAGCGCGTATCAACGAATGCGATAAATTGTAATGTTACACGAAGTGAGGCTAGCAGCTAACACTGGTGAGTGACGCACCTTATAGAAATTTTATGTAAGAGCTATGAGACATGTCATTATGAAGTCGTTCACTTTCTCCTAGAAAACTGTACAAGAATGGGCATGCTAAGCTGTACATTTTTTTTTCATTTTTATCGTTCATGCATCGAAGGTTCCGACAGGGTTGCCGTTGGGTATATTCGAAAAGAAGCCATAACACAAGCTAAAGGTAGCCAAAGTAGCCAAGCCATTTAATCGTATCGCCAAATTTGTAGACAAGTGTTAGAAAAGAGTTATGAAAAGAGTTTTTATTATTGAACAATGAATAGTATTATTTTGGATCATCAATAAAATGGAAATAAGAGCACACTATTTTTCTCCTTTTGCTTGGTCTTCAAGCCATAAGCAAGCTGCAAATAAATGAACAAATCATAAGTTCCGAGCGCCTGTGTGTGGTCTATGCTGAACAGATAGATTGATCGCCAGAGACAGAGTACGATTGGAACATTCCAGCCAACCAGTCAATAGGAACATTCATTGCAGAAGCAGGTCGTGCTTGAAGTCGCGCATCGAAAATTATTAGTAGTTACCGTAATGCCAGTACAGCTTTAAGTAATCATATTGAGTAAAATATGACCAGTCCAGCTTAATTTTGTCGCTTATCTCTCTTTCTGTCAAAATCACATGACAACAAGCGCTGTGCATCAGAAACAGACTCGTAGCGTCAGCATCGATGGCGGGCAGCGTGAACAGCGTGCTAGCCACGCGTTTGCAAACACGCGCGCAACTTTGTCAGTTAGATCTTAGCCAAAAGGCGCGCTTAATCTTCATCTTTAATTTCAGGTTATATTGTATAACTTCCCCATTTGTAATATTTATTTAAATTTTATAAAACCCCCCAATTCTTGGTCCATTTCCGACAGCGGGTGTGACTAGGTGAACAAGAACGTCATTCTGTCTCGGCAGGCACGCCGCACGTTGCGTTGAGGTGCTTCGATGAGCCCCACACTGTTGGCGGGGGGAGGACATGGGCATCCATCGGCAGATACGTCAGGTAAGCTTGGAAACAGAGGGTAGTCGTTAGGCTTGCTCGAAGGTTTTTGCGATACGCTAGTGCCTGTTGTAGTCGCTCAATCTGATGTTGAAAGCTGCTTTGCCTGCAATGCTCACATGATTTCTTGATAGAGGACTCCAATGCCGCCGGTGGGCCCCCTAGCTCTTCTGACATTCTGTATGCATATAATAAGAAAAATGGCTACTAAATGCACTAAAAATCGAATTTCGAAGAAGCTAGAAAGAAACCGTGGAGTCAACGTGGAATTTTCGTCGACAGACGGAGTCGTCATGTAGCCAATTTGGCGCCAAGTAGCGACCCTGGATTCTGAACGGCCACCCTGGATTCCAAAAACTACGGTGGTGCTTTACAAGTGGTGGGTGATTTACAGATCAGCACCGTAATGATAATGCGGTGTTCTTGTAATCTCAGGCAGTGTCTGTGTAGGCTAGCCACTCGCAGGAATATCGTTACAGTCCAGGATCACTGTTGTTTGCGTAAAAAAAAAAGAGAAAAAAAAGACTACTTGACTGTAGTACCACATGTTCAAGAGCCGGAGACAATCCGGTAGTCCATTTGTGAACCGTCCTTTCCTTCATTCACGCCAGAACGAAAGATAATAATAAGAAAAAAAAAACCACATAAGTTCGAGCATGTGAGTACTCCATTTCAGCACTTAGAGCAGGCGACAACACAAGGACAAAATGAAATACGACTGCTACTACTTCGTCGTACTTCATTCATTCCTTGTGTCCTGCGCTAGATGCTGAAATGCTAAGGAAGAAAACCTGCGTTGGCAGAAGAATCCCTGCTGTTCCCAAATGGTTCCTTCCGACTAGGTTGTACGAAATTCCGTGCTTGAATGTATTTTCATTATCTCGTCGAATATCCTCCTATAATAATGATAATGATGATCATGCTGGAAATACTAACAACGATGACGCACGTGATCTCGCGAGCCAATCACAAAAACTCGCGCGCTCACAGCATCGCCATGCAACGGTTTAGATGTGGTGGAACTGGCAGAATTTTTTTTAAAAATCACCTTACCGCATGGCCCTTGCCAGATCCAGGACGTCAGTGATGGAACGGGTCGCTACCAGGCTTTTCCGGAAGAACCCTAATGACCCGTCCTTCGATGCGATCACGTTATTCGACCTGTTCGTGTGACTGCCACCTCTGCTACCGGATATGCTACCCCTCCCACACCCCTTCCCCCCCAGTGCAACCCGTCTACCCCTTACATCTTCGAGAGAGTAATGAACACCGCTCACGTGACCTCCCGGTGCGTGTCGGTTGGTACGAACCACAGTTCACGCTTTCTTGTTTTTCATTCGAGTACGATTGATCGGCCTATCTCGTGTTTTTTTTCTGTGCTAATGAACCTTAACTTCTTTAACTAGGACAAACTTCACCAGCCGTTATGCGCGCTAGCTCTCGATGACGGTACGTTCCGGGCTGATTCGTGACTCGAAGTGCGCGTACGACGTCTGCAAACCAAACACGCTAGCAGACGATCGCTTGACCTCGCCGCATTCTCGTGTATCGCGTTAATCAGTTCGCGGCCCGATTACGCGAGCTCGTTATTTTTTTACGCGTAATTTAATCATAATTTGTTGTCCAATTTTTTTTTCTCGTGGCCCTCTCGTTTTACCATTTCATTTGCTGATTGATCTAGTCCGTTTTGTTTTACGAAGGAGCCGAGCTTCACGGAGATAGATAGATAGATAGATAGATAGATAGATAGATAGATAGATAGATAGATAGATAGATAGATAGATAGATAGATAGATAGATAGATAGATAGATAGATAGATAGATAGATAGATAGATAGATAGATAGATAGATAGATAGATAGATAGATAGATAGATCACTCCTCATCCTCCTCTCTTACAGCCAGCCGCAGTGGACACTGTCCGCGGTCAGTGTCGCGGTTTTTCCGCTCAAACTTACGTGACCAACAGGCCTCACTGAGATGGAGCGTAAGCTCGGGGAAAAAAACGAGGAAAAAAAAAAGAAACGAGAAAAGAACAAATGAGCAGGGTGACAGGCAGCTGCATACTAGATCGAATTAACCAGTTCCTTTCTTTCCTTCTTTCGTTCTTTTCTTCTTTCTTTCTTTCTTTCTTTCTTTCTTTCTAGAAACCTTCTCAAAATTTCTCCTCGCGTGCAACCACTCTTCGTGTAGCCAGCCGGATTTTTCCAACCTCTGATGCACAGAAGATTGACCTCGACGCTCCGTGTACTCATTAGTGAAGACCAGTGCAGTGTACCGCGCACGCGAGTGTTCTTTAATCCGACCTCCAGACCTCGCTGTACGACAACGTGCGGTAGTGAGTCTATGACCCAGAAGTGGTGATGCGAAGAGGCTGCGGCGCCGATGACCACGAGAAAGAAAAATCAAAATCAAATCACATCCCATCTTTATTTCCAACTAGAGTTGGGGGGTCGCTCAGGCGGAAAGCGGTTATAAAGCCATTTGAGAGTGCCTGAGAGTCCGCATACATTGAAGCAGTTTTGAAATCCAGGCTTTTGACAAATAAAGTACGTATAATGCAGGAGAAAATAATTTTTTTTAAATTAGAAGGATGTTGCACAAATAGAACAATAGAACAAATAGACACTCATAAATACAATTAACAATAATAAATAAACGTATTACAAGCAAAGAACGCGATACAAGGCGTAATGTTTCATTCTTGTGGTGTTAGTACAGCATACTATCAAAATAGGTTAGACATGGGTGAGAAAATTGCACATAAAACAAGTGCAGGTACTACTACTACTACTACTACTACTACTACTACTACTACTACTACTACTACTACTACTACTACTACTACTACTACTACTACTACTACTACTACTACTACTATTTACATCTAGAAGATGAGGGAGGCTGGGAAAAAGATTGAGAAGCAGCTTGACTAGCTGCGGCCCCCCAGAAATACACTTTGGGGAGTATACAGCAAACTGTGGTGCAAAAAATAAAAATTCACAGCGTCCCTTATGCATTCGCCTAAGGTGAGACGACGGCGAAAGCCATCTTCTTTTTCTCCTCAGTCGATGTATTGATCCGCGATCGCCACCCTCCGAAAGCTTTCTGAACCGCATACCTGGCTTTGCACTGCCTCTGTAATCGGCCCACCTTTCACAAAACGATGGTGTCATGTGATGACCTAATCAAGTAACGTCATAGTGATGTCATGATGACGACACAACGTTTGGCTGTCTGTGACGTCATGACGACGTCATATGGTGACTTAATCACGTGATGATGATTTTTGCATCACTCGTGTTGAAGCCGCCGACTGCCGATTTTCGCGTTCGATGAGGCATCCAAGGTTCTCGCACTAATAATAAAAAAGAAACTTCTACAGCCACGGGACAAACAGCATTATCAACAGGGCAAATAAACCGTAATAAACAAGGTGCCAGTAAGAATCAAATAATGTTACTTCCTGGCAGCTTAACGTACGCAGCTCGTTGGTCCCTGCAAGCGTACTTCCACATGCTGAAAAGCGCAGTAGCAGAACTTCCAGCCACGTGGTGCGGGAGGGTCACGTGACCTGAGCAGAAGCGCCACGAATGACGTCATTGGTAGAGCGGCACGTCGCTGTCTACCCTGGTTCTGGCGCAAGCGATTCCGGCAAAATAGTGATTCCCTGGGTTCCGGCAAAATAGTTAGAACCACGAAGCGGCGCGGCATTAGTTACCAGGGTTGCCACTGACTTTCGAGTAAATTTCGCCAAACGACGAGCAAAAAGTCGCCAAAAGTCGCCATTTTTTTACAAATTTCGCCAAAAAAGTCGCCATGTGTGGCAAACCTAGTAATAAAAATTTCCACTCACGTATAGCCCCGTAGAATACAGTACCATCCAAGACCCTGAAATTATATTGACGTTTCTCGATGCCAGTCGTATCGCCCACTTCACCATGTGAGTGCATAGTGCTGCTTTTCCGACTAGCCGCAAGATGTGCGTGGTGGCGCGAGGGTGAATGAATGAAACGCTCATGATATCATTCCATCCCTGTCCACTCGTTTCAAAGGTAAAAGTGTGGTAAACCCTGGGCGAAAACCATGAAAGCGTTCTTTGTAGACAGCTTTACGTACCCTTATATAAATAAAAGGATTAAAAGGTTTATTGAAGGTAACACGACAGAATTCTTACAGCCGTCTTACACCTTTTCATTGTGAACTAATATGATTCCGGACGCCACCGACCCTTTCTTATAGTCGCCTATATCTACACGCGTCAATCCGACGCGTTATCAAAGATCAGGTTGACAATGTAAAATGTTATATAGCAATTATTTTCATTGCACACGCTCACCGAGAACAGTGGATAATGCCTCAATAAATATTCTTTATTGCACAAATAGCCGTGTGTCCACCTCTCTTTACTATTCCAAAGCAGTCTTTGCGAGCTGAATTGGGGGTACCGCAACAGTGAATAAGTCGCCAAGCGATTCAGAACATTTGGAGCTTTGGCGGAACAATTGGTCGGAACACGTGGCCAACCCATCGTCTAGCCCCTTCAGAAGCGAAACTTTAGAGAAGCTTAAAACACCTAAAGCCATAAACTTATAGACACTGCCGCCTCGCGGTTTTCAAGGCAGTCCGCTGACTTACATTTTGTTAAATGTCGCCGGGGGACGTTCCAGTACCTCCTGCATCTAGACGAATTGAGGAGATGCACAGGAGTTACAGGACGGACAAACCGAATGACGCGTAATGTGCACATTCTATTCGTGGGTTTAAAACCAAGAAAAATACAGAGAATGTTGCCGCTCATTCATTGGGAAGACACTAATCTTAGGATGCCTAACTCAGTGGAGACCTAAGCCGAAAATCGCCAAAAATTCGCCAAGTCGCCATTCATAATTTTAGGTCGCCACGGGTCTCTCAAATTCGCCAATTTGGCGAAAAGTAGCCACCATTGGCAACCCTGTTAGTTACTGCCCCCCCCCCCCCCTCTCCATTGACACTGGCGAAATAACGATGCCTATGTGATGACAAAAATGGCAGGTAGAACCTATCCCTTTCATTCAACTTTTGGTGGTGGTATGAGATTTCGACAAGGGGCCGTGTCTTCTTCAAGGCTGCAACCTTGAAGAAGCAACATTTTTCAAGTTGCAGCCTCGAAGAAGGCAGGAGCCCATGTCTAAACGTTGGCTTCAGTGACATTCCGTGATCCAGGGATTTTTTCGTCGCTTAAAGGTTCCGTCTTCCCCTGAACTTCTACATTATTTGTGTTTCTGTCCAGAGCACGTGATCCTCCCGCGGGGGACGGTGACGAGAAGTTCGGATACTGCACTTTTCGCGATACGGAAACACGCTGCGGCGACGCTGCTGACCATAGGCGTGCGTAGGGTTCTCTATTAGGAGGGGGGCCGGGGGGAGGGGAAAGCTTCATCGCAGCGCCCCCCGCCCCCCCCCCCCCCCCCCCACTTTGGTCGGGTCCGAAACACAGCATGCTTCAAAGTGGATGAAAAAAAAATGAAAATGGAGTGATGACTTGGTTCTCACAATGGCCTGCCTTTAGATCCTGGCTTTCCGGGAGTAAAGAACGGAAGCATACAGTCCTTGAAATGCAACGTCAGCTGCCTCCGGCCGCCGGTATCGTCAGAAAACCTGTGTGGCCATAACCCTGCTCTCTAAACCATGACGGGACAGGTCCAACTAAGTAAAAGTGTGGGGCAGACTTTGCCCCCCCCCCCCCCCCCCCCCAGGTGATTAGGGGGTGACCCCCCACCCCATTGGGCGCACGCCTATGCTGCTGACGACACAATGTCATTGCAAGCAGAAAATATACACGCGACCATATCCTTGTCTTGTGTCCCTGTGTAGTTACGCGCTCGTATCTCAAGTATCATGACAATAACCTCACGGAAGTGACGTCAGTAAATGGGCACGTGGGTCAATACAGTCGACTGAGAAGGAGGGGTAGGAGGCTTTTCGCCTTCGGGTCGTCCTGGTTAATGCATAAGTGACCCTGTGAAATTATTATTTTTCGTGAGTTCGAGACCGGATTCCAGTGGAAGCGGCCGGAGTACGGTTGTGAAGCTCAGTTCATGCCTGACATATCACGCTGCTTTCTATACGTGCGAGGCCAGTGGACTGGGGCTAACGTTTCGTGGAGCTAGACTTTCAGGTTTCGCCGGCGTTCTCTAACGCGTCCCAAACACGCGAACACGCACACACACAGACGTACACAGTGTTTGAGATGCTACAGGGTCGACCATCTATGTGCTGCCTTCGACAAACACATCGTAAATCCGCTGACCACGGACGGATTGCAGCGGTTCATCGTGTCATATATCTTCGTGCATTCCACTATCACCCCCCCCCCCCCCCTTCCGTTTTCACGATGATTTATCACAATTCTCTTTTATGTTCGTGGACATTTCTTTTCAGTTTCGGATTCCCTCGTCGGCCTTGTTGTAGATCGTGCAGCCGTTTTTCTTGCCCGTTCTTGTTTGTCGTTTCTCCCAGGCGGCGCGAGAAAATTAGCGCGAGGTTTTGTGGCCAGTACTGCGCGTGTCTTGAATGCCCGATGTATAAGAAGGCCCCCGATTCCAGTGGCACGCTTGCGTTAATTTGTATGAGTAGCGGTAACGAAGAGCCATCGACCGTCGCTGTGAGCGAAAAGGTTCTGGCGCACACTCGCGAAGTGGTACATTCCATGGAGGCCGTATAGCGATGTCGAATTGTCGTAATACTCTGTCGTTATTAGCTGTCCTCATTGTCGCAATTGTGATCATCATCGACGTTCTGACGACGTTTGGCGCGAAACAGAAAATCTGTCCGGCATCATGTCGGCAGTTTCATTTTCCCTGTGTGTACGCGTTAGTCGGGAAGGATCCCACTCGCGCGGTTGTGTAAACAGCGACTACACTGACTAGTACCTTTACTACCATTACTACTGCTACCAGTGCCACCACTGCTACTACCAATAATGCAGTTGCTTCTACTACACTACTACTACTACTACTACTACTACTACTACTACTACTACTACTACTACTACTACTACTACTACTACTACTACTACCACTACTGCTGCTACTGCCATTGTCGCTACTACTCTGTTACTGCTACACACTACTATTACTGCTACTATTGCTATCACCAACACCACTGCCACCACTACTACTACTACTACTACTACTACTACTACTACTACTACTACTACTACTACTACTACTACTGCTACTACTACTACTACCTCCACGACCACCACCACCACCACCACTACTGCTGCCGCTGCTGCTACTGCTCTATTGCTGCTACAATACTGCTACTGCTACTACTACAACGAACAGAAAATTAGAAATGGTCGGGCTCACCTTCTGGCGTTTTAAATACTGGAAGTCGGGTTGTTATGAACTCAGGAGCAGTTTCGGTCATACATGAGAGAGCGACACCGGTGCATGTACTCTAACACAGACGATGCAACTTACACTCGATGAATATGAACTATACGCGACTAGGGGATCAGTGTGACGTTTCACGTTCGCTCTCTTACACAGGCGTCAAAGCTTACCACGAACAGCACCAGCGGTCAAGACCGGCAGTCAAGTCAAGAGCAGTCAAGCAGTCAACGACACAGTGCGCACCTTTAGCAAGATAAACAGGGCTAAAAGGAGGTAACAAAAGAGACAGAGAGAGAGAAGGAAGTGGCGTATTTTTCAACACTTCCAAAGTCTAAGTTTTCACCTTCACTCGTGACAACAGATACAGAAAGAAGGGATATTGTTAACACCTTGGCTGTTTGATTTCGGTGGTGTTGACGTTGGCACAGCGGAGGATGTCTAAAAAAAGTCCGACATTGCGAAACAAGTCCATTCGTACTGGGAAACAATGGTTATGAGATACCGATATCAGTTGTCAGTTGTTTTCATTTACTGTTGCACTGCTGCTGTATAATTAGTTGCTTCATACCTTCGCACACTCTACCTTGCTTATTTAGTATACTTTACGTTCGTAAGTTCAGTTGCATCTTCTGCACTTAATCGATGATTTACCTTGTTAAGGTGTTATTGAATATATATCTCTATTCTGTATTTGCTGTACTGCACCCCCTCCCCCCTTACAAAATGCTCTGCGAGGACCTTGTAAGGTACCGATACATAAATAAATAAATAAATAAATAAATAAATAAATAAATAAATAAATAAATAAATAAATAAATAAATAAATAAGTTGCAGTTGCGAAGTCCACCTTTTTTATCTTCCCGTGCTGTGCTCTGCCGGCTTGGCAAGGGTGCGGTTTGGCGGGGTGATCCAGGACAACCGGACTTGCCAGAACAAAAGCCTCCGAGATCGAAAGAGTGCGCAAACCCTACCCCAGCGTTTCGCGATTTCCCCGCTAGGGGAAGGGCCATGCGCCGTGACACCGTAAGAAAGAAAGAAAAAGGCGGATTGCCTCCGAGCCACAGCCAAAACCACAGCCACAGACAAAGCCGCACCACCATCCACAGTTACTCCAATGGTCGCAGCACACATTGACCGAGTCAATGACAGCGCTGGTTCCCCACGACTTGCCCGAGAAAGACAAGGACATTGCTGCGACGCTTCGCTCGCTTCTGAACACCGTATTCATGCTTTTGAATAAGCTAAGCACTCCGACAGTCCGAACTGCCCTGCAACTGCTGGAGGTTCTCGATCCAGTGTTTTCAGCGCTTCAGTAATCACAACAGCTCGCCCGCGGCCCTCTCAAAGGCCGCGATTCCCCAATGGAATGTCAGAGCGCTGATGTCATGTAGGTCAGAGAAGCTCCATAGTGACTGATTGTACCCCCCCCCCTTTGCACGTGCAGTGCTCTCCTCCTCCTCTCTCTCTCTCTCTTCCTCTTTCTATTCCCCATTCCCTTATCCCCCGTGCAGGGTAGCAAACCGGACGTTCGTCTGGTTAACCTCCCTGCATTTCCTCTTCTCTCTCTCTCTCCAATTGTACTCTTAAAGGAAGCGTCCTCCAAGTTTTAACGGTTCGAGTAAAATGCGATGATTAGTGAGTACTTACTCTGTACTAGCATGGTTAGCGCAGCTTTATGTTGCTCTATCCATACCGTTATCGACCTATACCCCGCTACGAGTGCGCCTGTGCGGCAGTACAATGACAGCAAGTGTTTTATTGATTAATCTTATTTTATTAAAAATGGACGTTTCCCAAAATGTATGGCCTTTTCGCATCCGAATCGCTCCGTGAGAATACAGTTCAGTGTCATTGAACTATAGTGAAGGAAAATAGCATGCCATATACTAATATGGCGAGCTTGCACAATAAATTTTGTAGCAACACAAAGAAAACTGAGTGTGAGGACAACATAGTTTTCATTACACATATAGAAGCAACGCAGTTTGCATAGATTGCACGTAATGGAATGAGCACAAGAACGGTCGATATTGCAGGTTAACTTGAGTAAGATGTAACATTCTAGCTATACATAGAGTCCAATACAGCGTAGTTATATTGGTCACGACTTTCTTACATTACTTTCGATTCCCACCTGGGTCTTTTAAGTCACATAGGATTTGCACGATAATGTAACCGGGAAAATGAAATGTAGAAATGTAGAAAAACTTGAAGTACGACGCCGGAATTTCAAAGAGAACACCAGAAAATGCAGCGTTGTTTTAGTACAATCTTAATCCAGTGATTGAGTTGTACCAATCTTCATATAAAGTGATATACAAAATCTCTTGACTTGCTGCCGTCAGCAAGGCGCCGGCACATGTCTTCCTGCTTAAAATTTCGTCCACGCGATCACCCAAGATTGACATCTATAGACGGCGCGCGGCAATATACTGCGCATACTCCGGTTAACTTCCAATAAGCGATCGCATACGGTTCTCGCGGTGTTTTAAAAAAGCGCAATCGAAACAGCGTCGGCATAGCAAACGACTGCCTGCGGACAGAACCGGAACGTTTGACGGTTGCAGGATATTCCCGCAAATTCACGCGCGCCTCCTCAGCTGCAGGGGAGCGTGGTACAAGAGAAATGGGAACGATTTGCGCTAGACTGAGCGCGAAGGAATAAGGATTAACACGGCCCATGCGCAAGTGCGAGAGCCGCGGGGCATGAAAAAGACGTCTCACTCTCGCTCGGAGCAAGAGACATGGCGGTGACACTGAAATGGGAGAGGAGGGTCTCGCAACAGGAAGTGTGCTGGCGCGTTATCGATGAAAGGGGCGGCCCACGCAAGAGTTGACCGTGACCTCGCCATAAATATGCAACAGTGTTCGGACCGTGCCGCGCTGCGTTTGAAGTGGGCCAGCGGAATGGGAGACATTTTGTCGATTGCAGTGAGAAATTTAGTGAGTACGTGAGAGAGAGACAAAAAGAAGAAAAGCGCGCCAAATGATGGAGTACGTTGCGAGCGCGCAAGCGCTCTTGAGCGAGAAAAGAAAAGCCGGGTGGACAACCGTTTTGCGTCCCTGTAAGCCATTGCAGAACGGCACGCGACGGTTAATAGGTGCGTGAGTCTGAAGTCACATCCGGTAGTAGTGAAAGATTCGGAGTTGGTTTTGATTTGTGAGAAGAAGGAAGGAAGGGAGGGGTGGTACCTTATTGCCAAATCAGGCTTGATAAGTCACGTGGTCACCTGGGGTGGCGTTAGCATTTTTTACTGGGGGGTATCCACGAATACTGACTTCTTGGGGGGGGGGGGGGGACTTATGCTAATAAGGCTGCAACGTGGGGCTAGTTGGTATGACTTCATCTTGTAATGTTCTGCCAGGAAATGACAAGGACCAATGAAAACGAACAACAGCACCGGGGTAATGCAAACAACTTACTTTATTTCGAGCCTGCAAAGACTCATGTGCAGGCATAGCACAAGACACGTGTTGGCGACGCTTTTTGACTCGGAGGCTGATATGTCTTCTGTGACTGCCGTCCACCGTTTTTGATTGCCGACATCTCCTCTCCCTTTTGGTGTTGCTACTTTCTAAGGTTGAGCGTTGGGCTAGTTGGTGCAGCATAATCTGAAGGTTTCACAGCACATACAACGAGGACGAGCAAAGACGAGACACGCACAGCGCTGTGTGTGCCTCTTCTTTGCCCGTCCTCGTTGCGTGCACTGTGAAACCTTCGGGTCCTACTTTCTTTTTCGAGCCTGTACATAAGTCTTTCCATGTTCAAAATAAAGTAAGTTGTTAGTTTGAGCTTTACCCTGTGTTTAAGTCGAGAGTTGGACGGAAACCCGTCTAGTCAGGAACAGTAATGAAAACAATTAAAACAAGACGCTGACCGCGATGAAAGCAATAAGCAAGACGTTTCGGCTCCCGTACGGGAGCCTTGTTCACGAAATCTCGAAACGTCAGCGTCTTGTTTTAACTGTCTTCATCATCCTGCGTTGTTTTTCGTTTCTTTCGGTCCTTGTCATTCCCTGGCAACGCATTACAAGATGGAGGGTAACTTATGAATTTTTGACTATATCTGTTTTTTTAGGGGGAGAGGGGCACTGGGGGGGCAGGAGGAAATTTGGGGGAAACGGGGGGTGCCCTCCGTTCCCCCTCCTGGCGCTGCCCCTAGTAGTTACACGTCGCGTCAGTGCAACATCCACTGCATTTGCCAGCTCCAGTTTGCCAGTATCAGTTATTGTTTGGTACATCCTTAGAGCTAATGCCACGCACGACGCCAACCAGAGATCGTGGGTCGGATGCTGCATTTAAAAGCTACTATCCACGACAACGTGGCCAAGGTGGCGTTAATGGTTGGGGCACCGACTACCGGCCCCACACCCATTCCATCTTCTTCCTGGTTTTTCCTGGACGCTGTACTTCATTCCAGACTACGTGCTGTCGTCAGTTCACTGTGGTATTAGTGTTCTATAACCAAAATGCGCCTTCCGTCACACTTACGCGGAGGTCGCGCGATCGAATCCCGGCAGCGGCGGGCTCATTTTGATGGAGGCGAACAGCTAGAGCTGCGTGTGCTTAGATTTATGTGCACGTTAAGGAACTCCAGGTGTTCGAAATTTCCGAAGCCCTCTAGTCCGGCGTCCCTCATAATCATATCATGGTTTTGGGACGTAAAACACCAACAATTATTATTATTATTATTATTATTATTATTATTATTATTATTATTATTATTATTATTATTATTAGTAGTAGTAGTAGTAGTAGTAGTAGTAGTAGTAGTAGTAGTAGTATTTTTTATTACTATGTTACACTTTTACGGAGTGGTCACCTTCCTGCACACGATGGGCCGACGCCGATCTGTCGTCGTCCTGGCGGGACATGACCAGATATATCTGATCCATGTCACACACAAACGCACGGCTGATACTTATTTTCAACGATTCACTTCTTCTCTCCCATGCACTTATGTTTTCAACTTATCCTTGTCTGGTCAAGGTTCCCTAATTCCCAACGCTGTTCGCACGCAAGTCAGCTCTATGTTGAGAGCGGAAAGATCCTGCTTACAAACAAAAAAAAAGTTGTCCCTGTCCCCCTTCGATGTTTTCGTCTTCGCGTGTGCAATCGTTATTGCCCTATCATTTATCAGATATGAATCTCGAGGCTGGCGTGGCGATAGCCGCCTCAGGAGCTTATTGACCCCAATAACACATTATCGTTCCAAACCACGCTGCCACCGCTGCTACGTTACATCACCGTACTTCAGCTCAGTGCAAGGTTCTTTAACGAATACACGCGTTCCGCGTCACAACTCACCGACAAAACGCACGCAAGATCTTCGCATACCGTTGGTATATATACGTTTGTACGCTACATCACTACATCTCGGCAGCCTCTAAGCAGTGACGCAGTGGTATGAGAATAATACCTCCTTGTAACGCCTTGGCGCTACGCAGATGCGGAGCCATACACTCGGAAGCGCATCGCCCAGTCTTGAATCATGAGGTCACAGATCGCCAAAATTTGTGACGTCATCGTGTCGTCACATTGAATTCACTGTGACGCCACATGATGACATTATCACATGCCATCGTCACTTGGTCAGGTGGGCCGATCCCGGAGGCACTGCAGAACCACGTGAGGTGCGAAAAGCTCGCACGGCCTCCGATCCCGGAGGCACGTTGGGTGCCTCCGGGATCGGAGGCAGAACGCTTCCGGATTGGGGGATCAATGCAGTTGCCTGAGAAGAAACAGAAGAAGATGGCTTTCGCCTTCGAGTCATCTTAGGCAGATGCGTAAGTGGTCCTGTAGCTTTTTCGACTTCGCCCGCAGTTCGACACGGAAAGAGGAGCGTTGGTCCTCAGCCTGCGAAAGGGTGGTCTTACGCACCGGGCATTTGAAATTTTGAAGACATCGTTTCCCCCGGAGTGTCTGTGGCAACGAGGAAGAGAGTGCAACGTATGCTGATCGCCTTCCTGCGTGACACGGAGCTGATCGGCAGCTGATGACGCTACCATAGCGTCAACTCATAAGTGGCTCGGGCGCAACAATTACCGGCTATATGTTTGCCAGGCTAATCCAGCTCGTTGCAACACAACCTTGTAATCGGAATTACGCGTGCGCTGTCTTGTTCACCAGTAGCCCACACTTATACGCAACCGTAATTCGTATCATTCGACATAAAAGCGTCATCACTTACGTAACATGCCTCGTCAGTGTCAAAGCCGCAGGTAAACTCGAACTCATTACGGTGCGCATGTATACGTCGATGATATAAGGTTTAGTCATTCGTTTCAAAGGCTAAGGTACTTTGTAGAGTGCGGGACCGCATACATAAAAATTCCACGAGCACTGGCTTGTTTGCAAGTAGCTCCACACGTACGTCGTAATTCATAATCTTCGAAGTAAAAGCGCGCTTACTTGCGTAATGCTCTTCAACGACTACAGACGACTCACGCACATTAAGGCCTGTGCATTTACGCAGATGATAACCGCACATCAATATCCGCCCTTCAAAGGTCAAGGAGTCACGAGAGCTTTATCAGGGCGCCATCATCCTCGATTCACCTCTCTGCCCTTCGCGACCTTTCGTGCTCATAAACAAAAGAACTACTCATCTAGGAGGCGCCTTTTGCACTTCACCTCTGAACGCGTAGACCTTGAGGTCATATCCGAGGCCTCGCGGTTACCCACCGGAGTGAGCCCACCTCTCTGTATAGAACGTAATTCTGTGCCGCAGAATGACGTCACGCTAACTTATGGAACACCACCAAGCCTTGCGCTGGTATACCCACGGAGCAAAAATTACTTCTTCCTCCGTGGGTATACCTGTATGTGTAAAACCCATTGTCACACATATCATCAATGAGGTGTATTAACTTTGACGTATGAATTCTAGTGTATTCAAGAGTCAAGGGCCCGAATTCTAGAGAATTTTGCAAGTGTGCTCTGCCAGAGCTCGGTTTCGTTCTGTAATGAAATTTCCAGCATCGGAATTGGCTGAAAAATTTCTCTCTGGAGCGATTCCGACCTATAAGAGTTTTACTTTTCGTTCATAAGGGCTAAGGTGTATAATGCTCCCATTCGTGTAATGTGTCCATAGGCGAAAACACGGGCTATTTTATTTTTCGATTCGTAAGTGCGGCTTATTGGTGTTTTACACGAATAATTTCTCGGTTTCGTGCGTCGATCACGACGTAAAAATTGACAAGGTCGTGGAACGCCGAACGCGTCCGTACAGCTGTTTTCGTGTGTATGAGCACAGAGCAGCTTACGCTTCCTGCATAGTTGCTGCAGATGCAATACAACTCGGTAGCGTTAACAGACCCAGATGCCGGAGTACTTAAAGACATCCATAAAACAGTTCGTAAAGCACGTTCCCTCTAATACACCTGATGCTCCCCCCACCCTCCCCTCCCCTGTAATACTATTATAGGTCCTAGATCCAAACACGGCAGAAGTTCAGGAGAAGACGGAGCCTTGAAGAGTTGAATATTCTTGGAGATGAATACTGAAGAAGGCAAGACCACTTGTCAAAACGTTGGCTCCAGCGACAACCCCGGTTCAAGAATATTCATTTCTTAGCAGAACTTGTTGCTGGGTTAGTTGGTACACAACTTCGAGAAAAACTTATACGCCTAAGCACCACCAGTACATACACACACAAAAAATGCTATTTCCTCTTTTGTGACACTTTTGTGGTTCTTTCTGCTGGTAATGCTTAGACGTCTAGGCTTTTTTCCCCCCGAAGATATTCATTTCTATAGGCCCTAGATATGCCACAAAACTCTCGATCTCTCTTGCAGCGGCAGCCGACGGCTGCACTATATCATTCAAGACCCTTGAAGGAGCCTATACGATTGTGCACTTGCGTAATACACGTCATCAACGTCCAAAGTGTACACTCTAATCTCGCCCACATCTCAGTAGCGGTTTGAGTGTGCATTTGAGGGTGCTTTGAACCTCATAGATTGAAAAATGACTTGGCCCTTCGAACCGACCACAGGTGTTCATGGTGCTGAAATCAAGCCGGGATGACCGCAGCCCGCCGGGGCGATCGGCCTCATCCTCCTCTTCGAGCGGGTCAGTCCGCGGTCGGCGCGCTCGCCTTTCCGTCGGTGGCCGGCCTCAATGCTGACCTTTGACCCCACTTTCTCTTCTTCAGCGTATATACGCCGTAACCGCGGTGCGTACACCTGTCGCAATGGTAGACAAGCCCCCCCCCCCCCCCCCTTACTCCTGGATGCATACTCGTACATTCAGTCTAGCCAGCGCATTCGGCGGATGCGCCGCGCAGGAGGCCACGAATTGTGAAATAGGTAATTTTCAAGAAATTAAAGAGTGCCGACCCCGGCTCTTGTCTTCTATATCACTTCAGAGATCTACCTGGCATGTCCGATTGCAACCTCAGGGGGAAAATATTAGGGGGGGGGGGGAGTCGTGCGCAGGTCATCTTGATTACTGTGAAAAACAGGCAACTGAGTTGGCCCACAGAAGCTTCTTGGTAGCTGGAGTCCGCGCAAGTCAACGAAACATTCAACTTTCAAGCACGCAGCTTAGAGACGCAGATTCGAAATTGGATTCGGCTATGCGTAAATGCCCAGCTGTTGTACTGTCAGTAGATATGCGGGATAGTTCATAGTATCCCGCAGCTCTGATTGCAAGCCTGCGGTTGAGAGCCGCGACCTCCTGTGGGGTTAATTCGAAATGGGTGAATTCGCAAAACGTTTTCTTTCGACCGGATATGTTGTTTGCCATTGATCGGCCTTCTTAGCTGTCATTAAAATTAAATTCCGGGGTTTCGCGTGCCGAAAGCAGGGTACGATAATGAAGCACGCCGCAGTGGGGGGGGAATCGGGATTGACTTTGACCACCTGGGGTTTCTTAACGCGCACCTAAATCAAAGTAAGCGGGCGTGTTTTTGCATTTCGTTTCCGTCGAATGGCGGCTGCGCCGTGGCCGGGATTCCAACACGCGTCCTCGAGCTCAGCAGCGCAACACCTTAGCCTGTAAGCTCTACCGCTGAGGGTCTTCATCCCTCGCATGTTAACTAGGTTTCGCTAAATAATCGATAATGTTGTCTAAATGATTGACAGTATTGGCTAGTGTTAGCTTGCCATTGGCAAAATGTCAGCTATAGTGGATGTATTCGAATACTTACCGTAGACGGCTTAATAGGGAGCTAAGCGAACAGCGGCCATCTCAAGTCCCATTCGAATTCTCAAGTAGTCCTCAAAATATACAGCTTAGCAAAGACAGCATCGGAGACAAATACGATGCAGGCTACTTTGCTGTCCAAACAAGATGGCGGATGATTGGGATGCTCGGATCTATAGTGTACTAGGATCTCACCTGTATGATCGTCTGCCCACAAGTAAATGCTTTTTCGCGCGCTTAATGTAAGTCGCGTTTAGTTTTTTATAGATTCGAACACGAAAAAAGTCAGAAGAATATCAATTTTGTTCGTTTTCCTTGCCTTTTCTCTCGTCGACGTGACGTGGTATCATCAGGGGCGGCGCCAGGATTTTTTTACTGGGGGGGCACCCACGACAAGTGGGTTCCTTCAGGGGGGGCAGAGAGGCTGGGAACATATGCATTGTATTTTGACTATGCTTGCTCTTGGGGGGGCAAAGGGGGGGCAGGCGGAAATTATGGGGGGGCTGGAGCCCCCCCAAACCCCCCACTGGCGCCGCCCCTGGGTATCATGTCGCGCAGACGTCATCCAGGCGCGTTCCATTACTCTGACGACTGGGTCTCGATGCCGTCTGTGTGTTGCTATGTGTTGGCTATTGAGGTCTAATATTGACTACGTAATGATGACACTCCAGACACATTTTCTGCGTGTTAACACAGAAACTTGAAGTGATGGGAAATCGTCGTACAGGGAATGTCGCTGGTGCCGACGTTTCGACAAGTGCACTTGTCTTCGTCAAGGCAACAAGTGCCTTGACTGGCTGCCTTGACGAAGACCAGTCCTCTCTTCGAAACGTCGACTCAGGTGACATCCCCTGCTCGACGACGGCTAATTCTCATCACACGCTACAATGTCAAGCCGAAAGCCTTAGATGCCTCATTAAACGCGAAAAGTGACCGTCGGCGGCGTCAACGAGAATGGATGCAGAAAATTATCATCACGTGGTGATGTCATCGTATGACATCACCGTAACGTCGCAGATCGCCATAATTTGGGAAGACATCACGACGTCATCGTAGGACATGGTCGCTTCACCAAAGGTGGCACCGCAAAACAATGGCACGGGGGCACCGCAAAACAATGTGAGGTGCAGAAAGATTCTTGAGGGGGAGGTAGGGAGGGGCGATGAAGATGATCCACTGAGAAGAAGAAGAAGAAGATGGCTTTCGTCTCCAAGTCTTGTTAGCCGAGTGGATAAGGTGCCGCTAGGGTAGCTGGTACCATGTGACATTTTGTAGCTTTTAGTCCGCGGTTATTTCCCCGTTCTTGCGCGACTGGAAAAACAGTTCAATTTCAGCTATAAATTCGGCTCGTGTTGGCTATCTGCTCTTATCGTTGACAACACTGTGTTCATTGATACTAAGAGCAACGATTGAGTTGTTCTTTCATATACATAGGCAAGTCTGAGTTGGTTTTACCTAAATTGTTTTCTTTTATCTCGCGTATCACAGAACTCTTCCGTTCATTTTCCCGTCCTTCTTCATTTTTAACGTTTGTGATCGCAGCAGCGATTCACTACGCGCACTATCCCCCTTCTTCTTCTTCTTCTTCTTATTTTTTTTACTTTCGTTCTTCCACAAGCGAATTATACGCCGAGCAAAGTTCGCTGAAGTGGGTCAAACAAGACGCTCCGGCAGGTCGATCCGTATACGTACGTACGCCTCGTGCATTTCAATACGCGTGAACAAAGCTGGAAGCCGCGACGTATAGCTCTGGCCTTTTCTTCCGGATATCAGGGACGCTTGCAGTACCGTGTTATTCTCACCCGCCGGCACCGTGCGAACATTTATTGGTAACGCTAACGTGTTGGGGAGGCTCCTTTACCTTGGCAGGAGCGCTGATGTCATCGAAGAAGTATCGCCCGCTTAGATATAGCGGAAGCGGGCAACACAGAACAAGCTGCGCTGATTGTTTCACCGCCCGCCCGCCGAACCGGCGTCCGCGAGTAGCCCGTCCCTCTGGTGATGCGAAATCTAATTGCAGTGTACGCCCTCTGTAGCAGGCGGGCGGACAACTGCCGGGGAAACCGAAGCGGATCACAGGAAGTAGGCAAGGTTACGGAGCTCTGATAGATCTCGAGGCATTGTGTATGTAATTTTAACGCGGCGATATCGTCTGCTTGCTGCCTTGTCGTCTGCATGCAGTTCCTCCTTGCACGTTAGGCCTGGAGTTTTTTTCGTCTGCACGCACAGAAATGGCGGGTGTATAGTCTAACCGCTGAGTGCGCCATTGTTTGACAAACACACTCTTGGGCAAGTTGAGGCAAATATAGACGTCCGAGTTTCGTTAAAGCCATTAATATCGACAGAAAGGCGATCGAGTGCTCTGCATGTAGTATTTGAATATTGACAGATTTGGAATAACAAAAACAAGTTCAACGTGGCTATCGCAGATCAGCGTTAATTAGGTGGTTGCTCAACTATCTGATAGAGTACGTGGCGTCCTCCCTCATCAGACAGGGCAAATAGAGCTAACATTCTTTTAATATGACCTGATGTTATCAGACAATGAATTCAAGAAGACTATATGGAGAAAAATGTGACTTCCTGATGTGTGAATGAATATTTACGATTGCTTTTATTGTCTTATCTATGTCGCTTACCCTTTGTGGGTGCTAATAGTTTTGTGCTGGAGATGCAGATTAACTGCTCATTTTCTGCGTGTACTTCTTATTTGAAAGTTTGGACTTCTTGTTTGTGTACTTGTTTGAAGTTGTGCTATTGATTTTCCGTGCTTTCCTTGGCTTGATCGTCTGTTCACTCCGTGTGATTGCGTAACAAGAAATCTAACTCCTTTATCGCCAATTACTTGCACATTTTCGGACTGCGTCGCTTGAGGCCATTTGCTTTCATTTCCCCCATAAAAATAATGAATTCCATTTCACCAGCCTGTTCTGCTCACGTGGCGTGGGCGGAATCGTGTCGTATTAGTTCGCTTAATCTTGTTCCATTTTTGTCTCAGTATAACAACCGTCCTATGTTCGGCCTACGTTCCAAGTCGCTTTCTGACGCTCCGTTACCCATTTCGACAGGGATGACGTTCGGACGTGTTGGTGGTTCACCGTTCTTCAGAAACCATAGCGCACTACACGAACACAGACAAGCTGAAGATAGGACAATGCTACTACGGACGGCCACTTGATGGTCACACCTGTTACCAGCAAACACATACACTCGAGTGCCTAAATATAACCGAATAACTTGTATATAGGGAACGATTCCTCATGTCACAGCTGCAATGCGAACGTTATGGTACGGCGTTACGTTCGGGCCTGCATACCGAAGTATTTTTGAGGTTCGCTCCATTTCATTATACAAAAAAAATTGGCCGCGTATCTGCGTGCTACTCTGCAAATGTCGTCGAAAGACGATAGTCTTCTGCCGGCCGTTTCTGCGCCGTTTCAGCGCAGCCTAAGGAACACTAGGGTCTTTAGAATTGATAGGATCTATGTATTTTCTAGTAAAGGAACACACCACCTAGTACTTACGTATGGATGTCGCGCCTCAGATATGCGTAATATTTGCTTTTTGATCGACAATGTTCACAAGTATGAACGCAGCTAACAGTTCAAGATGGCTGGGCGTTCAGCAAGTGCTTAAACTGCGGCCCGATGGCTGAAATTGAATCGTGTGACAGACAGACAGACAGACAGACAGACAGACAGACAGACAGACAGACAGACAGACAGACAGACAGACAGACAGACCAGAATTGCTGCGTTTAAGTTCCCCAAGAAAGACTATCGTCTTTAAAATAGTAGCTGACGGTGGCGTAGCCATGGGCGGCTACGGTTTGAGGGTTCAATTTTAAGTTCAATGTTTTCACTTTTGGATGTGTAGAGCCCCCAACCCGTTCCTCGCCCACGTTATTTCTGCCGACGCCCCTGGTGTCTGAATTCGCACGTGAACGTCATAATTAGACTGTGTTAATTGCGAACGCGAAGAGCGGACTTAATTTGCAGAGCAACCGAATCAACTTCCTCTGCAGTGCGATCGCATTTAGACCTATAGCTCCCCGCAGAGCATCGCGCTCCACGTACGCGCACTGCTCAAAATAGGAAAAAGAAATAAGGGCACGCGCGAAACTATATTCTCCTACGCGACTCGTTTCTTGTTTCGATACGTAGGTATACAGGGGGACGGGGGACGCGGCCAGAATGGCTGTTCCGGTTCGCCCAAAACGCGAGAGGGTTTCTTCCACAACCGGGTCACCACAGCGCATTCATCGGCGGCGGCGTCGCGAACCTTTCCGCCGTTTATTCCGCCGACGTGCACTGCGCAAACGCGATGACGATGAGGCTGTCTCGTGTCCGCGCCGTCTCTTTCTTTCTTTCTTTCTTTATTGGCCAGTCCCGTGGCGTCCCCCTTGGCAGTGCAGAGCCCACGACTTCCGGTACGCGAGGGTTAAAGACTGATGTACAGAACGCCGGGGGCGGAATAGCTCCAGCCGTGACATTGTTTTTCGACAAGGACAATATCGAACCGAACGCCCTTTCTGCGTCGTTTTTGTGTGTACGCACACCTTCGGCCAGCTGAAAGCCTCTTTTGCGTCGGCGTGAAAAACCATTAAGCGCTCCGAATGGGACCCATATCCACGCCGTTTTCTCTCCAGTATTTCTCTGTTTGTTCTCTTCCGACCTGCATATTTCCAAAGGTTGTGCTCTCGACCTTTCCTTTGTATGCGCCATAGCTGAGACTCTTCCGGTTCAGGTGTTTTGACCCCAGAGACACGCCAAAAATGTATTTTATTCCTATTTTTAATGGGACAGGTTAAACCTCATACTTCCTACGTATTCTTGGGCATATTGTGGTGTACTTAGCAACTAAGATAGCGGCCAGGTGTTTATACCATTTCGCTCAGTGCATGGCGTTCTATCCACTGAATAGAAATTATTTTATTATGCCAAAAAAATTAGTAAGGATTTTTTTACTCCTGTACATTATTCTAGACAAACTTTTGCATATTTTTTTACCATCAAATAAAAACAATTCGTTGTACAGGCTCAATTTTAGTTCAACATACTGTCCCATAAACGGTGAGTGTGCGCACAAAAAAATCAGCGTGCTATCGTTTGTGATTCTGAAAATAACGGCACCGACATGACGAAAAATGGCGTTTTGAGAGCACTGAGTCCAAAGCAAATTACTTAAATTTAACGTTTTTCACTCTGCCAACACGTTGCAACTTATTTACCCAGTCTTCGCAGACAACTTCAATATTGTTCCCAGACGGTTTCGCATTCCGCATTCAATCGCAGATGATGCGAAAGAGGGCAAAATAATCGTTATTTAAATTTTTATTTCCGCGCAGAAGCATGCGAAGGTAGGCTACGTATACAGAGTCAGCTATCGCAAAATCATGAATTATTCGGATACTCAACTAACCGAGACTTCGTCCTCACATCCATTCATGAAGCAAAACAATCCAACAACAATGACACCAACAGCAACAGCAGCAACAACAACAACGAAGACGACAACAATGCATTCGTGACTGCCATACACGAAGCAGAATAGGGGACGTCTGTTGACCTATCGCGCACAGGTGTGGTGGGAATGAACGAGTGACGGTGTGAAAGAGGCGATAAGATAAAGGATCAAACAAAAATGCAAGGTAGGAATGCTCAATGGAAAAATAAGATAACGGGGCCATATACTCAATCAGATACGACGCGAGAAGCCATACCGGAAATAAAATCCGTTTCGTATAGATTGTATCTCAGCTCGAAGGTGTAGTATCATCGCTTCCCATGAAATACAATGGAAAATTGATCTTGTTATGCGTGCGGTGCGAGGGGGGTCGAAAGATCGCTGCATAAAAGGCATGTAGCGATGCATCGATCGCGTGTTTACGATTACGTTTTAGTTATACGTGCGGCTATGCCTAACGCACAAGCTCAATCAGGGTCAACAGTGGCTTGAGCTTTGGCTCCGAGAACATCGTTCGCGTGTTTGCCAGTATATTTTAGTTAAGCATACGGCTAAACTATCAATTAAGAGTAATCAGGGTCAGCGGCTGTGTTAACTTAGACTGTAAGAACAAAGGGTGTGCTAGGTACCTCTTTTTTTAATTTTTGGTGGAATAATTGCTGGTCCTCCGTTTAACTCCGCTTAAAGAGTTATTTCGCTCACTGAACGGAGTAAGTTCACTCCGAGTGGGTGTAAACGGCGTAAACATACTCCACATGGAAAAAAGCTTTTGGTGTAAAGCCACAGACACAAAACCAAACAAACGAACACACAAACAAAACATGATACGGAAAGAAGAACGCTGAACACAAATGCCGACTCGCAAACAAAACTTGAATAAAAACATGGAGGATATATGTAGCACCAATCCGTCACATTTAGCGACGTTACATATATCCTCCATGTTTTTATTCAAGTTTTGTTTGCGAGTCGGCATTTGTGTTCAGCGTTCTTCTTTCCGTATCATGTTTTGTTTGTGTGTTCGTTTGTTTGGTTTTGTGTCTGTGGCTTTACACCAAAAGCTTTTTTCCATGTGGAGTATGTTTACGCCGTTTACACCCACTCGGAGTGAACTTACTCCGTTCAGTGAGCGAAATAACTCTTTAAGCGGAGTTAAACGGAGGACCAGCAATTATTCCACCAAAAATTAAAAAAAGAGGTACCTAGCACACCCTTTGTTCTTACAGTCTAAGTTAACACAGCCGCTGACCCTGATTACTCTTAATTGATAGTTTAGCCGTATGCTTAACTAAATATACTGGCAAACACGCGAACGATGTTCTCGGAGCCAAAGCTCAAGCCACTGTTGACCCTGATTGAGCTTGTGCGTTAGGCATAGCCGCACGTATAACTAAAACGTAATCGTAAACACGCGATCGATGCATCGCTACATGCCTTTTATGCAGCGATCTTTCGACCCCCCTCGCACCGCACGCATAACAAGATCAATTTTCCATTGTATTTCATGGGAAGCGATGATACTACACCTTCGAGCTGAGATACAATCTATACGAAACGGATTTTATTTCCGGTATGGCTTCTCGCGTCGTATCTGATTGAGTATATGGCCCCGTTATCTTATTTTTCCATTGAGCATTCCTACCTTGCATTTTTGTTTGATCCTTTATCTTATCGCCTCTTTCACACCGTCACTCGTTCATTCCCACCACACCTGTGCGCGATAGGTCAACAGACGTCCCCTATTCTGCTTCGTGTATGGCAGTCACGAATGCATTGTTGTCGTCTTCGTTGTTGTTGTTGCTGCTGTTGCTGTTGGTGTCATTGTTGTTGGATTGTTTTGCTTCATGAATGGATGTGAGGACGAAGTCTCGGTTAGTTGAGTATCCGAATAATTCATGATTTTGCGATAGCTGACTCTGTATACGTAGCCTACCTTCGCATGCTTCTGCGCGGAAATAAAAATTTAAATAACGATTATTTTGCCCTCTTTCGCATCATCTGCGATTGAATGCGGAATCTAAACTTATAATTATTTGTTCTTTTCTTTTTCTTCCTTGTGCATGCTCTTGTTGGACCGAGTGTTCAGGATTTCATCATAATCATCATCATCTACTTCTTCTACTTCACCATCTTCTGTTCTTTCAATGTCTCGTAGGTTTACCTTAAATTTCGTGCTTACAAGACACACTTTTTGTCCTTGTGCCCAGCGCCCGATCCTCAGTCAGTGTCCCAAAGAGGGCATGGGCCATGGCTCATTATTCTATGAACGAGACAAGAAAAAGTGACCATGGCGATCATCATAACGCGTTCGCATTCAGGAGGATAGGAGAAACGACCGGGTGGCAGGCGTCCGGGTCGTCATCGTCACTGTCGTAGTCGTCACTGCAATCGTCGTGAACACCACCATCAGTCAATGTCACTGTGGCCATTCTTTGTAGTCATTTTCTTCTGTGCAATGTCAGTAACACCGGTCTGGTCAATTCCCTTCGTGGGCATGAATAAATTACTGTAGGCAACACCACCACCACCACCACCACCACCACCACCACCACCACCACCACCACCACCAACAACAACAACAACAACAACAACAACAACAACAACAACAACAACAACAACAACGACGACGACGACGACAACAACAACAACAGTGACAGTTTGAACCGGCTTGAACTGCGATCTTTATTACTTTATTAATTACATACAGTACTGCAAGCAGGAGACGGGGCAAGAAAATATGAAGAGAATGAATGTTATCAGATCACGAATTAGTACGTAACAAGCCTGAGGCTGATGGTAATGAATTCTACTCTGTAATTGTTCGCTTAGAAGTGTGAACATTTATACAAGCTAGTTCTCGCCAACACAGGCTTGATGTAATGACTGTGTTTCTGACGCGAGGCTCGACCGGCACGTTTCGCTAAGTAGTCGTATGGTTTATTCATTCCTAGTAAACCGAAGTAAAGCGAATCTCCCTTCAGAGTTGACGCGAAATTAAACAAACCGTTTTGTTTCCCCGAACCAGTACAACAGAACTGTTTCGTTCGATTCGACACTATGGCAGCAGATGCGCAAACAGGGCATCCATTCACCCAGCGCGTTGCCTGCCGGCACTTCCAACAATAGACTGGCTGGCTGGCAACATGACTGTCAAGGACAGAAGCTCGCGAGCTAACAGTTCCCGCCTCTTAGAGCATAGTGTTTATACTGCTGCTTCAGCTGAATGGCGAGACCTGTGTGAGTGAATGTTTTGTGTGTCAGTGTGAATGTGTGTGTGTCTGTGTGTGTATGAGCGCGTCTTTGTCTGCCTCTGTATGTGTGTGTATGTGTGTTTGTGTGTGTATTATGTGTGTGTATGTGCGTGCGCGCGCATGCGTGAGAGTGCATATCCACTCAAACAATAGAACGAGCAATGAAATAAAAACAAAAGAACGAAAGAAGCGATGTGGGCGTGCACTTTTTGGACTTATCTACACCAGCCGTTCCACGTGCAGCCAAAAAGAGCCTCCCTGGAAAGTGTCGACTGCAAACCGCAAACATGCAGGGGCGGCATACCCGATCAAAGCTGCGCGTATCGATGCATCGAACCCCCGACCTCGATCCGTGTACGCGAAGGTCGCCTCCTCTTTACTTCTTTTGTTTCCTCAGAATTACACAAAGACGGAGGGAAAAATATCTGTATTTCTAACAAAGACGCCGGCAAAAATCTCTGTATTTCTAATAAAGAGCATCTCTCTCTCTCTCTCTCACGCGTTGGCGGGTAGCCACGGATGCGAGTACAGCCTCGTTGAGGGACTGTACATAGATAGACGTGTGTCGAAATACAATCTCGCACTTCGACCCGCCTTTAACTGCCAGAAGTTGCGATTACGCAGAAATGGGATGCAAGTGCTGAGCAACGACTGTCTTTATACTGTGCTCCTGAAGACAGACAGACAGACAGACAGACAGACAGACAGACAGACAGACAGACAGACAGACAGACAGACAGACAGACAGACAGACAGACAGACAGACAGACAGATAGATAGATAGATAGATAGATAGATAGATAGATAGATAGATAGATAGATAGATAGATAGATAGATAGATAGATAGATAGATAGATAGATAGATAGATAGATAGATAGATAGATAGATAGATAGATAGATAGATAGATAGATAGATAGATAGATAGATAGAATTTCATTCAAACAAGTGAAAGTCTTGCATGCATGTGCAAAAGGCAGGCGTACTGTGCCATAACGGGACACTTCTCAGTGCACGTAGCGCAATAATAAAGAGCGTCCAACAATATAGCCACTTACACTAAAGCCTACAAATTAGTCGGCAAAGAAGGCAATAATGTAGTTATCTGTGCAGTATTAACAAGAGAGAGAGAGATAATTACAACTGAATTGGGAATATGAAAATACGTATATATGGAGATTTAATACTAAAAAACATACATTTGTTGGTGCGGTGCTTATTTCATTAGTGCTTTATGCTTGCACAACGATTCTTTCACGAAGTTATTCTATATACCGGCTCCACTAATTCAATGAAGAAAACATTGTTTCCACGCCAACCTCCCTACCTCTCGCGCTTTTCAAGGCCACATTGCCGTTCTCTATTGCATGCATAGGCGTGCGCACGGGTGGGGGGGGGAGGGGGGTAGCAGGAAGCCGGCCGCCCCCTAATCACCTAAGAGGGGGGGGGGCGCAAAATCTGCCCCATACATGGGTTTAGTAGGGTGGGGGGGGGGCGCTGCGATGAACCTTTGCCCCCATTGATGGGGAACCCTGCGCACGCCTATGATTGCATGTACGCGATCTCTCACAGGCTGAAACCTAACCTCTAGAGAGGATGCTTTCATTCGAGTACAGTAACATGTACCACTAGCCTTCCGAGTCGCTCCAACTGTGCTTTCTTCTTGTTTCATCGAGAGTGGTAACGTATACAGAGGGCAGTTCCCTGAACAAACAAACGCTTGAGCAGTCACCCCTGCCTGGCAAGTGGTGTTTATGATTGGAGGCTTTTTTTTTTAAGTCTTTGTCCCACTTTATATCCAATCCGGCGCCTAGACTGATGTCCTTTCAACCAAGGTGACACCCAAACCTTTCATTATTCTACGTAAAAAATGGCCCCAAACAGCCCGCAAAACCTCCAATTCCCAAACCCTCCCACCTCCTGATGTGAAGGCGCTCTTTGCAGAACAGCCCTGGACGTCCGACCAAATAAGACTGATTGACCGGTAAAGCAGGATCGCAGCAGCAAATGGGGATCCATGACTGAAAGCCCCGCCCTCTAAGAGTAAGCAATCAAAAATAACAAATAAGGTTTTCTACTGCTATACTACATCGCCCATCGCGGTCAATGGTTTCGATTACACTATGCACTCTCCCGGAATCCATGCATTCATGGTCCACTTTCGTCGGGTTTCATACCTTGACGCAAAAATAAAAGAAAAATGCTGTTTATCTTTCTTTGTTTTGTAGACTTGCCCTTAGTACATTATGCTTGGTATGTATGCACTAGGCGTCAAACGTTCAGAGACCACTATAGGCCCAAGAAAACTTTGGATTTCTCAGCAATTCGTGACTGAATATATTAGGCTGAACTGCACAGTACATGTTGTCAACGCGTTTTAGGACATGCCGGAAGTATAAATTCTATGGTACCTGGCGAAGCTGAGGGAATATTTAGCTTTTTCTTGTGTCTCGTGGTCCCTAAACCTTTGACGCCGACTGTAGGTGCGTATTATAGGTATGCTGCGAGATCTGTGTTGTGTACGAATTGATGCAGTGCTTTGTGGAATCTATTATCGAGCATCCGGGGATCATAACTGGTTGTGCCGCTTATGTTCGAGTAGGTACGGTACATTTTTCGCCACCATATTGTATTACACGTTCAGACGCCATCTTTGTCTAACCTGCCGGCGTCGAAGCGTTCGTCGGACGGTGATCGAGCGGGTAAAAGTTCACAGGGGCTCCCCGGTGCTTCGCAAATATTTGCCTAGCCTTTCCTCGCAAGTGTTTTCTCAACGGCCTATCTTCCCCTGCCCTGTCGCTTGTTGTTCTGCAAGGGATATCTGACGCCTGTAGGCTTCTTTACATTGCTTTACTTGGACCTTTTTTCTTTGTCTCACGCCGTACGTACACCGTACACCGTGTCGTAGAATTTTCGATCTGTGCTTCTCGATGTAGAGTGTTGTTGTCTTGCGTTGCTGGCTGTTGCTCCGCGAAAAACAAAAGGCCCGTGGAGGTCGTGATCGAGCTACAAATCAATCAATCAATCAATCAATCAATCAATCAATCAATCAATCAATCAATCAATCAATCAATCAATCAATCAATCAATCAATCAATCAAAAGGAAGACTTTGCTTAAAGAAAATTTTATACAGATCGAAATCTTCGAACCGATTAGCCAAATGGCAGGGGCCGGCGCAATACAAAATTACGGTCAGAATTCGTGTGCAAGCTGTGCAGGGTAGCAAGCAAGGATGTGCATTTTCGTGGTTTATTCGAATTGCATGCTGTGTTTGAAATGTTTTATCATAAAAAGTAGTTGTTAACAGTGTGAACAAAATGCTTGTTCCTCATCTGCTGCCTCTTGCTGTCAATCAATCAATCAATCAATCAATCAATCAATCAATCAATCAATCAATCAATCAATCAATCAATCAATCAATCAATCAATCAATCAATCAAAAGGAGAACTTTGCTATACCAAAACGAAAATTTTATACAGATCGAAATCTTTGAACCGATTGCCCAAATGGCAGGGGCCGGTGCAATACAAAATTGTGGTCAGCAGTCGTGTGCAAACTGTTCAGGGTAGCGAGTAAGGATGTGCATTTTCGTGGTTTATTCGAATTGCAAGCTGTGTTTGAAATGGTTTATTATAGGAAGTAGGTGTCAACAGTGTGAACAAAATTCTTGTTCCTCATGTGCTGCCTTTTGCTGAACGGGGGCGAAGAACTCCCTCAAGCCATACTTGAATGGGTTTTTCCTTCGCCTCTGATCACATGGGTTGTGATAAATCAGTAAAAGTCAAAGCAAATAAAAATCAAATCATGCTGTTACCAGTAAACAATATAGATACGTGCAGTACATAAGCAACAAGAACTATACGTCATTATACATAAGCACACTAGGACTATACACACAAACTCCATAGCCCCGCTCCCCTTCCACATAATTTAGCAGCCTGTGCACTCAATCGCTTTAGTTGGCTGCTTGGTTGACCAGTAGATCGATCAATCTATCTGTCAGTCATTCAATCAATTTGTCCGCAATCATTCGATCAATATTCACGGTTCGAGTGACGCAATGCTCGACTTTGTTACGCACATGTATACATGGCCCTGTTATACCAGTCTACATGAACCGTCGGACTTACAGATGCAAGAGGAGGCGTAAAGCAGTACATCCTTTTCCACCACCACCATCCCGATGCCGACTCAATAGGTAATTCCCCCGAAGAGCGGAATAACAAAAAATTGGCCACGAGGACCAAACCAAGAAACCAAGGGCACTGTTACAGAGCTTCCGTCTGTTCTGTATACTCCTATGGGCAGTTAATGCTACGCACGTGGTCAGCACTTTATGCATCACACTTGCCGTTGGGCCAATAAACCCGCTGTTGTAGCAGCTATAATAGTGTGCTCACAGTGAATCCTAACGAGGAGCTAAGCCAAGCCATGGGCCACTGTCCTTGCTCATCCTCGCCAAGGACACCAGGACGCGGACATCGACCGAGGACGTGCCCGCGCGATTCAATGCCATCCTCTTTTTTTTTTTCGTCTCACCTCCGTTTCTGTGACGTCTTCGTGAGAGGCGTCCTCGTCTTCTATAACGGATTGAATTTTCTAGAGTTGGATATTTTTTTTTCCTTCAGCCGTCCCATGCTGCATCTTTATAATGCCGGTGTCACACGGTCACTTTTGACCGTGATCGGGCCTGATACGGATCGAATTTGTCGATCCTGACTGGCTCCTTTACGCGAGCTGCAGAAGGTAGCCAATCGCTGTTGAGAAATTTGATCCTGATTGGGCTTAATCGCGATCAGAAGTGCATCGTGTGACACCGTATTAGTCGAGGCTTCGACGAAAACTCTCGTCTGGTCATGCAACATGTTCGAAGAGAGGCAGAGAAAACAAACAAACAAACAAACAACAAACAAACAAACAAACAAACAAACAAACAAACAAACAAACAAACAAACAGGCAGACAGACAGACAGACAGACAGACAGACAGACAGACAGACAGACAGACAGACAGACAGACAGACAAAAGTTTGTAAACATAGACAAAGCCAATTTCATTGACGTTTCACAATCCATATAAATTCCTATAGTCTGGCTTAAAAAACTTACAGTGAACTTTCCTTGGGCACCCGTCGTTGTGTGTGAAGTATTTCATAGAGGGAGACAAAGGCACAAGAGTAGTATACGCTTATTGTTTTGTTACGTTGGGATAAGAACGTGAACGTACCGTAATCTAACCTAACCTAAACTACTGTGTTTGGTAACAAGCAGAGGAGCTCTTTCACGTATGGACCAACCTAACCTAACCGAACTTAGGAGACGCACGCGTTTGTAGAGTCACGCTCGCGATCGGCTAATCCCAACTCTTAATCATCTTGAAAGAATCCGGGCGTACATCACTTCACATTTATGACGTAAACGCATGTTGGTACAGGCACCTTACACAATATGCAGTAATACCTGCGCGTCTTCTGTGCCCTTGATTTGCCTGTTCTCTTTAGAATGTCACCATCTGCATTCCATCTTGTACCTGGATTCAGTTCTCGCTCGTGTACAGCCAGTAATGAGGTAAGACTACAACGCAATTGCGGGGAATGCCCAGAGTGGACTCCACAAGTCCGTGCACCGCTGGCTATGTTAAGTAGGGCAGAGGAATGCCTACAGACGGGGCGTTCATTTAATTCTTTATTGCATTGGGAGAAGGGCGTACAACGACCGAATCAGCACGTACGGCAGGCCAGACCGTTTTTGAACTTAACTCAAATGAAGCCGTACAGACGAGCATCCGTGTCAAGGCAGCCATTTGAGATTGCATCGGTTGCAATGTACGCCGTGCAGGAACTAATGCAACGTTTCAAGATGCACCGGCAGCTTGCAATAGACTGTGCGTTGCAAGTCAATCAGCTCGAATAGCTGAATTCTTTAGGAAAGGTATAAAAAAACAAGAAATCATGCTGGGGCGTTTACTGAGCTGGCCTTAACGCGTTCCTTACAAGATGGCACGGTTGGCCATCTGCAAATCCGCACTTCTTTCTGCTTAACGCAAGACTTTCATCTCTGAAAGCATGCTTCGGGGCCGTCCTTTTTTTTACATATAATCCACTGTTTTATATGCACTTCGCGTATATTCCTGGTACGAAAGTTTTTGAATGCCGACTTGGACTCCAACGTAAATGGGAACGCCCTGTTTCGTTTTAGTGCCGTAGCTTCATTGCTCGGCGAACGTCTTGGCCAAGTGCAAGACATGGCACAAGTAGACAGTCAAGGAGTTCGTCTTACTGGATTCTATGGTTGTGTTCTAATTCTGGGCAGCATCTTAGACAGTCTACGCTGACAGCTTAGAAGACAGCATCGCGCCACAGTAATTCGGGAAATTGGGCGCGTCTGGATGACATCTGTGCGACGAGACGCCCCGTCGCGTCGACAAAAGCAAGTGAAGAAAAACTAACAAAATTGCTGTTTCTTAAACTTCGTTACTGTTCAAATCTATCCAAACCTGAACGTGGCTTACATTAGGCGCGTAAAAAAAGCGTCTACCTGTGTGCAGACGACTACACCGGCGGGATCCGCGCTATCAGAACATTCCTTTCTGCCGCCATTTTGTTTGGACAGCAAAGTAGCCTGCTTTGTATTCATCTCGGATGCTGTCTTCGCCAAGCTGTCTATTTAGCCGGCTACGTGATAAACTGGAATGGGACTTAAGTTGGCCGCTGTCCGCTTAGCTGTCTCTTTAGTCGTCTAAGGTGAGTACTGGAACACCCTATTCTGAACACTGTCAAATTCAGCCATGCTGTCAGATTCCGCCATTGGTCAACTCCGATTGGCCCAAAGGGCTGCTACGGCCTGTCTGATTGGCTTGAATCGCCACCATTACGAAATTTGACACTATGGTGGAATTCGACAGTGGTCAGGATAGCTCCCCCTGTCTCGATCGGTTCAGCGATGAAAGAAATCAAAGTTACAGTGGGGTCCAAGTGAATCCGATGTAGGCTTAGACCCTTGCGGCGTCAATTAGTACGCTATGCTCATCAGGAGGCCCTTATAAAAAGCTTTTCAGATTGCGGCTGACAAGACTATCCAATCCAATCCCGATGTCAAGTCTCTCAAGCAAGTTTGCTCGCGTGGTGTCAGGGAGGCTAGCTCCTTTCGTAATCGGCACGTGCACAAAATGACTGAAAGAACCCGGAAAAAATGTAGTGCACTACGAACCTAGCGGTGATACGAGCCAAGATCAGCTAATTAAGAGTCTACAATCATTCCAGGTCTCTGAGCAAGTGAGAGAGTGAGCTACAAGGACGTCTTCTATTAGAGTTCAACTCTGCTTTATTTCGATATCACCCTTTCCACTTTTTCTTGCATTTCTTCTTCCGTCTGGTATATATAACGGTCTCCGTCTGTCTCGTAGCGATGCAGACGACATTTGAACCAGCGATGAGCTCGGTATAAAAGCTGCCCGCCAGGCATTTGAACCTGGATCACCGTGCCGTTATCAGCGGTGCAAGATCCTGCGAACGCGAGGCTCGCTCAAAGGGCTCCCCGTATCTATATAGAGGTTGTTCTATTTGTTTTTAATTTGCCTCTCATTAGCATATTTGAGACTGCGTGCTCCGTAACACGTCGTACCACCTTGCAACCCTGTCGTCGCGCGCGACCGTTTCGTCGTCTGCTTTGGAATTCTAAGCAGACGACGCAAGAGGAGGCTGGATCGAGCCGTCTTAGCGATGGGAGATACTGAAACCTGTTCGCTCTCGGCTTTAATTTCTCTTTAGCTATGGTTCGCTTTAAAACTTTGTTTCGTTCACATTTCACTTAAGCGACCACGCTTTAAAAAGAAGTTGCTTGAAGACCTCAGAATAACCAAGTGCATAGCTAGGGTAGAGGGGTATAGAACATCTATGTAATCTGTATGCCTAACCATTGATGAGCACTACGGTCATCGAATCCATCATTTCAAGACAGCACGTTCGGCGGTACAATTTATTGCAGGTACATGGCTCATATGACGGTGAGCGTCTAAGCGTGCAATACCGGCTTTGCGGTTAGCAGATCTCTGAACCCGAAAGGTTGATGTGCTGTGACTGAAATCAAAGAAAAACACATAGCCACAATACAGTCGTTATAAGCTTGACGCCATTACGATGGCGTTTACATCTTTGACAAAATCACGCGTTAACCGGAGTAGCACACGCTAAATGGAGTGTTGACATTCACGCGAAAGAAATAATATTCGTACTATATAGCATGAACTGAGGCAACTGTGGTACATCCCAGTATCCATAAAACATCGTAAACGTCACTCGTATGTATGTATGTATGTATGTATGTATGTATGTATGTATGTATGTATGTATGTATGTATGTATGTATGTATGTATGTATGTATGTATGTATGTATGTATGTATGTATGTATGTATGTATGTATGTATGTATGTATGTATGTACGCGCGCATGTGTGTGCGTGTGTGTGTGTTCAACACGTGTACACTGCAGATTATCGCACATCATAGATGCAAGCAGCGAAGGAACGATAACAGACTTATGTAATGGAAACCATTTACAGCGCCTATAACCAAACAAATTCAAACAGAAGTCCGCACAGCAGTTTATCACCGCTTAAGCGGGAATACATGAATACGCACCAAAGCATTCGCAACGAAGCACGCACTGCAAGCACAACACGAGTATGCAGTGCCTGCATCCAAGCTGCCGTTTTACATCTTTTATCTCGAGTGCAATACTTAGTAATACGGATAAGGCTGATCTGTACAGAACATTTTGAACGTTTCACCTGATAAGCCGTCTGAAATGACGACGCGCGGATTATCGCACGCCGTTAGCTTCCAACACGTCCCTCATATACAGAGCCCAAACTGCGTTACGGTGTGGTAATCCTCAATAAATGGGGTTTATATCTCCACCGCAGAAGCATTCTCGATCGCCATTTAGTGTTGTCTATACACATTTCGTTGGCCCTAAAAATCAAATCGCGCCCACTGATTTTTTTTTTCTTTCGCGCTCTTGCTTTATCGCACTGAAAGAGCCATAGCTTTACCGGATTGCGTGTAGCGCTCCCATGTCGCGCATTTTAAGGGGGAAAACGTTCCCAGAGACAGAGATGTTTGCCCGAGATTTTAGGCGGTAAAATGGAACAAAACACGAAACCTTCGCGCAGCTAGAGATACACTCGCAAAAAAAATAATAATAATAATCAAGCTATGCGATCGGTGTGAGCGAATGAGACGTGGCGACGTTCTCGCCTTTTCTTTTTTCCGGCCGCCATCTTCCTGCGCCGGGGGAAGAGAAACAATCGCGTGATACCTTTATTCGGAGATTCGATCGCGGGAAATGAGTGCTACGCTTCTCACTCTGACTGAACCCATCTGTCTGCTGTCGTTGTTTTTCGCGCCATTTCCATACGAAGATAATTAGAACGTCGTTTCACTGTTCAGCGCCATTGTGGGATAATAGAACGCGCTAACGCTGCGGCGTTAAGTGCGCTGATTAACCGCTTGGTGGTGTGATCCATTCTAGAGTTACTGTATATAAAGGTAGCATATACAGTAACTCTAATCCATTCTTCTGCCGTATTCGTCAAATCGTACCGGTGCGCACTGGGGCCGCCCAGGCGCTGCCATGATCGGACGAAAGGGCCCCCCAGGGTGCCTCGGGGCGAATGAACGGAGATACCAATGGTCATCATCAGGAAAGATATTGGTAAAACCTCTGGGAGGGCTACTCTGGGCATTAGATGTCGAATTCCGCCATACTGTCCAATTCCGCAGCGGCGCGACGTGTGAAGGGCCCATAGACATCATCGTCATTATGACATGCGAGGCCCTAAATACAAATAATGAGTGCAAGTTCATCGGGTACTCAAGCAAAGATAGATAGATAGATAGATAGATAGATAGATAGATAGATAGATAGATAGATAGATAGATAGATAGATAGATAGATAGATAGATAGATAGATAGATAGATAGATAGATAGATAGATAGATAGATAGATAGATAGATAGATAGATAGATAGATAGATAGATAGATAGATAGATAGATAGATAGATAGATAGATAGATAGATAGATAGATAGATAGATAGATAGATAGAAATTTACGCATTGTTGCTGACTTTCAGTGGTATGCGTTGTTATCTTGCTTTAACCATGTTAAATGTTTCTTGCCGAGTCATTTTACATTGCCATCTTCATGAGTACCTTATCAAGTTTCCGTATACCAATTCGGCCAGCTTTCGTTACTTTGGAATAGATTTTTACCCGGGCATATGTTTCTTTCTTTTTTTCTTTTTCTGTGTCATCAGTCGCGAGTCCAGCGGTGACCTGTAAGGTATCTCTCGAAGGACGTTCGTTGAATACGGCCTCTACTGCGCCTGTCCGAAACGCGGAAAACCGCCTCTCCTCCTCTCTCTCTTTACTGCACGGCTCGCTGTTCGCATTTTTAAAAGCGCACTCGGTCGTCCGAGCAGGAGACTCGACTTTTCGTTCGGTGAACGATTCCAGAATACATTAGGCTGGACTTTTCGACAACCTTCTCTTTCTTTCTTTCTTTCTTTCTTTCTTTCTTTCTTTCTTTCTTTCTTTCTTTCTTTCTTTCTTTCTTTCTTTCTTTCTTTCTTTCTTTCTTTCTTTCTTTCTTTCTTTCTTTCTTTCTTTCTTTCTTTCTTTCTTTCTTTCTTTCTTTCAAATCGACGGGGTAGGCATGGAATTCTTCTCTGGACAGCGGGTTTGGTTCCCTGCCTCGGCCTGCATCAGTGTTTTTGCACCGAAGTTATTAACGGCTACAAGGGTAGCTTGGGCTTGTTGGTTATCCATAGCTAATCCATAACCAGCGTTAAGAACAATGACAAACAGAGCGCTGTGTTCGTAGTCTCTCTTTTGGATTGATCCATAAACGCTGTTTATGGATCAACTATTAGCGGTTACAAAATAAATGTTACCCCGCGTATATGCCTCGCTCGAGAAGACAAAAAGACACGCGGTGTTCTAGTGGTAATGGTGCTCGACTACTGACCCAAAGGTCGCGGGATCGAGTGCCGGGCGCGGCGGCCGTATTTCGATGCGGGCGAAGTGCAAAGGACACCCGTGCACTTAGATCAGTGTCAAAATATCCGGAGCCCTTCACTACGGCGTCCCTCACAATCAGAGCGTGATTTCGGGACGCAATACCTCAACAATTATTATAAAAAGACAGAAAACTGATTTGTGCGTTAAATTACAGGCTAGCGTGCAGAAGGCAGAAATATTTTTCGGGGGGGGGGGGGGGGGGGCACCTCCATGATCTGAAGTGTGGGCAGGGCAGGCAGATGTGGTCGAGTGTCATTTTGTGCTGTGTATGCCATGGGGAAAAAATTCGGGGAGGGGGGGGGGGGGCACGGGCCCGGTGTGCACCACCCCCCCTGGCTACGCCACTGCTAGCGTGTCTTAGTATATGAGGGCAAGCAGCTATGTTACAGGTTTGAATTAGAAGTAGAATTAATTAATTAATTGTTGTTGGGACTTTACGTCCCAAAACCACGATATGATTGTGAGGGACGCCGCAGTGGAGGGCTCTGGTAATTTAGACCACCTGGGGTTCTTTAAGGTGCACATAAATCTACTAAGCACACGGGCCTCTAGCATTCCGCCTCCATCGCAGTACGGCCGCCGCGGCCGGGATTCCATCCCCGACCTTCGGGTGAGCAGTGAAGCAATGCAAGAATGAAGGAGCTATTGAAAGTAAGAAGGAAGGAAGGGAAAAGAATGAGCTCAGCAATAACTAATAAAAGAACTGTTTAAGGAACGAAGGAATGAATGGAGGAAGAAAAGAAATTATGCAAGGAATGAAGGAAGTAAGCATAGAATTGATGAAAGAATGAAGAAAAGATGAATTACCTGGAAAGTACGGAATGAATGAAGGAGATAAGGAAAGGAACGAGCCATAGATTGAATCAAGAACCACTTCGTTCAATACAGGTGGATTCTAAAAATAACCGAAGGAAGAAAAAAGAACGTAGGACGAAAGGTAATGACAGAAAGAATGAAGGAATGAAGAAAATGATTGAAATGGACGAGCTGAGGAATATAGCTAATCACGGATTATACTAACCAATTATGAATGAAATGAATAAAAAAACAGGTAAAGCGGAAGCCGAGGAAAAAGGAATGAATCAATGAAGAAATTATTGAACGACGTAAGAAAGGTAGGGCGCTACAATTGTCAGCACTGTAGTCCAGGGGCGTAACCAAGGGGGGGGGGGGAGGTTCAACCCCCCACCCCCTGCAAAAATTTCTGGATACGTTACTGCGGTTGTCCATAACATTCAAGTGCCACCAAGCACGCATGGTGTGACCTGCAGTTTGAGCATGCGGTGTACAGAAGTCATCTTCGCCAAAATAATTTACTCCAAAGATTCGCCCCGCCACCATCGCTTTAGTCCTCAGGCAGCATGCGCTCACGGCAGGGGCGTAGCAAAAACTTTCTGCAGAAAGTTTTTTTCGGTGGGAGGCGCGGGGTTCGATCAGCCGTTATATATATGTTTGTGCGTGTGTATATGGACCATTTTACGTAAGATACATCGGCGGCGCCAGCTTTGGCCGTTGAACGAATGTGTTGTTGCTTTTGTATATCGCGACGTGAATTAATAAGGTCATGAAACATCGAATGCACCAACCCAACCGTTTTCATGCGTATATGCGTCTGCCGTAGCGCTGTTCGTTTAGTTGTTAAAGGACCCCTAAAGAACCTCTGAAAATACACGAAAAGAGCGCGTTACTCTCCCCCATGGCATTTCCTGTCTTTTCGGCACGATTCTTGACGCCAGCTGGCCGTCTGGTCATGTGATATCACGAGGAAACAAGCTCTCGATTGGTCCATATATGAGCGACATCAGTCGTCAATTGTGTCGTACCTTGCTTTGCCATGAAGTCGCACGCCCTCACTACCTTGTCCCGCATGACTATCGTGCGCGATCGACTGATTTCACTTCGTTTCATGCGTTTGCGACTGCACAACCTGTGATAACAACTTGTAGCCGAAAAGCGCGAAATACTGGTAGGCTCAACGTTAGGCGTGACACTGGGCACGTGTTTTACGAAGAAATAAGTGGCGAGGAGGAAATGGCGCCTGTAGGAAGCGTAGTAAAGGCGATAAAGAAACCAATCTCTCGTCTCTGAACTCGGAGTAGTTTAGGGGGGTACAAAACTGCGAGGTTAACAGCCCGACATGGCGGCACCGAAACTCATCCTAAAACAGTCTATAGACAGACAAAATTGAAGAATTCGAAGCACGCCCCGCTTTACTTAACGCGAATGTTCTCGATTTCCAAACCAGCAGTGCTACACCATGTTTCTTCTAAACTAGCGTTATAGTAACGCAATCTACTTGACTTTCCCACAGTGCAACAAGCGATAAAAGTAGTTTGCGTGGCCCGAGTTAGCTCGACTCGCTTTTCATTGTTAATCTTCTTTTTTTCATGTTCTTGCGATATTGACGGTAGCTGGCATCTTCGATGTGAATTCAGTGGAGGTCGAGTTTCTTCTAGTCCGCGCACGCGCAAGAGCACGAAATTTTCGCATACGCACACTAATGTGGCTACTCGGAGGTATGCGTTCCATGCGTATAAGCAATCGGCTCGAAAAGCTTGCAGTCCGCCACTCGGCTTTTTTTTTTCCATCGGAACGCGCATACATTATCCTACGCGAAGCTATACACCGTGGGCGGCATTTGCTCGAGTACGTAAATCTCTTTTGTATCTGTTTCTTTCCTCCTAATTTAGTTTTTTGTTTTTGTTCTTTGGAAACTACGTAGAACTCTAAGAATCTCGCACCACTAGACAGCGGCGACCGTACAGTGCAGTGTCTCGATAGAAAAAGTCCGGCATAGCTGGCTGCGCGTGCTTCGACAATCTAACTAGCTCGCAGCAACGCACTCTTTTCCATAGGCGTGTCTCGGATGTTTGCACGCGAGTGCGATTTCTAAAAAGACACGAGAAACAAAGTAACCTTTCTTCTCTTGTTTGTCGCACGGTACAAAGAACCCTACAACTTTCGCGGGCGTGTGCTCACCGACTGCTACGTGTCCGCTCTTTCGGAAAGCCCACGTAGTACGTGAAATGCTTTGTTTTTTTTTTTTTTCGCATCCCAAACCCTTTTCACCGTAGCTTTCACGTGGTCCTCTTTCTTTCTCTCGCTCTCCATCCCTCCGCTGTTTCTTTCTTTTGTTTGTTCGGGTTCTTTCGTACTGTGTTTCACATGCAGAGTTCTTTAACCGCACGGCCTACGGTATTCACGTCCTTGTGGCGTTCTACTCGTCAGTGGTGAATTTAGCATTTCGATTATTTTTTTTTTTGAGGGGGGGGGGGGGATGAGTTCCTCTCTGTAACGTGGGAGTAGATGGGAGTGGGATGGTTTGGAATAATTCTTTTGTTTTTCGGGGCGGGAGGGGGGGGGGGGAGGCGGGGAGGTGTATAAATCCCGGCAACTCGTGCTTGCTTGACATTGGAGCAAACCTAACCCCAACCAGCATCCACCCCATCTCCACCATGAGTTAAACCAGCAGGGGAATGGCCACAAATTTTTTCGGGGTGAAAGTGAGGGGGGGGGGGGGGTTATCAAAATAAAAAATAACGGGGGTTGGCGGAGGGGATAGGGGGAGGGGGTTGAACACCACCCTCCCCATGGCGACGGCAGTGTAACCCGTCAGAACCTAAGCACCATATAAATACCCGAGTGCACAACACCTTTAACTTCCCTTCAGTAGCCGAGCCTAATACGATTAGGCTAAGTTAGCTTACGCTGCCCCATTGTACAATACACTAACCTGCCCTGCCCTATGTAGTTTACCCTATTACAAACCACACTACCGTGCTACGCCTAAACAGGCCTAACCAAGCACATAGACTAACTACAATATTCTATCACATCATATTCTATCATGCAATACTGTCACCTTATCTATCGAAAGTACACGAAGTTATCCTAGCCTACAGTACCTTTATCTTTCCTGCCCAGCCATAATATAATATTCTATTCAGAACTGTATTGGTTTGGACGAGACGGTAACAATAACATATGATCGAAAAGCAGTTAGCCTCATGGTTGAGTGGTATTTCTCGTGGGATCCTCAAGCTCTGAAAATGAAACGATGGTGCCGCAGGCACCTAGCGACACTGGCAATCAATCAATCAATCAATCAATCAATCAATCAATCAATCAATCAATCAATCAATCAATCAATCAATCAATCAATCAATCAATCAATCAATCAATCAATCAATCAATCACAGAGATCGGCATAAATATATGCAGGTTTTCAGCGTACGAAATATCTACTTCCACTTTCCGGAAGGTGCTACTCCCCCCCAAACAGACCTTTAACCTTGAAAATATTTTCGTATGCAGCGAACGCCGATGGCAGGAAAAGTAAAATATTACGAATAACAAAAATTAACATCAAAGCAGCGCTGTTGTTTTGGCCCTTAGGCACGCACTGACACCTAGCGACGAAAGCAACCACCTATCGTCTGCAATCAGTATGAATGCTTTTTTTTGTGTTTTTTATCTCTCGTGCTTTCTCGTGTGGTTCTGGCCGGTCGCGTGCTTCGAGTCCATCAAGAGTCGTCCCTCTCTGCAATGCACGCATGCTGCACATAATAAGAGTAATGGTGTCGCGGCTACGATCGCCTCTTGCAGGGTTTTCGAGATCGATATGGGCGTGACACTCTCAGCCGGGCGTGCAGTATATAGCAGTTGCACCCTTCGCGTAGCGATATGGCTCGTCATCATATTGAGACGAGTGAAAAAAGGACGAGCTGCATCCCGGAAAGCAGCAACGCGCCTTCTATTTTATAACCAGGGTGTGGCGCTAGTAAACACTCAGATTTGCATTTTATGCGGCACGGCGGCTTCAATGTTTCTTGATGAATGACCGCGCACATTAATGGGGGGCGTTTCCCGCATGTATTATGAGATTTTCTGCAGTGCGTAAAGGGTTATGCGTTACAACGTTACGCCTATGTGCATCCAGGCACACCTAAACGCTTTCAAAAATTAAGGCGCGCCTCTTTCATCGCTTTCTTGGAAACGTGTGAAGACCACCTATCGCTTACAACCTTATTACGATTGCTGTCGGTGTAATCAGTTAGGAAGTAACGCAAACAAGCACACCCCTGAGGGTCTAGCCTCTTGCTACGCTTTGTCAAACTTCAAAACTGCCGCCCATTTTAGTTTCAGTTTAAGATAATACGTCACTAGCGCCATCTGTCGCACGCGCGAAAACGCGTGCGGAGGCCGGTGCTGTTTCACTCGCTTGGGCAAGATGGCGGCGCCCGTTGTTATTGTGATGTGCTTCTCATCGTAGATAGAGAGGATCGCCGGCGATCGCTCGTCCGTGCCAAACGCCCCTGACTCAGCGTATCTGTGCTAACGAGAGTGGAACAACGGCCCGTCGCGTCAAGTCAGCCATGAAGAGGCGAAGCTCGAAAGTCAAGGCGGAGAATGCATCGAGTCGTGGCGTCAACAAGGTAACCTGACTGCCCGGCTGTTCTGGCACAGGCCTTCGTTTTGTGACTGTGTTGTACTGCGCGTTCGGATTAATTATTTCCATCATGATGATGGGATACGTCGATCACCAGGTAACGCGGTGGTTGTTCTTTTGTTGTTGCGTGTGTGGCGAATCTAAGAATGTCACGTTTAAACGCTGCGTTGATCGTCTCTTTGCACTGCGAAGGTTGCTGGTTGCCATTGACCTCCGTTTTGGAGGTTGCTGGACCGGCAGGCATACCCGCAGGGGTTGACCTTTAATTTCAGGCTTTGACAGTTGCAGTCGGAGTCGCGGTGTTCGTTGAAGTTGCTTGCGCAGCCATGTTGCTGGCACGTTGCCAAAGCAGCAGCATTGATACGAAACCAAGCTCACTGATAACGCAGTGTACGGTGTCACTGTGTGTCGGTTTAAACGTTGCCGGCCGAAGTTGCCGACTACGGTGTAAATAATTGCTTGCGCTCGGATTATAATGCTTCCCAAGTTTGCACGGCTGTTGCGATCATGACATCTGTAGTTGCGTTTGACATTATGGTGCTTTTGATGCAACGCCAACATGTCATTGACGGATGTATTTCTAGTTTAGCTTTATTGTGCTTGTATGTAACTGGATTTTTTGTTTTGTTTACGATAATATATCGTGTAGAACTGTAGTGCCGCATGTTTAGTTATTTGGGTACTGGAAGTTTATTTCGTAGGATTAGTGTCATTCTTTTAATTCATAGCTTCATTTTAATTCGTATCAGATACTTTGTTGGCGGCGCAGGCGATTTATGTTTGGTTTGTGGACAAGCCTGCCATTCTGCCAGTTGTGAAAACTTGCCGAAAAAAAATAATCGTCAGGAAAGTGAGTTGCTCGGGGCACAACATGAAATTTAAGAAACCGTCTGACGCAGTTTGCACGCTTCTACCGTAAAATCGTTATTTGCGATTGTTATGGACTGTGCAAGCTTCATGGGGGCGGGGGAATGCTGGTAACAAAGCGATGTTCGAAGCAACTTCGACAATACTTCATGGCATGTAATTATACCGGATCCAACGAATCACAGTGCACATGTGTTGACATGAAACTGGACATTCTTACATGTTACTCAAATGCTTATTAATGTATTGTTCAGAGTAGCCCTCTCGCGTCATGGCTATGCAAAAATGTTGCTGTGTCCACTTTCTTTTTTTTTTTTTTTGAGTGGGAAATCTCCTGAGCAAATCTTTTATAAAAATGACACCTGAATGTTCAAAAAAGGCACAAAACTCGAAGCTTAAGCATTAAGACCGTTCTGTCTGTGAGAAAAAACAACACATCTGTTATACGCAATGACTCAGACACTCTTTAGATGACTATAAGTACAACCACCTGAAATATTTGCTGTGTGTGTCCAAGGAAGATCATATACGTAATTGCTTAAAGCTTGCTTTAATGCGTGTTATTTTAGTTAAATGTGTGCTATTGTAAAGGGTTCTTGTCATAAATGTTTGCTTGCCATGTCATCCGTAATTATCTTCTCACTTGACATGTCTAGCTTTGTGTATTGTGTCTTTGTTTTTATTTTCTGTGCTTCAACTCAAGATATTTTTCAATGTATGCTTTTGAGTAGTTCTTGCTTGGAAATGCTGCAGGAAACATACTGGGAGTAGAGCGTGTAGAGAAATAAAGCTGAACACAATGCAGAGATTGGCGTTGTCAGATTTGTTAAGTAATTCTAGCTTCTTAAAAAATATTTTTGCTAATGACCGCCAGAGAACTTACCATTTGAGCAACATGGCTCGGTGAAATGAAGTGGTTGTTTTCTTCAAGATGCATGTGGCACCACCAGAGGTGCTGGAGGACCTGCCGTTGGCGATCAGTAGCAAGATCACCATGACCGACGAAGAGCTGGTGCACCTGTCGGTGCGTGACCTTAACCGCCAGTTGAAGGCATCCGGCCTAACCCGGTCCGAGATAGTCAAAATGAAACAGCGCCGGAGGACGCTCAAGAACCGAGGCTATGCAGCGAGGTAGGCAGGCTTTCCAAAAGCCGCACAACCATTCTAGCAATTCTAGCAATTCTAGCACTCTTGTGGGGTAGCAGATGTGTGCGGGAGAGCTCGTTACCTAATAACTGTACATAAACTAAGGCTGGTGTTTGGAACAGAATGGCAGCAAAAATCACACACAATTCAGTCTGTTGTACTGACATTCGACATGCACCTAGCCAAAGTATCAGTATTATTACTCGTCTTAATGTTCGACACATCGTTTAAGTCTACCTCATTGAAAGCACCGTCACTTCATTTTATACATTTAAGGGCCATAAAGAGGCCATAAACACAGGGAAAAAATAAATACAACACAAACTGTGACACAGAGGAAATGTTATGCGACCATGTCTTGTTTCTTGCTTTTTATTATTGGTATGAGTAAATCTTCTCTAAGTGAAATAACACAACAGAAAAGTACAATAATGTGTTTGTCAGTACATCTTGTATGTTCAGATTTTGGAATGGATTTATTATAGCTTCTCTTTTACCGGCACCCAGCTGCAAATTCTGTGCATAACAACATAATGATGAAGAAAAAAATATAAAATATGCCGAGTTTTAATGATTTTCCCCTGTGTTGAAAATTGCAAGCCATAATACATCAGTGTTTCCTAAAAAGAACAGGGCTGCACACAAATAGGCAGATTATATAGGCAATTGGACGCACTAACTTTGGTGCAACATGAACGGGATAGTGTGCTCATGTTTGTCATACATGTAATTTGTGTTTTTTGTTTACACTGTGCTTCGTCTTGTTATGAACCGACTAGCCTGGAAGCAAGTTCTATTCAGCTGCTGGTAGTTCACAGAAATAAAAGTAGCCCCAATTTAAGTTCTTTTAAAGCACTTGCCTTTGGCATGGCATTCTTGTACAGACATAATTGCACTCAATTTATGTTGCTGCTGCTTTGCGATTGCACATCGTTGTTTGATGCTGTTGCAGCTGTCGCAACAAGCGGCTAGAGCAGAAGGATGACTTGGAAGGTGAACGGGCAGTTGTGATCCAGGAGATATCGCGCCTTCAGGAGGAGAACAAGACACTAGAGGGAGAAGTGGACAACCTACGCTCGAAGTACTCTACCCTGCTGGAATACGCTCGCAAACAGGGCATTCCCTTACCGGCCGACCTGAACACCAACTTCTAGCCGATGGTTTCTTCATCTGTCATTACCCCACACACAGCATGCTCAATGTACTCAACCCTTTCATGCATACACGAAAACGAATCATTCACGCATCACGGTGCAATGGCACCAAGGTATCACTGCAATACGAGAATGGTAGTGGGTGTCAAAAGATATGGCACAAGAGCCTGAAGACTGAAGTCTTGAGAAACATAGAAGTTTCTTAGGGATAAGAAGTGTTCCAACCAAGAATGTCATGACAAATCTTGTTGCTAACGTATTGGCTCTAGCGTGATTCCTTGTTTGACAGCTTCTCATCTCTCAAATCTGCATTTGTAATATGGTATTTTATGACCCCGTATCAGCTTGTAAAGCTGATTTGCTGCTTTTACGTGGTAAGGTTGTAAAGGAATACCTTGCTGTCTTTTTCACGGCCACATTGTGCATAACACAACACTTTATTTGCACACATATGTATTGGCACTAGTGCGAATACCACATCATGGTAGTTGTCTTTCCTGAACATCTTATGTGAAATTTTGGCCTTTTGCATGTTGTTTTCTATCATTTTATGATTTGTCTCTGCTGGCGATAGTTGTCAGTGAAATCGAAGATCATTGCACAAATCGCAGAACTTTACGATTGCTTCACACAGGGTCACACCTTTATAACTTAAAAGCAGTTTTGGTATAATCTGCATATTTAATGCAGTCCAATGCCCCATGAACTATTGCCGAAATAACTACGACTGTCATGCTGTGTGAGAACTTCATTTGCTTGTTGTTTACCGTTGCATGACATTTAAGACATGCAGTCGTATTGTTGCATGCTTCATTGTTGTTAGACCGCATACATTGTTGCTTGTTGTACATATACACTTTATTTTACTCTGCTCTTGGGGGAGGTGTTGCATGTTGTCATTGTTTATTTACCTTTTGTCAATAAAAGCTCATATACAGAAGTACTATATATTCAAATGTGTTTTATGGATCATACACTCAGTAAAACTGGATTTATGTGGTAGACTAAAATCTCTGCACAAGATAGTTTGACCCAGTGCCTCCCACTTGTGCTGCACATGAGGGCAAATGAGATAAGCTCGTTGGAGTGCAATTTGTTGCAGCTCAGCTTTGCCAAGCTTCTTCGTAGGAGTCAGTCAATCGTGTGAATCCTAAATCATACACTTCAGCATTGGAAGCATGCATTTTCATATGGCAGGTAGGCTGGTTCACCAAATTCAACACACAATGCCATCTTTTTGTGAGTTATGCTTTCTAAAATGTCAAGTGACGCATACAGAAATCTAAAAGAGGCAGAAGTTCAGAGGAAGGTGGAAACAGGGATGAAAAATTCAACGCGTGGTGTCGCTGGAGCCGACGTTTCGACAAGTCTGCTTGTAAAAACGTCGGCTGCAGTGACACCCGGTGTTGACGAATTTTTCATACTGAAATCTGTGGTTTGGAAAAGCAGCCTTTGTATTTGTTAAATGGAATTTACCTGTACCATTAGTGAACATGACAAACTGAATTGTACTGTCCATGTTTCAGTTTATGCTGATTGAATCTTTGGAAATTCACTTAAGTGGTCTAGGTGGCAAGTTGCAATAAGGCAAATGGCCAACATCAGATTATGAGGATGAAGCCAGCAAAAACAAGGACCGTAGCCCTGTGTTTTTGTCTGCGTCCAGTGATCTCTCGCCCACCCATGTTATGGCCCCTTGGCCGTTTCTCTACACACCTTTGCCACGCTGTATAAAGTTCGAAATGCAATACCTCATTCTTCATGACCAGCAGTCTGTTACCGATCCTGTACCCGTTTTATTATTGATTTCCTATACTTTTTAGCGAGCCCGTAAAACAAATTCAAGTGTCTGAATCCAGTCCAGTTTTTTAGAATTGCATTATTGCAAGAACAAGACTGCGTACCTGCATATATAATTTACATGGTCGTGTTTTGCTGCACGTTCTATCCTCGTCGCTCACTCGTGGTGATCTCTGCAGCGTTTATTACCAAACCACTACCACCGCTTCATCTTTCGCCCCTTCGTCATTCCCATTCCAAGAAAGGAAAGAGAAATAAACGAAAGAGAAAGATGCAGTCGGGAACTGAGAGGCCCCAAAACTCGTCTCGTCGCGACACACGTATGGTGTGCTCGCGATTTCCCGTCGTCGTCCATCCTTCTTGCCGAACCGAGAGTGACCGGTAATCTCGAATCGCTGGCCGATCGCGCGCCGCCGTCGTGAGAGGCTCCACCCTTTTCCGGGAAAAGGACTGCGAACTCATGCGTGCCACGAACTGTGGTTCACCTACGTCACGCATATAGTAGTCGTTGTCGAGGAGCAGTTATTGGCGCGCGAAGAAAAGAAAGGAGTACAATAAAAGAAGGTGTGGTGGTAGGTTGAAGAATCGACAGCTGGGCTAGTTAATAATAGTTCTTGACCATCGTGAAAACAACGCAAAAGGAAAAAAAAAATGAAATCCAGTTCCACCGCAAGTGAGAGCTGTACGAACTGCGGAGCATTAAGTCGCCTGGGTTTCCCTTGTGTTTATGTGCTGTGTTTTTTCTGTTCTTGTGATTATCTGATTTGTTTTGCGGATTATCTATTTTCTGTTCTGTGGTCTCCTTTCTACTGTTCGCTGCTCCGAGCGCGGTGCGTCTAACTCCCGGCGCTGGGGTTTCGCCTCCGCTTCTCTCTTCCGTAGATCTGCGTGTAATTCCCAACGCTGGCGTTTCGCTGTCGCTTCGCTGGCTCGGACAAACGAATTAGCCATTCGGCGACGCTGGCGTTCACGTGCAAGCATGCGCTGGCATTCCAAACTTGCAGCCTGCTCGGTTTACTTGTATCAAACGTGAGAACTGCGTGACGCCAACGCAAGACATGACGACAGGGCGGTCCCTTAAGCTGTCCCGCAGTTAAAAAAAAAAAAAGACACGGACGAGTGAAGACAGCATGGTAAGTGGTGTGTCTTTCCGTCTTCTCTTGTCCGTGTCCTTTTTTTTCGTTTTTTTTTTGCGCCGTCTTTATGATGGTCAAGAAGGCCGGTGGGTTGGGGCCTAGCTTCCCTGACCGGACCTGGACCTCTCGGGCGTACTACAACAAGTCTTCGCGTCTCATACAAGAGCTTCGTGCTCCGTAGCCCGGCTGGCCACTTCGGAGAAAGCGCGAAATGGAAAATCGAACTCTGAGGGGGTGGACAACACCTATACTTCCCTCCGTCCCCACTACCCTCCAACACACCGCTGCCACCCTTTCACTAAAAGCTTCGGTGGTCGATGCAAGAACACACCCCCTTCCCGATTCCTATATACCACGCATCGACAGTTTCTTGCACGCTGCGCGCTCTGCATATTGGCGAGGCCGTAAAAGGGGAGAGGGTGCATATGTTGGCGGCTCGGGTGGTGAAAATGGGACGCGTAATTATGCTAATGAGGGACGAATTCGCTCCTCCCCTTAATTTCTTCCCTTTTTTTTTTGTACCGTGTGACGACACGATATACGAACGGTGACTCAGCTTCTATTCAGGGCGTGTGTGTTTACACAGTCCCCCCCCCCCCCCCCCCCCCCCCCCCCGTCTCGTCTTTTTGGGGATTCGCCGCGTCTGCCTCCCTCCCTGCGCTTTCGCGGTGATTCGGTATTCCGGGCACGTTGACCGCTTGACTGACGGCGTGGGCTTGTTACCGGTACGTAGTGTGCGGCGGCGCTGTTTGCTGAACGTCTGGATGTGGCGTGGTCTGGAGCGTCTGGATCTGGCTGGATATAGAACAGGGGTGTCAAACTGACCTGAGCTAGTGGGCCGCAGTCACGAAATTTGGTATTCCAAAGAGCCGGAATAGTGAAGAAGGTTCGTCGCGGGATCGAATCCCGGCCGCGGCGGCTGCATTTTCGATGGAGGCGAAAATGTTTGAGGCCCGTGTACTTAGATTTAGGTGCACGTTAAAGAACCCCAGGTGGTCGAAATTTCCGGAGCCCTCCACTACGGCGTCTCTCATAATCATATCGTGGTTTTGGGACGTTAAACCCCAGATATTATTATAGTGAAGAAGGTTGAAGCAGGGGGAGGGTTAGTTTGTACAAAATGTCAGCTAACGTTGCCATTTGAAAGGCATTTCCCATATCTTAGATATGGGCCACTTCAGAAGGGAATCTGGCATCAGAATTCGAGAAACGCATCAGTACTGATCTCTAGAATGACTGAAATATGCACGCCGATTGTAAAATAGTTTTTGTTCCGCGGTATTGCTTAACACATGGTGATTGCACGGGCGTGCCTCACGAACAAAATGATTGGTACCATTCACGTCTGTGTTGCTCACGAACATAAAAAAGATATGGGACAAGTACAGTCATGTGCAGGCGGGCCGCTAGTGTGAGGTCCGCGGGCCGCGTGGTTGAGACCCCTGATCTAGAACGTCCGGAGTGGTTGGAATGTAACATCTGGGTATGGCTGTATGCGTAACCTCTGCATCTGGCTGAATCTGGAACGTCTGGATCTGCGGTGCTATTCTGGGCACTTGGATACCTTCATGTTGCCAAAAACGCCATCTTGTCAAATCTCGTTGGCCCAGAGGGCTGCTACGGCCTCTATGATTGGCTTAAAAATGGCGCCATTACGGAGTTTGGCAAGATGGCGGAATTTGAAAGTGACCAGAATAGCGCTTCTGGCGTAGTCATTAATGTCTGGATCTGGCTGGTCCTGTAAGATCTGGATCTGGCTGGGTTTGTGACGTCTGGATCTGGTTGGATCTGGATCTGTCTGGGTCCGGAACGTCTGGATCGCGGTGTGTAACGTCTGGATCTGGCTGGATCTGGAACTTCTTGATCCGATGTGGTATGTTGAGCGTCTGGACCACATCTTGGGGTACTTCACGTGATACCTGTGTTCAGCTGCGTTCGTTACGAACTGATGCGTGACAAGATGTGTTTCTTAGCAACAGCGAGCTTCATAATTACATCGTGGGGGTATTGGGACACGAAACCGTAGAAATTATTATCCCCCCCCCCCCCCCCTGAATGTCTCTTCAATCAGAGTCCGCTAGCTCTGAACCGAGGTTCGTGCTCGGTATTCGGTCGCGTCTTCAACCCTAACGTGGTAGCGTGCATCGTGGTTATATATTACGCGCCACTGTCCTCTCTTCGCAACACGCGACGTTCCTGTTAATCGGGGGGCTTCATTTGGGTGCAGCCTCCTGTGCGTGCGTGTTACGTGCGCCCGCTGCTTAGCAAGCAGAAAACGGATTGCCAAGAGATGATCTTCCTTGCCGTCATTATATCGTCTGTGCTCGCGGAGTTCGAGCACGTGGCTATGTGCTCGAAGACACACACACACACACACACACACACACACACACACACACAACACACACACACACACACACACACAGAGATATATATATATATATATATATATATATATATATATATATATATATATATATATATATATATATATATATATATATATATATATATATATATATATATGTATATATATATACATACCAAGAAGATTCATTTCCGTTCACCAACACCACGTCGACACCACTATGAGTCGTGTGGCGTTCTTGTTATTAAAAGGAAAGCCGCGCGGCCTACGAAAAACAAAAGCGCGCGCGGAAGAGGAAATTAATAATATACGGCGTCGGGACGCTCGTGTGAACGGCGAGATCGTTCAAGCGAAGTGAAAAATAAATAAATAAATAAACACCTGTACGAAGTTATAAACACTTCAAGCGACGTCGTAGGGCGTGTTTTCAAGTTGTGGTCAATATCGGAGACAGTCTGTGCGCGCTGACAGCCGAAGAAGACAGCTTTTGAGACGCCAGTCGACCCGAGTAAATCTAAACGCGTCTGGAAAATGTCGGTGCGACGTGACGACACCTTGTATCCAAAAAGAACATTTAAAAAATACACGTGGCGTAGCCGTTTATTGGGGGCTTCATTATTTCGCGTTCTAAATTAACCAAATGAAAATGCTTTAAAGCTTAAACATGGACTTCTTGGTGTGGTGTTGTTCAAGTCCTTTTCGCTATAATTCTAGCACAAGTGACGAGAAGGTGACACGCGGCAGACCTGGGGCGTGCAAACTCTTATGGAAGCTGGTGGCTGTACACATGCATGCGCGGGGATGAGCATGACAAAAGCCCACACTGATTACCGGTCCGGAATGCTGCCGCTATAGGCGCAATACGTTTAGCTAAACTTCGTTCGGATGAATAGAACGTGACGTAGTTCTGATATGTTCAAGTAATGGCCGTCTCGTTCTGTTTCTTTCTGTGTAGCAGTTTAAGGCATAGAGTATCCTACAATACTTACTGGAGGGAACACTGGCGCTGGTGTTTATGGGAGCTGCAACGCATGGCGCTTCAGCCAGCATGGGAATGATGGGTAGTACACAAATTTGTCTAAACTTCGTTCTTTCGGCTCCGTTTGGCTGCGCGTCGCCTGCATCCGCTTCGTCGCAAAACAAAGTTCAGCAAAAGTCAGCAGTTCTACTTCACCACGTTAACTTTTTTAAGCTCGCCAAATCAAACCTGGTCACGAAGTTCACAACGATCCATTCTTTTATCCGAAACGAACGCCAGAACACGGCAATAAAGAAAGCCACAAGTATGTTTGAAGTCGCAAGCACGAAGACTAGGCAAATTTGTGTACTATACCCATCATTCCCATGGTAGCTGAACGATCGCAGCGCCAGAGTCCCCTCTAGTTAAGTTTAGGAAACTCTATGGTTTAAGGGACCAGCCTGTCGTCGTCTCGTGTCTCGAGCTGACGTCATGCAGGTCCCTCGTTCGATACGCATAAGCCAAGCAGGCTGCGCGTTTGGAACGCCAGCGCTTGCTTGCCCGTGAACGCCAGCGTCGCCGACGGGCTAAATTCGTCTGCCTGAGCCAGCGAAATGCCAGCGCCGGGAGTTAGATGCATCGCGCTCGGAGCAACAAACAGTAGAAAGGAGACTGTAGAACAGAAAATAGATAATCGCAAAATAAATAAGATAATCACACGAAAAGAACAGAAAAGAGCAAATAAACACAACATAAACAAAAGGGACACACGGGACAATCAATGCTCTGCAGTTCGTGCAGCTTTCACTTGGGGCGGAACTTGCTTTGTTTTTTTTTTTTTTTGCAATTTTCTCACTGTCCATTACCGGCTTGATCTATGCGTGGCGTACTGTGCGTCATCGTAATGGCGATTGCGCGTACTACGTTGAGCTATATAAAAAAGAAATAATGAACAACTCAGCATGGGAGAACAAATTTGCAAGATTTTAGCTTCGAGCGACAAACCAGTACGGTCACTTCGAACTTCAGTTTTGCGTTGCATCGTTCATTGTGTGCGAAAAATAAAAGAAAAGGCAGTCGCCCTTACGTAAAATGCATCACCGAAGAAGCAGTATTATTCGTGTTCGGATTCGAATTTTTCGCTACTTGTTCTCACTACTTGTTTCGTTTGTTCACGACGACAAGAAATGCGATCGATGCATTTGTTTGTTTTTTCTTTTCTTTTCTTAAAAGTAAGAATCGGACTGCACTGGTGCTTTCAGGATTGTTGCGGCCCACGCAGCAGACGCCTTGAAAGCTTGCTTTCCCGCAACAAGAGACGCTGTGCGGCAAAGCCGCCTTGCGCAATTCGCTTCACAATGCAGATTTTGCAGACGGTGTTAAGCGCATTTCCAAGCGCATTCCTGCGCGCGTGTAATAAAGGGCGTTACCATGGCAACAGTAAGCGTCTTCGTACGATGTGATACACCCGATAAAAGACGCATTAGACGCGATCGAACTCGCGTCTTTTCGACTGCGCGTCGCCATGGCGACGATCGGTTGCGTAGATACGTTAAAGGGTATGTATGCCAAATGCCCTAAGAGTTGGCGAAATACTCGTGTTAGTGGGTTAATGGATATTTCACTGAACACGTCTGCAAGATTATTCATGCAACTGAAGCTATCGGGCGGGCTTTCTTTTTGGCCTGAACAAAAGCAGACGACAGCACTCCCATTGCTGCGTCCCCACGACGTAATGTTAATAAGCTTGTCTACATTTTACCTCTCTTATACCCTGTAGTTACACGGACGCGCTAATCACAGTTACGACGAATCTCAGTTCTCTTAAACCGTAGTTACACCCTGTTAGACGGCAAACCTGACTGCAGTTATCCCACTAACCGTGGTTGCTCCAAACTGAGGTTGCCCCCGTCAGTAAAGGAAGCTAAGAAGATGGCGGCACCCGCCATTTTGTTGGGTAAAAAAATTTACAGCATATCCACGGGTGAATGATGAAGAGCTTGGGCGAAGCTTCTGAAGCAATCATGGTTACACCGTGAAATGTTCAGTGGTTTCGCCCATCAGTAATCAAAGCGACACGCCGCTTTGATTAATGCACGCCATCTAGCGTGCAGGGTGCCGCGGCTTTTCTCTTTTCTTCCTTTCTTTCTTTTCTTTTTTTCTATTTTTTCTTTTTCTTTTTTTTGCACACATATTGCACACATCTCTATGGGACAGCGCCATCTAGTATATCATCACCCAACTGCAGTTTGCATGCACCTCTATGGGACAGCGCCATCTATTGAATGATACGGGAGACGCGACGGCGGGGGCACGCCGCATGGAGCGACGACCGACCAGGTGATGCTATAAGGAGCCAGGTGATGCTATATAGACCAGGTGATGCTATAAGGAGCTTCGCCCCTAAAAGCGCGTCAAGTGGTCTGTCTCAACAACAGAGCAATTGATACGCGAAAAATTCCGGCAAAGCAAACCACGCGCGTCTCAATGCCAGACACGGTGATACGAAACGTATCAAGCAACGTATTGTCTTGGCTTTCACACCGACCGTAAGGTGACTTCGCCCATAGTTGCCTGACCAGCCGTTATTATGTGAAACGCTTGAAACAGTGCGCTCGGAGACTGCAGATGCAAACCGGAAAGAGTTATTTAAAAGAAACTACCTTTTATGTCACAGTATATTTATGAAAACCAGCTCTACCTTTATGTTTTCATTGATGAGGCTGAGTGTCATGTGACCTTCTTCACAACCGAAAACCAAGGACAGCTTTTTTCCGTGTAACAGGTGTCAACCTCAGTTGGCGGTAGCTGTAGTTTGCGGTCACTACGGTTAACCGAGGTTTGTTGTAACCAGAGTCATTCAATGCTTCTTATGGTCACGAAACTGCCGCGTCAGTTTCATATGGAGCCAGCGGCCGCCGCAAGAAGCGCAGCTGTGCTTGAGAGGCGATGCGAACGCTGCTATCGCTGGGGTTGTGTGTGGGAAGCCTCGGTGTTTAAGCTTTCTAAACTTCCGCAACGGTCGCTTTGCTTTCACGCTTTTACTTCTAGCACTCAGCATGCATAAATACATTTCTGAACGCGTTTTCTGTTTTAAAATGAGCACCCGGGAGGAAAAAAACCAGCTCAATTAAAACATGCAGCTCGCGGTGGTATCAGCAGAAAAAATACAAAAATTCGGGGATTAACGACAGAATACCAAGATGTATAATTACGAACACCGTAGCAGGGGACTTCTGTATGACTTTTGGCACCTGCAGGCACAGCTGTTTCACCATGCTCGTAAGTCGCTCGCTGTACGCCGCCGGCCGCAAGTTGGATTCGTCTCGCCTTCACGCTAGATGTTTGACAACAGTTGTGGCATGTAGAGAAAGACACAGTTTGACCTGTACTTTATTCCAGAAGACATTATTCTCTGTGAAGCATATTCTACGCAACGTTTCTTTCACCTGTACCGGCAACGCACTCACACCGGCCGCCGGCCGGCTTGGTGCCGACGACGTAGCGAAGCCTACTTCGTATCGCTTCGTAGTTGTGGCAGGTAACTCTGCGGGAATACAACCGCTGACGAACAGCTTACTTTTGTTAAAGCTGGCAGTGTTCTTCGTAGTTCTTCCTCATTCGGCACATTGAAGCGAGTTATCCGTGGCGTCCGGGCTCGAAGGCTTGCACTTGTTTGGGTCCGGAAGCTCGATAGGAAAGAAACGTGGGTGAGCGCGCTCGCTCGCTCGCTGCGTGCGCCGGTGAGAGTTGCACTTGACTCTCATAACAGCTTCTATTCGTTGTAATAGCGCTTCGCTTTCACTCTGGCGTACAACCGATATGACTTGTTTTCGTCTAGCCGACAGGGCCGAGCAGTGCAGCACTTAGCAGGTGATCGGCGCGCAGTTACACTCCCCGTTGGTCCCTTTCTTGCCAAGCGTTTCCGCACGACACGCACTACGGTGCGGTCTAAACAGGGCGTCGGCGACGCTCGTAGCTCTTCTCAGGGTGACTCACGTGGTCGTTTGCATGGTGGTCGCACTGTAGATGAGCGAGATCGAGGTTTGCGCTTTGTGAGATACGAAGGAAGTCCTCAAAAATCCTTGGAACGGTTTCAGCCTTCAGCGTTGGTTTGTCGCGTTTCTGCGACACGGAGTCGCCGTTGATGTTAAAATCATACGCAGTGATAATGTCCGAGGCGTCGAAATTGTTCGCACACACACGTGTATACTTCGACTCAAAGTTAATTATCACCGCTTTCTTGCAGCGGTATGGCCCGCTTCCATTTCTCGCGCTGCTGCTTGTCTAACGGCAAACAAAACAACGACACCTTTTTGCTTCCCTTGTAGCCGGAACGGCACGTCGGCACGCAACATCTGTTAGGCATCCTAGTCCTGCGACAGCGTTTCCTCAAACTTGAACATGTGATATCCAGCAGCTTGTCTCGCACTGCGCGAGTATTTCAATACGCGGACGGCGCAGACGATCGCCTCTGTGGCGCAGCGGCGGCGCGTTGCGGCATTTTCGAGCAGCGTATGAAGCTCGCCCATAGCGTGACGGTGCAGTTTCGTGACCATAAAGAGAATTGAATGACTCTGTTGTAACTGAGGTAAGCGTGCCCGTGTCACTAGCGTATTAGACCTCTTCTAAGCCGGTTACTGTGGATTTAGTGGGAGTGGCTGCTAACCGTAGGTAAATGGAAATGTAGTGTGTTTTGAAACCGGACTGCTGACAGCGCCCCCGCGCGCCGTGTCCTCGCGACATCTTTAGAAAGTTGCCTAGAAGTGCCCTCTAATAGACGTTCACGACTCCTTCCTCTACACTTGCTACAATTAGTCCGGTAAAAGATGTTGTCATTGACTATAGGTGAATGGAAAGAATGAGTTATTTTTGGACAGTGGCTACCCCTACGTTCATGCGGCTTACTGATTGATGTTACGCCTGGTTCTTTTTTCTATAACACGCAGAAAGCAGAGACAGATAAACATATTAAGTGTACAATAGAAAAAGAAGATAATAGACAAGAAAATAATAGACAAAAGATAACAGAGAAAAAAAGATAAGTTATGTTCATGTGCTCAAAACAAGAAAATATTATTCACACACACACTCACACACACACTCACACACGCACGCACACTTGTCTAAAACAGGCAAGTTAAGGAAAAAATGGATCACGGAATTTAGAAATGCCCAACTATACATCACGAACAGACGTTTTTAAATTCTCTGTGCACTGCGTCTGCTAGATCAGGTGGACAGATTCGATACATTATATTATAGCTGTTGTGAAACTGCTACTTTTCAGAGTGCTATACGAGACGTAAATTTCTCCCTCTTTCGATGTATCAATTTAGGTGTCGTAGACAGAATTCCGACGTCTTTTTTTATCACTGAGCCACGGGCTTCACTTTTTCTAAATTTAATGACATTCGACCATTTTCTTTTCAAACACAATACAGCTGGCATAAAAAAAAGAGAAAATATTCTCTACTGTCTGCAGTTTCGTTTCGTTTCTTAGTTCTCGCAAAGTTTTCCAAATTCGGTTCAGCGAATAACAGTAAAAAGCAATATCCGTGTTATCGTTCATACAGGAATATTGGCAATGATCGGAAAGAAAATAGCCAGGTCGACGGCCCCCCTCCAATATACCTATTTATTAAAGGAATCGAGAAGGTTGGACGGCGATTGAAATTTATCCTCACAGGCGCAAAAAAAGTGATTCGTTGTACCAAAACACGGATCGCACTCACATTTGAAATCAGATATATAACCCGAACTAAACCCTGTTTAAGTGTAGGGCGTCTTTATTAAAACCGGAGTGGCTGGTCCATTTGGGATACGTGACTAGAAGCTTCGCGGTGCTTCTGTTTTACTCAGAGCTGCAGAAGCTCTCGTATAGAAGAAAGAAAAGAAAAGAACGAAAGATAAAAGGAAAGAAAGAATTTATAAAATGGACCTCTCTTTGGGCGTTCTATTTCAGGCACCGAAGGCTCAGATTGGGCACTGTCGATCTCGTTTAAGGTAAATGTAGAACTACATAACGATTCTTTCCTATTTTCCTTTGTCATTCATTTTTGATCATTTGTCATTCTGTACAAGTTGGCAGGGACGCGTTGCGAATGTTTCGAATCAGCGTTCCGCTTGTAGGACCACGAAACAGATAGGAGTAATGACTTCCGAACTACAGACGGCACACATACGTTCACGCAGGCTCAATTGGTTATTAGTTCAGTTTAACTGGCAACTAACTAACAACTGTTGTAGTTGTTGCTGGTTCGTTGCTTGGCATGCTCAGTGGTGTGTGCCCTCTCTGAAGACATTCAATCAATCAATCAATCCTTCATATCAGTTTGTACATACAAACTATATTTTGATTTACAATCTTTGTATGTACCTACAAACATGCTTTCATACATGTTTTGATTTGACGTTTGCTTATACGAAACAATGGTCCCCACCTGTGGCTTCAATAGAAACGAATATAATAGAATGAAATAGAATAAACACAAAAGAAAATAATCGTTACAAATTGGGGTCACCGTCCCTTTGCGCCGCGTCGTTGGCGTACGTCCGAGTGGTTGTGAGTTTTCAGATTCACTTTCTGTGTGCGATTTTTTTTTAGGATTGTTTTATTATTGGTTGGTCATCTCTGATATGAATCGTTATTGCCCCTCGCCACCCATTGTGTAGATGTGTTTAGTCGAATCTGTTCATATCGTTCGTTTCTCTCCTAGTTACTTCTTCCAGTTTTAGAGGTTTAAATTATCATGTATGAACGAAAGAAAGATATTTCTTTTTTCCGAGGGAATCGTTTCTTTGTAAGACACAACCAAGTGAATCCAACAGATAATTGGGTCAAGGAAGGCAGAGGGAAATTAATTGTTCTCTTTAACTGTAACTTAGTAATTGTGACGTAAATTTAAATAATTAAAGTGGATGAAAAGACACCCTTTTTGTCCATTCAATTCATTTAAATTTACGTCATAGTTAATGTACTACAGTTAAAAGGAACATTTAATGTCCCCGAAGCCTTTTTTACTTGGCCTGAATCTCTGTTGGATTCATTTAAATTGTCAGGTATGTAATTTAGCTTTCTCCCCGTATTTATCTTTTGCATTAATTTGTTCTGTTGAGAATGATTACCACCTCATTACGATAAATGTGGAATGGCAAAAAAACGTTCCTGCACCGCATATTGGGAATTAAGGAACCTCATTTAGTCGAAAATCATGCGCGTTTTCCCACCATGGTTTGCCTCGTAATTAGATCGTGTGTAGCTTTTGGTACGCAAAACAACAGAATATGCAGTTTCGGTTTTAATTACGATTGTGCCGTAATGTGAAGTCGCTACAATGAGTTCGTTGGTTATATGTGTTTGCTTTTTTAACCCGTCAATTTCTTCAGAAGTATTATTCTTGCGTTCTAGATTTTTAAAAAATCTTGCTCTCTTGATTGCCACTGCCATTGCACTTTCATGTGACGCTGAGTGAATGGTCACGCGAAAAATAGGCACTAATTATGACAACATCAATCTTACGAACGTTTCTTCGCACTATGACATACAGAAATACAGATATATAGGACGATAAATAATAAATAAAGAAGTACCGAAGCAGTCAATTGAAAACATGCGGATATACAAAAAATGTAAAATCAGTTTGGTGCAGAGAAAACAGAATATCCAAAATATGAACCTTAACAGCTTAAACATCACGGCACTGCCATAACAGCTTGGACGACAGCGCAAACATTCCCGTCGCTGTGCAGGACTCGAAGCGCGGAATGATATAAATTTCGCGCAGTCAAATATTTACGAAAATGTGGCGCAACTTTTCTAATGTTTATTTTTCTTAAGCTTGACAAAAAGAAGCGAAGAAACACAGTTCTATAGTTTCGTCTTCGCTGCCAGGACAAACCGGAAAAAGGTTGCCGGAACAGCCCACACACGTAGGTGTAACAGGGATAAAAAAGTGCTAGGGGAAGACGATAAATAGATGATACGACGGAAAGTGTGTGCCACTCGAAGCTCAGAAGGATAGTAAATTTCGTACCGTTAAATATTTACGCAAATGCGGAGCAGCGTTTCTAAGGTTTGAATTTTTAAGCTCGAAAAAATAAGTAAAGAAACATAGCTTTCATCTTCGCTGCTAGAACAAACAGGAGAGGGTTGCTAGACCAGTCCACGCACGCAGATATAAAAGGGATAGAAAAGGGCCAGGGGAAGACAAGAAATGGACGAAGTGTGCTGCGCACGGTGTGTGCGAAACATCAGAAGACGTACGTGCCACCTGCGTCCTTTCTCACGACAGATCGAGGCGCAGGAATCTTTCGCTCTGCCGCGTCATCACTTATTCGTCTAGAAGAGATCTAGGCGTATACCATATATATACCTGTTTGTTCGCCGGGCGATATCCCCTCCACGCGCGGCGCATTCAAGACGTACTTGCACGTCTTGCGCGTATCGCGTATGCGTTCTTCGTCTTGCTTCATACGGTGCATCCCAGAGCCTCGCGAACTCTATTATATATGGGCAGCTTGGGTCAGCTCTGACCAAAGTGGGTCCAAATTACAGCTCATGGGAGAAGAGTGCGCGTTGTGTTCGCACTGCAGGGGACCGGTGCCTCCCGTATCTTGCGGTGATCTTGCGGGCCCGATCGGCTGTGGGCTGTCTTGGCTAATCCGTGTTCCCAGAAAGGTATAACGTATGGTTATGATCGTTGCGATATGTTGGAGGCTTTGTTCCGTACGTCGATTTCCGCTGGGCGATAGGGCGGTGAACACGCGCACACACACGACGCACGCACACACGCACGCACGCACGCATGCACACAGACACTTGATTCTATATTTCGCGCTACACTATACACGCAAAAAATTCAGGATCCGCTGCCCTATCGGGAAAATCGGGCCCAGCGAAGCATGGCGTGTGCGTGCATGAGACGTCCTTTCTTTCTTTCTTTCAGATTGCGCGCAATACTCCCTCTTGACTGTTTCCTCCATACCGGGAGTTGGACTGTCATCTACGTTCTTATCAGCGCAACACTTCAGTGGTCACAGGCAACAACGACGGTCATGCGTTTATATCCAGGCGCCAATGAAACGCGGCAACGTGAAAATCACAAGTGACATCGATAAAAGGCTAAATTGCCGTAACAGAAACAGCTGATCGCCGATGCGCCCACGAACGAGAGAGCGTCACTTATTGGAAAACGGCGCATACAAACACGCACGTCACCGGCGCAGCTTCGAATGCCTTATTTGTGCGCACCCGGATTTATGTACACTCGCGGGCGCCGGGTTGGTTTATGGTCGCACGTGCCACGCCAATTTGTGAGGCATGAAAGCTTCGCTTAAAAAAGCGCGGAGTAGAACTCGTAAGATGCGGTAGTGCAAGCCTGGTAGCCATTCTAGAAAGTCCATCGAGCCAAGTTATCGTAGTTTAATGGCCTCGGCAACGCGAAGCCGGTACGCTGTCCACGTTTAATCGCTCATCGCTTCGATTACAGCGGCCTGTGTAGAACTATATATGCATGTATACTCGGGACATATATAGTTCAAAGATATCCTGCGATTGATGGAATGAAAAGGTGCTTCTTATAAGACAAGTTACGGCAGAGTGCGTTTTAGTAATCTGATTTCAGTCTGGACCACCTGCCAAACGCGTAACTTGTACCGTGTACTGTTTGAATACACGGACGTAATCCGAAAAATCGAAGTCGGAATGAGCTCCAACATGGTTGACGGCGTTCCTCTTTCTACTGACGACCGACGATGGGCGTGATTACCACAGCCTTCTTTGTTTTTTTCTTTCTATCGATCGCGATATTGATGTATGAATACAAATACACACAAAGCGAACGCAGCGCTTAAGCGGCGTCTAATTTCTCAATAAACGCTTGTTTGCCGAGTTTCGCTTCGGTTCTGATAATCTTTTGCTTTGCAACGGCGGTCCTCTTATCGCGACTAAACAGCACCGCTGCGACAGCTATATAAAAAACGATGCCGTTAAAGTGGCAGCACGAATATGCTGCGTAGCGACGTAATCCACGCGTGAGCGCTTGGTGTTTCTCTTGTTTTTTCTTTTAAGAAGGATTTTGCGTCGCTGCTTGCCTCGCGTTTCGTTATAAAAAAAGCCCCGGCCCGTTTGTTGCCAAGTCAACAAAGTGCTCGCGGGGGTCACTTCTAAAACGTCATTTCTTTTTTTGGGGCCTACGGTATATACAGCGGTCGATAATGAGAAGATCGATCGAAACTTATTTTTGCCTTTCGTTCGAAAGCGCCCAGATAATTACTTCGAAGGCTGCGCTGCTTTCGATTTTGTATATATACACACATATAAATACACGTGCACGTCAATGTAAACAGCCGCGAGCGTCGTTTCTCATGTCGCCGTGTTTTGCGCGTTTGCTTATATCGTCGCAAACAAATAGCGTGGACGGTTAACCTTTTGTAGTACATGGTAAGTTGGAAATCGTTGGGAGAGGTCTTAGTCTTGGAATGGCTATACAGTGGCCATAATATTGGCTGTTGATGGTTATGATAATGCCTATCTATTATGTAATACACCGCTAGGGCTCCTTAAAAAACAAATTTTCTCGAATTGTTAAGCTGTGTACCCTATCGCAATGGTAAAAGCACCGCTATGACGCAAGAAGACGCTGAGTTAAGCGAGAAAACAGCGTAAAAGAAAAACGCATGTGGCGACGCCACCTTCTGGTTCCCGAATCAACTCGTGACGTCATAGATTTTGACGGCGCCCGCTGGGGCCTACACATTTCTTTGTCGCCATAAGAAATGCGCCTTGTGGTGCCCAAGGCAGCCGGACAGTTAAGGTGGCAAGTGCCGGGAATTTTTGAGCTGAAAGCCTTAAAGGCCTCATCGAACTCGAAAAGTGACCGTCGTCGTCAACGCGAGCGATGAAATATCATCATCACTTGATGACGTCACGATATGACGTCATCATGGCGTCACGGCGTCCCAGAATTTGTGACGTCATCACGACGTCACTACAACGTTACGCAACGAGACATCACACGATAACGTCATCACATGCCGTTGTCGCTTGTTCAAATGTGGGCCGATCCCGGAGGCGCTGCAAAAACACGCAAGACGCAGAAAGCTTCCAATGAACCCGATCCCGGAGGCAATGCAAAACCACCTTGGGTGCAGAAAGCGCGAGGGGGAGGGGGTAGGCGGGGGTATAAATATAATCGGCTGAGAAAAAGAAGATGGCTTCCGCCTTCGAGTCGACTTGGGCGAATTCGTAAGGGACACTGAGTTTTTGAGCCAATCTCGGAAAGCTACGACAAAAAAGACCTCAAAATTTGTGACGTCACACCACACCGACATTCAAGTGCTGAAGTTCCGGTGCCAAATTGAAGAATTAATAATTCACCATCATTCTTTCTTGCCATCATAATGAACTTATGATGGCGAACTTAAAGGAAGTTCCGATATTGCGCTCTTTAGGAGATGGAAACTGACCTCAAGACAAGGTGATGGGCTGAAAAAGCCGCTGTGTGCATCAATAATATAGCCTGGGGTTTAGTCGATATATCGTGTTTTTTTCGTCTCTTCCCACGCGCGAACGACACCGAAACAAGCTTTCTACGCTTCCTCGGTTCGTTTTGTGAATCTCTTTCTCTGATTCTTTTCTTTCTTTTTCTTTGGGCTATGACATGGGACGAGCGTGTTCTGTGGCAACCTTAGGGAGCTGTCGCTGCGCGACGGGTTTGGCAGCGTGAAAATAAGTCACGTGTTGACTGGTTGTTGCGAGCTCTTTGTCGCATGTTGCGATGCTGTTCATAGCCGTCAACAAGAGACAGCGAAAGGGAAGGAACAGGCACAGGGAGAGAATGGGAAACGTCACCGGCTAACAAAAGAAGCGTCGATTCACAGTGTTGCCTGACGTCTTTCTGTCTTTCGCTGCCCTATGGGTTTGGCGTCGTGAAAATAAGTCACGTGTTGTCTGGTTGTTGCGAAGACTGTATCACACCTTGCGGTGCTGTTTGTAGCCGTCAACAAGAGAGAGCGAGAAAGAGAGAGGGAGAGAATCGGAAACGTCACAGGCGAACAAAAGAAGCATCAATTCACAGTGTTGCCTGAAACTTTTTGTGTTTCGTGGGGACGTATTTATTAGGGTTATATTTGTAGCGGCGGGCAGGCGTTATGTCGTGCGGTGGCGGATGATGTCGAACGAGTCGATGCTTTCTGGGCATCAAAAAAAGAAAAGGTGAGGCGGCCAACGTGACTTCGGCTGTCACTTTTCGACGTGTTCCGCGTAGGGCAGCAATCGAAATCGAATTTCTTTGCTTTCTTTTTTTAGCGCGCGTCTTACCTTTTTTTGTTTAATTTGGCGGGTCGCACCTATAGTGTCATCGTGCATGAGTATTACAGTGTATGCGGACGCTACACGTGAGGCGTCAATATAAGAAAGAGATCCCTGATTGCATATCTTGCTTTAAAAGAAGAAAGGAACAAGACTTTTCTCTGTTGAGATCAGGGGCGGATACAACAGGATTTTATTTCCTAGTGGGAGGAGGGGGGGGGGGTAGGAAGACGAGAAACTTATGCGTTGTGCTTTGACAATGTTTCTCTTCGGGTCGTAGGCGGGCAGGCAGAAATTTGGGCGCAGGGGGCTGCCCTCCCGTGCCTTCCCTGGCGCTGGCCCTGCTTATAAATGCTGTGTTGTTAAACGCCTAGGTATGCGCTTATGTGCAATAGTTATTCACAGCACTGTATTACGCGACAATCTATTATTCATGACAATTATGACATGACAATCCATCAATTCCAAGTTATTGAAGGCTTCTGGTGAATAGTATATTGTTATTCGATATCCGATTAAGTGCGTTCCTTCGTGTTGAACGCACATGAGCTGTTTTTTTTTTGTTTGCACCTTTCTTCCTGTTTATATTTCTCAGTACAACAAAACATGTCAATGTTGCCACCATAGCGATTCAATAGCTACTGCCGTTCAAAATCAAGAGTATTTCAGCTTTTTTTAAAGGAAATTGCTGGCTAAATAATTATTTTACATACAAAGCCTGAAAAGACTGTGTTGGTAACATGAGCATGTTGTGTGGTACACTGTAACCTAGTTGGGGAAATTAAACGAAACACATTCAGTGTGAATAAATAAGTACGGTGTTCAATAATCAATCGTACATTTGTAGGTATAGTTAACGTAACATGCTCCCTAATTTTACCATGATCACTAGCATCATCGTGATCCTCAGGATGGTCCCCTCCCTCCCCCTGGTGTTGTGCCTGTGAACTACAAAAAAACACACACACAAAAGGCAACTTTCTGAACGAGAAACACGTTTATTTGGCTTTCGACAAAGTGATAGAAAAAGCAGCTCCGAGAGTATTTTGTTCTTGTTTTATAAAATACATAGAACACGCTATAAAGCCGTCAGTGTTTGTAACAGCGATGAATGCGATGAACGCCCACGTGCAGTTTGCTTTAAGAAAAAAAAAAAACAACAACAACGCTATCGTCTTTGCAGTCTTTGTCAAAAAACAAAAGCCAGTTCCACGGCCGAGGAGGTCTGTCAGCGGGTCACGTTTCACAGTTCGTCTAAACATGCTTGGCGATCTAAAAACATGAAAGATGTGACCAATTTGGACTCTACATGATGAAGTCAACACCTATTGAAGCTTCATTATTTGTTGGCTTCGCTTTACTGGGCTTCGTTTGGCTGTGCACAATCAAGAAACGAACCCCTCACCATTCCCTTTCTCTGGTAACCTTAAACCATACAGTTTCCTACAATGCTCACTAGAGGGAATTGTGGCGCTGCGATCGTTCAGCCGCCACGGGAATGACGGGAAGTACATGGATTTGCTTGTAGTCTTCGTACTTGCGGCTTCGAACGCGCTTGTGGCTTTGTATATTGTGGCGTTTCGACTTTTGTTTCCGATAAAAGAATGGCTAGTTGTGAAGCTCGGGAGCTGAGTTGAATTGGTCAGCCTAGAAGGGTCAAGGTAGTGAAATGGGACTGCTGAACTTTTGCTGAACTTCATCTTGCGACCAAAGCGGCTGCAGGCTATACATGGAACCGAAAGAACGAACCTTAGGCAAATCCATGTACTACTCATAATTCCCACGCTGGCAGAAGCGCCATGCGTTGCAGCTCAAGTAGATGCTAGCGGCAGTTTTCCCTCCAGTGTGCTAATATGAATCTCTGTTTCTTAGACCCTAGGGCAACCGATGGTTATCGCCTGCTGTGGACGTGTGCAGGTGGGGGAGATATGTAAATGACCTCGCTCAGATGGTTTGAACAGACCTCGTCGGTCGTTACTTGGCTTCGGAACTTTCGACGGAGACTGTAAAGCGATAACTCCACATTCACGACCTATACAAAAGCGACGCGACGCCCAGGCCTTCCCTTGTGAAATCATGGTTACTCCACTCTGTTTTTCTTTTTAAGTGTGGCAAAATCTTTTGGAACGCGTTCTTTGTAACAGGGAGGTTAGGTTACATTACAAAGCAAAGTTCTTAAGTTATTTGACAGGCTTTTTAATCTCTTCTTCTGTTTCTATCTGAATCTGCAGAATACTGGACGATATGTTTAAGTTGCTGTTCAAGGGCCCCTAAACCGCTCCGAGTTCAAAGACGAGAGAGTGGTTTCTTTTTGACCTTCACTACCATTCTTAAAGACGCTGTCTCCTCCTCGCTACTTTTTTCTTCATAAAACACGTGGACGATGTCAGCATTAAGCGTTGAGCCTATCAGGATTTCGCGCTTTTCGGCTACACGCCGCTATCTCCCTTGCGCAGTCCAAAACGCTCAAAACGAAGCGAAATCAGTTGATCACGCACGATAGTCATGCGAGGCAATGCAGAACGGACGTGCGACTGCCTCGCAAAGCACGGTAGGAGACAGTTATTGTAACAAATAATAATTCTTGGGATTTTACGCCCCAAAAGCACGATATGATCACGAGGGACGCCATGTTGGAGGGCTGTGGAAATTTCGACCATCTGGTGTCCTTTAACGTGCACCTAAATCCAAGTACACGGGCCTCTGGCGTATCGACTCCATCGAAATGCGGCCGCCGGGGCTGGGATTCGATCCCGGGACCTTCGGGTCAGCAGTCGAGTTCCATAACCACTAGATCACCACTGCGGGTTGTAGGAGACGATTCACAACTGGTACGTCTCGTATACGAACCAATGGAGAGATTGTAGCCTCGTGACGTCACGCGAACAGACTGCTGGCGTCACGAATCGTGCCGCAAAAAAACGGGGAAAGCCTGGAGAGAAGAAGGCGCTCGCTATTTGTATATTCGGTGGTTGTTTAGGGGCCCTTTAGGTACAAAGAAAGAGCGATATACGAAAAAAAAAATGCAAGAAGACAAGTGGTATAAAAGGAATAAGAAGGACAAGGACGGAACGGAGCGAAGGGTCGATACGATACACGGGGACGGAACACGGGCAGCCGCATGCAACGCTATCACGAATATTCGTCCGCCTCCGCAAAGCAAACACACCGCACTGTACACTGAGCCCCGCGCACGCTTGTCTTTGTCACGGAAGCAGCCCAGGCACGAGGCTTAGCGGCAGCCACAGAGCAAGCATAATCAAGGTCACCCGCAACGCAGGAGCAAACAACCTGCATATTTTTTTTTTCTGCGAATATTCGAATGATTATCGATGGTCGCGAACGCGGTAACACCCATTTTCACGCGGTGTGACACTCGGTCAATCTGACGCGTTTGTTTTCAAAAGAACCTCCGCCACAAAACAACTGACGTCATGGTGTATTTGTTCCGCCAATTCATTTTGCCATTCGCTTCCACAGAGGTCAAGATAGTTGAAACGTCTATACTGTAGTCGGATACAACTTATGAAGCCCAGAAAGGCCCCGCCCAGACGACCGAAGCGCGGCAGCTGATCGCATCCCCACTCAAGCACGCGGCAATGTTGTCCGAAGGCGGAGTCACCGGCCGTCCAGCTCATGACGTCAGTCCCGAGTGCGTGCCCATTAGTGCGGACTTGTGTGCATCCGCATTTGAGGAGGAAATGCCGCGGACTTCTAAAGTTGTATCCGATTTTATAGGTTGTAACCGACCATAGATACATACCATAAGCTTAGGTATCTATCGAATGGATATTCCACTAACAAGGTGTACGTGGTGGTCGAAACTTTCCACAGTCTGTGAGCTTCAGCAGTTGCATGGAATCGTTTAAGAGCTCTCTTTGCTCTAGTGCGGGATAGCTGTAAGCAACTGCCCTTAATTACTGAGTTCAGAACAAATGGTAGACGATTCAGAGTACTCTGTCCCTACTTCACTCAAGGATAACTACAGCAGCTGTTGTAGTAACATGGTTACTTGTGCCGAAGCACTCCTCTGACCCTTGACACAAACGCAACTGATCACTGAAGGTGACCCTCGTATGTTCACAAGTGTCATTCACGACTAGTGTTTCTATCTAACCTCTTGGGAGGTGCTGGATGCGAACGCGGACCTGCTTTAAGAGTCGTAAACTTCGCGTGGCGCTGTATTTTAATGCGTTGGCTACATGCTCCGCGGTGTTGAATGTGCACGAATCGATTGACAGCCACGAGTTTGGCCATAGTCAAATTTGAACGACATTGTGTTTGCTGCGCCTGACCGTGCCTGGGCTGGACAGTCAGATGCCGTATAGAGGTTAGGCAATGACCGCAGGTCTTTCACCTTGACGTTTTAGATGCGAAGCATATAATGGCGGAGTTCAATCCGGTGTGCGGCGTGACCACCCTTACTGCGCATGCCCAAACCCTCTCCACACAACCCCTCTCCACACACCTCCTCTCCACTCCCCCTCTGAAACGCGGGCTCGACATGCCGAAAAGCTGCTTCGCATCACCTCATGGTCCCCTTTAGCGGGAGATGGTGTAATTTTTTACACGAGAGCTAGCTTCCAGGTTAGATAACACCGTTATTGATCACAGGCTTTCATCCGTAAAGTGCTAATGAAGCAACTGCACTCAATTGCGACCATTGCTTTGGGTCTATACGGCACCTTGCTATGCTGTCTGTTTTAAGCTCATGATGGACAAAAGAAACCACTGCAACATCCTCCAAGACAGGTACGTACGTACAGCATTGACATTGGTTACGAAAAAAGAGAAGCTACGAAGTACAGTTAGCAGATAAAAAATGAGTGATTATAGCAGAAGCGTCACGTGTGCGATAAGAAAGACACAGCGTATAAGAGCGCGCAGATAAGCCCTCCACCGCCTGTGATATGCGGTACATTCGTACGGCTAGCCAGCAGTGCGTGGTTATACTAGTTTTGATCCCATGGTACTGTAGTATTAGCATACAAGTGATGCGACTCACGACAAGTCAAAAAAAGTCTTGGTCGTAGGCATGCAGTCACTGTGACAGTTCCTTTTTTTTTCGAATCGCGGACGCAGTTGAGGCACTACCTGAAATGGCAGGTACGTTCTTCACAGCACGTGCTCTTTCTCTGTCTCAATTTTCCGCCATATTGGTTCACAGTGAACGTCTCCAACCAGCACAGAGACATTACAGCTAGAAACCCTAGGCACGTACATATCTTTAAAAACGTCTTCCAAAGGCGCCCCAGTTCTGGCTTAAGATGGTGTGTCGCGATTACGGTGAATGCACGTGAACAAATATATTAGGGTGTCTCAGCGATGACGGTAATACCGTACCGTTACCGTTACCGCTACTGCATTACCGTTCCATGTTAAATGTACAACGATCCAAGAACGTTTGAGCTGCGCCAGTTAGTCGATGCATACGGTAACATGATGACACGATTGTAGTGGCTGATGCAGCTCTGGCACATTAAAATACAGTTCTGGCACTCAGGGCGCCATGGAAAGGAAAATGATGGGTGTAACCTTAAGGGACAAGAAGAGAGCAGAGTGGGTCAGGGAACAAACTGGTGTTAAGGACATCTTAGTCGAAAGCAAGGAGAAGAAATGGGCGTCGGCAGGGCATGTGGCGAGAAGGCAAGATTACCGCTGGTCATTAAAAGTGACGGACTAGAGTACAAGAGAAGGCAAGAGCGTGAGGGGGAGACAGAAAGTTAGGTGGACAGATGAGATTAAGAAGTTTGCGGGGATAACGTGGTCGCAGTCAGCACAGGACCGGGTTAATTGGAAAATCATGGGAGAGGCTTTTGCCCTGCAGTCGACATAGTCAGGCTGACGATGACGCTACAATAACGACCACAACGGTACGGTATTTGCGTACTCGGCGTACAGTAAACCGAAACTGCCAAAAGACCCCATTAGTGTGTTTTAGCGGTGCTGGCTCATCCTCCGGTGAGTACGGCAGTACCGTTCCTTTGTAGATTCCACGTGGACGTGTTAGTCTGCAATACCTGTTGTAGCTACTCATAATCGCATAACATTACCGCACGCATCCAGAAGCTCGCGACGCTAGAACGTTTTCGAAGCGTGGTACGCTAACACGGAACCGCAATACCGTGCCGCACTCAATACCGTATTACCAGCACTTCTAAAACGCCCTATTTACTCTGTTTCGCAGGCTATGGGAACGTTAGTGATGGACGCGACGACTTCACCTGCCGTTATAAGACAGCAAATACGGCTGACGTAAAGAGTGCACCTTTCCGCGTACCGGATAAGATACGACACTCTTGGTATACCAGGGCTGGTATAGGACGAAGTTAACAGCGAGGACCAGCTTGCTTCGTGGTTTCTGCAACGAACTAGACTTTGCTGATGACCGTGATCTCACTCCGCACCACGGAATGCACCGTCGTCGGTGCTAGCATAGCCAACAGCTTCTACGCCATACGATAACTGACTGGGCAAAAAACTTCGTGTCTTCGTTATGAGTTATTAGATTCTCATATAGCAAGCGCATCGACAATACGCAAGTATCTGAAATGTATTCTTCGATGGACACACACAAAACGTTGCCACCCGTCTGATACTGCACGTTCTCGTTAACAAACGGTCAAAAGTAGCCACCCTATGTATATTTTCAAGTCACACATAGTTTTCTACTCGACCGTCTCGCTAAGTAACGCGAGACTTTCTTTTGACGCAGTGTCACGACGAGTGACATCTAAAGCATGTCTCGCAATGTAACTTTAGCGTCGTGTTCTCTAAGCTTCGGCGAATGTTTGCCGATAAACCGGCAACGTATTACAGAGTCGGCACGCTGACCACGTATCGAACGCGCGTAAATACTCAGTTATGCTTGATACATTTACCGTTCGTCCACGCACGTCGGTACCGCAGGCATCCACCGATGTGCCGCGACAGTCTTAATTCCACATGTTCCGACGACCACATGTTATGGAGACGGTAAAATCTTCCACATACTTCTATACTTGGAGTGTAGACTTAAGATGTCGTCACGTTCACACTATAAGAAACGATGCGAAGGAGGACGTCGAAGGTGGCCCTTACGAAGTATCGGTCACGGCAGCACTGACGTCTTCATCGGAACGCTAAACTCGGAGGGCGCTCACCGCACTTCACTATGTTTAACACGCACATACACAGACGGCTACGTGGGTATCCAAATGAAGGCAGGCTTCCTAAGCATTCCAGTCGAACTCTTTCCGCTGGCGTGGAAGGCACGGGCCCGGTATAGTAGAAGAATATTTTGCCAATGACACGACGACACAGACGAAGCTGCATCGTCACCATGCACACGTGCCTTCGTGGAGGATTTCGCGGATGTATCCGGTATCCGAGAGTCATAGAGCCGTGACACAATGAGAACGCCGTCAAACCTCTGTCCACTGCTTAGGGTGTACGGAACACCTCACGACGAATTTTAAAACCACCACGCGTTATTTGGACGTCTTCAACGTGGCAGCGTGCACCGGCGTCTCAAGCTACCCTGGTTTCTTTCGAAACGGATTTCACAAAGGTTCCACCGTTTTAAGGAAACCACGGCACTCAAGTCGTCACCCACAGTTTCACGTAGACCTCGGCTCGTAGACGGTCACGTAGACCATCCACAGGTCTGTCCCGTGAGTCTCGGAGGCGCTGGAAGACCAGCAAGTGGTCGTTTCTGCCGTGTAGAACGGTTAGTTTCTACAGCTCTGCGCAGCGTTCTTGTCTTGAAGCGATCTCAGACGCGCACTCCGGTGGTACGAGCTCCAAGAGGCACTGTGAACCGTCACCAGCCGGAAGGTGCCCTGGGCTAGGTATCCACGACACCTTCTTCAACTTGCAAGGGCTCGACCAGTCGTTGGGGGTCCAGGAGTAGGGCGTTCGCGCCCGTGCCCGCACCAGCACCCGCGGCGGCGGCACCGGCGCTACCGCTGGTACCCGGGGCGACCCTCCCGGACTTGCTGGGTGTCGCGTCGTCCACGTTGGTGTCCTTGGTGTTCGTCTTTCCCGTTGCCTTGTGCAGGGCCCGCTCCAGGAGGGTCTCCTTGGAGTCCGACTGCTGGAACCGCTGGGCGCGCCGGCACTTGATGATGGTCTCGACCGAGAGCAGGAGCACGAGGAACCCCATGATGATGCACGTGGGCCCGGCCACGATGCACGGAGCCTTCCAGGGTCCCCCTCGCAGCAGCACGCCGACAGTGGTCAGCGCGACGCCTAGCGCCCCGAGCGCCAGTCCACAGCCCACGATGCAGAGCACGGTGCCTCGAGCAGCGGCCAACCTCCTCCGGTCCTGCAGGTCCCGCTGCAGTGCCCGCCTCTTCATTTCGTACTCGAGGGCGTTGGCCTCCTGCTCGCGGCGCATGGCCTGCTCCTGCAGGTCGAGCTCCCGCTTGCGGCTGATCATCCACGACAGCATGTTGCCTGCGTACAGTAAGAAGTGGTCGTGTCAGGCATTACCCGCCCATAGCGGACGAGGCGCACTTTTACAAGGAAACTCTGAAGCGGCATTACAAAATCCTCCGGCATTCGTTGCAGATTCTACCGCCACCACACCCTTCACTCTCCACTGGCCAAACACACACTTTCAGAGTCATTCAATTAAACACTCTGATCACTCCAGCACGCCTACTACTTTATCGCTGCCGCTCCGGCCCTTCGTGTCCCAATTGGCCATGTACGTACGCAAACGTACAACACGTCGTTTTCTCACGTCTCGGAGCCCTACAATTCCCTCACTATCCTAACCCTCCCCACCGACGGGTATGGTTGGCGTCGACGGCCTTCGCCGACCAGCTGACCATGGTCCTCCTGGCGGAGGAATATCTATAGGTCTTAGCCTGACCTCTATTAAAGTCGTTTCTCTCTCTCTGTCTATCAGGGCATTCGCTTCATTAGTGGCACGAGCCACTAAAACGCGACGATGCCAGCCAGGCCCGTAGCCAGGAATTTTTTTTTCGGGGGGGGGGGGGGGGGGGGGGGAGGCTCTTGCTGAAGAGCCTTGACTATTTGAGAAAAACACCCATTTTTATTATTTATTATTGGTAAAAACACCTACTTCACCAAACTTTGCAGGGGGGGGGGTGCCTAGCCCCTCCACCCTGGCTACGGCACTGATCCCAGCCATAGCTGGGATCGTTGCGGTACCTGGCAGAGCAGATCTCAAACAAAAGCTTCTTTCTACGCTCTGAAAAAAGAGTCATTTCACTCTTTTCGGTGAGTCCTGGCTTGTAATTGCAAATTTCCCTTTCCGAGTCCTGACTTGCCACGCATACGACTCTATAAAGAGACGTGTCAACTGTCCTTGGATATCATTATAGGCCTACTCCCTTCAAGGAGTCGTGAGACCCAAAAGAGAGTTAACGAGTCTCCCTAAAGAGAGTCATACATGTGATAAGTCAGAACTCGCGGAAATAGAGTGCCGCATACTCTTTTCTCGTTTCTTAGAGTGTCCGGGGCCTCTGAGATCCACTTCGGTAGCGCGACGAAACACAAAGTAAACCCAAGGAATATACCAGGACACACTAACGCCGAAGTGCGAGTTCCACTACCAGTCACCGAAGTCGAGGATTAGGGTCCCCTCTCATTTTTTAAGATGACTTATTGACCAACCGATCGACGATTAAGTGACTGGCGCCTTCTCCGTTATTGAGTTTTGCCTGAAACTCGCAAACCAAATGTCATGCGGAAGCGAGTGGGTTAGCTTCGCAAGCAATCGCGATATAAAATACGCGGAAACTTCAAATCTCTAAGTCAATACACTACATGTACTCGTCGCGTCCGCTTATAACAAATCTTGGAGCTCTGGGGGCCGAATTCACAGAACTTCTCTTTCGTAAGTGCGTTTTCCCACTGCTCAGCCGGCTTCGCTAATGATATGCGCCACACAGCGCTCTAATATTATCTTGCGAAAACATTTAGCGTAAGACGTCTTTGTGAATACGGGTCCCTTCCGGACTAACGTCGCTGACCAACTAAGCTATTCCGATCCGTGCAAGCTTAAAAGTGAAACAAGAGTACCGTGTTTTCTCAAGGACAAGCATATGAACAACGGGGGTCGTTCTCAGCCAGTCCTGGTTGTTTTATTATCACAAGCGAGCAAGCGAGGCATACTTTGGGCGCATGTGTTTATTTACCGAACGACGAACAAGGATCCTGTTGGAGCGCTCGGTCTGCGGTTTTGCTTCATCCGCCTATCCTTCAATTGTTCCGAGTCGAGTGTGTGTATTTTAGCCTCAGCACATAACGGGTGTTTACGCAGGCTGCTGCTCTGACATTATGGAGTTTCGCGGGAAGCAGTGTCGACGCATCGCTCTGTAAGGGCCCCTAAAGAACGTTTGAAGATACAAAAGGACGAGCTCTTGATTCCCGCCTAGCGTTTTGCGCCTTTCCGGCAAATTCCTGACGCCAGCATCCTGTTCACGTGACGTCATGAGGAAATAGGCCCTCGATTGGTCCATATCCGAGAGATATCAGTTGTGAATTAATCTCCTACCCTGCTTTTCCATGCAGCCGCACGCCCGCTCTGCCTTGTCTCTCATGACTATCATGCGCGATCAACTGATTTCACTTCGTTTTGTGCGTTTTCGACTGCGCAAGCGGAGATTACAGCGTGTAGCCGATAAGCGCGAAATCCTGATGGGCTCGACGCTTAGTGCCTGACACTGTCCGCGTGTTTTATGAAGAAATAAGAGGCGAGGAGGACATAGAGCCTGTGGGAAGGGTAGTGAAGGCGAGAGAAAAACCACTATACCCCATCTTGTAACTCAAAGTGATTTAGGGGCCCTTTAACAGCCCGATGCCTGAGATGTACCGTTTCGCTTAAATTCCGGGGTTTTACGTTATGTGATTGTGATGCACGCCGTTTGTGAGGTGTTTCCGGATTAATCTTGACCGGTTGTGGTTGGTTAAGGTGTATTTGAATATAAGGCACACGGGTGTTTTTCAAGCGAAGCTTCCTATGACTCACAGGTTCCGGTGGCGGTGTCGTACGCTAAAAACCAGGTGCCGCCGAGCGTGCAGAAATTCGGCCCTCGAAGGTGCCGCTGGTCACATGCCTATGTGTGTGCGGCGTTTTCCAACAACTGATGCTCTTGCTATCGTGTGCTTGTCGTTGATCAGCCGTATCTGATACGGCAATCTGATCTTTTATCGAGATGACTCGTCATTTCACGTTTACCGCATTTCATTGTTGCCTGGATATGATCGCGCGGCTGTCGTTGTTGCCCGTAGCAACAGAATTGTAGCGCTACTAAGCGTGAGGTTGAAGGTCCGATTCCCGACATGGAGGAAGGTATGAGTTAGGAGGGAGCATTGCGCAGGGCGATAGAAAGAAAGAAAATAAAGGCTATACCAATTAGTAATGAAACGGCTCAGTTTTGAAACAAGGCGATATACCTAAAGAACGGTCATAATTCAAGAACAATTCAGTAGGTGTGTAGTATGATAAAGAACGTTAATGGCTGTGTGTCAGCAAGTCGTGGTTGTAGCCGAGCTTCGGGGTACACAATGAGCCTTTCATTCATATGCAGCGAAAAAGTGAAAGTGGTTGAATTTGATAAAAGCTCGTAGCACGAAGTTCTTTTTCTTCCGCCAGCTGAAACAACGTTACGCGAGCATTGTGATCATAAATGCAACACTGCGGTTGTGATTACAGCAATCGATGCCCAGTGATATTTATGTCATTGCATACGTAGGGAGGAAATGGCGTTTTTAAGTGTAATCACGTCATACAATTGTACTGATGCCTTCGTAAAAAAACTGACAATAGGTACACCCTTCCACACACACACACACACACACACACACACACACACACACACACACACACACACACACACACACACTCTACACCACACTACACCGCATTACACCACACTGATTGTACTGATGCCTTCGTAAAAATTGACAATACATGCCCCCCCCCCCACACACACACCGCATTACACTACGCCGCATTACACTACACTACGTCAGAGTGATTGTACTGGTGATCTCGTAAAAAACTGTCAATACATAGCCCCTTGTACACACACACACCGACACCCGCGCCAACCCCCTCCCCCACACACACCCTCTCTCTACATCACATACACCACACCACGGACACCCAAAGTAAAGAGCATGCGAGCCACGCTTACGGAAATGTCTCGCTTTGAGATAATATGCCATACCTGCTTGTAGGGTCCTCGTCTTCCGTAATTGTACTTCTTTAAATGGTCGACCTGCTGAATACTTCCACTATCCTCGCGCAGACTTTGTCACACGCTTGATCCCAAGGAATCACCCTGTTTGTGAGGAGCCAACACGCACAGATTCTGCTCTTCGAAGCGTGTTGTCATCCTGAGCACGACACAACGCAGTTCCCAATTTCTGCTCTCCGAAGTCTCGATTCGACGCGACGTCTTCGGCGACTGCTGGCCGTCTCCCGCGTCGACGCGTCGCATCGGATGTGTCGGCCGAAGTCGAATTCATCCAAACCGTGTCGTATGCCGTACTGCACAGGCGTAGTGTTCCGCAAACAAGACTGGATACGAGGTCGCAGTCACGAAGCTGATTCGAGCACTTTTGCTCAGGTCTTCGTGCTGTGGTCTTGTGTAGTTCGCTGTGCTGACGCCAGGGGGCAATAGCGGAGGCTTCACGGCGAATGTTCGGAAGTCGTAGTTCCTTAACTTGACTTCCTGAAAGCTCTGTGATGAAGCTATGCTTCGGAGTTTTATCTGTACGTCCAGAAAAATAGACAAGACCGAAAGATGGCAACAGGTTTTATCAGAGTGTACCTGATGGGTATTTCTCGGACTGTACAAGATAACATCCATTCAGTCTAATGCGAAAACAGTCGCGTTTCGCTACGTCGCCATGTCACTACCTGTCGATTGGTTAAATGGCATTTCTAGGAGCATTCGTGACTGGTAGAATAGTGCCGTTATAAGTAAAGACCAAAGAGAAGAAGCTCACGGTACGCTACAGCTGCTGACGGTAAGGCCCAACGACGCAGTATGGACACTTGTCAGACGACTGTATCTCGTATTTTACGCGCTTCGCCAGCGCACCTGTATAAAAAGGCGCTTTGAAAAGCGGGCAGTCGCTGCTTTCAAAACAAGAGATGATTGATGCATTCGCTGCAGAATTTTATACAATCCTCAGGCAGTGACACTGGTTTTTTTCAACAATCGCAACCCCGAGCAGACGACGTAAATAGACTCCGAGCAGGCGACGACAAAGAACAGACGACGCAAGCAAACCGAAGCATCACGTAATACTGCGCATATCTGAGAGCAGACGAATTCTTTCCAGAAACAGGCGATATGATTCAGAAGAAAAGAAACAACAATGTGAGAAAGATGTGGAAGGTAAGCGCGAAAAGTAAAGCCTAGTTGCTTAACTCAGTTTGACAAACAACGATGCGCGAATGATAGCATTACAGCGAACAGGCTAAACCGGTTCGTTGTGAATTGCTCTAGCTAATAACAAACCATGTTCTAAAGCTCATTGCTGCATGATTCTCGGCAGCACAAGCAGACTAATTTGCTTCGCCAAAAGGCAGCGAGCTTTGAAACAGAAGTACAGCGCCTTGTACCACAAGGTGCCAAGTCCGAGTTGTACTAACGTGCTTTAGGATTAGTTGTCTGGACTTTTGAGCCAGAAAGCTAAAGGTTACTACAGTTGTAACTACTCGAGACTTGAATACTGAAATAAAGCCTTAGGATCACTGCCTATATCCTACAGCAAAGTAAACAACACATTATAATATCCGCACAGTCAGCTGAGTGAACAGCTGATATGCTGTCATCACAACCTACTTGGTGGGATTAAAGCAACGAAAACCGAGCACTACGACTACGTACCGGAAGTGGTCTGAAACAAGACACTACAAAGAAGCAATGTACCCATTGTCGACTAAGCCGCAACAAGGGATACCGACAAGCCTGCGCCTAAATTCGAACGACACATTTTTGGAATCACTACATCATCACGAAACGCAGGCAAAAACGAGCCGCTGTGTGTCACAGTCATATCATGTACCGGACATAAAGCAGCGAACTCTAGTCGGGAGCAGCTGAACTTTGGTAAACTCAGCGTACGGCAGTTGGAGCAGACGATCTCCCCTTGATTGCAGACGTCGTTATTTCACGATGCAGTGCGTGAAGCAGACGAATTCCAGGATAATGCAGACGTGACATATTCCTTGCGCACCAACTTGTTTTTCAGAACTTGCATCGATGTCCATCAAGGATCGTCGTGTGCGTGGCGCCTGAACTTCACTAACATACGCTGTCATTTGTGTGCTTGTAACTTTCACAGGATTCGCAGCGCCTGATGCTTAAGACGATCCAAGAAGACAAGCTCACTTAAGGTGCTACGCATTTGTAGCAGACGAACTCAGCTCTACGCGGCAGACGGCGTTTTCCTCAAGATTTGTGGCAGACGAACACTCGCACAGAGCAGACGGCGTATCGCTCCACGAGCAGAACACGTGAAGCAGAAGAATTCTTCAGTTCAGGGACAGAAGGCTTGCCAGTCAATGGTGAATTGTTCGCAGACGAACTCAGCTCTGGGACTGGTGGTGTTTCACTCCACGCGCGGCGCTTTGGAAGCAGACGAACTTGCAGCTGCAGATGCAGATGGCGTATAAACTCTGGCGTATAGCACGCCTGCAGTTTTAGCAGACGAATTGTCCAGTTCAGGGACAAAAGGCTTTTCAGTCAATGCGTAGTGCATTTCTCGCCGACGAACTCAGCTCCGGGACAGATGGTGTTTCACACTCCACGCGCAGCGCTTTGGAAGCACACGGAACTCCAGCTACAGTTGCAGACGGCGTATCAACTCCGACGTATAGGACGCCTGCCGTCGAAGCAGACGACGCGCTCCCGGCGAGAGCTAGCAGACGACAACGACTACGTCGTAAGCGCGCAGGGCTTTCGGGAATAACAAAAGGGGAGAAAGGGCACCTGACGCAAGGTTTTCCCTCGGAGCGCGCTGCTTCGCGTCGAACGAGTCCAGGGAGGATGGCAGGGTGCGAAACAATCCGGCGACAAAAGCGCGCCGCCGTGCGGGCATTGTTCTCCCCACGGCGGCGAACGTTTAAAGCGCGACTGGACCCCGCGGCTTGGCGGCCAATGTGAGTGGCATTGATCGAGCGGCGGCCAGCCTATATTGGTCGTCGATGATCGCTGCGGTTGCCTGGACGCGTGGTGACCCGTTGCCGACATAGCGCGTGCAGCGCGCGAGAGTTGATGATCGACTATTTCGCCGCTGTCTTTCAAGGCTGACTGTGCACTGCCGCACTAGCTCCCCGGGGTCGGGGTGCACGGGCTGCATTCATTTGCCGTTTCCGGCGAACGCGTGAATAAACAAAGCCGCGGCGAGTGGCCGAGCCCGTGCGGCCGCGAAGGGGAGAGCGAGCGCCGTCCGCCCTCGCGCCGCTTAGCGACCAATCGTTGAATGAATGGCATGCTTCATGAAGGCGAGGCACGCGTTGCGTTCGTTATTTCCCAATGTAGGTCGAGGTCTTAGGGGAAGAAATTTGCCAGACGACTCTATCGCTGGGTCAAGATTGATTGAAGCCAATATTCACACAGTGGACTGTCTGTCAGTCGTTGCTTGCCAATATCGGCAACGATTTATCCATATTTAGCCCAACGTTAGGCCAACATTGGCCGTAATTCGGCCCACATTAGCCTATAGCCATCATTTACCCAACATTAACCAATATCTGGTGCAATGCTAACGAGTGCGGTAGTATGCAGGTAAACGCGGTAGTAGAAGTCACGTCATGCTCTGTGGTGAAGGAAGGAAAAGAGGAGAGAGCGGAAAGGTAGGGATGTTAACCAGTTTAGAGTAACCGGTATGCTATCATATACTGAAGAAAGGGATGGAGTAGTGGTGAAAGTCTTCAACGAAGCTATTGCCATCAAATTGAGATGCACTGCAGACGCTAAACCAATGGGGATCAGCACTCGCGTGCGCTGACAGACCAAGTGCACTGTTGATATACACTCAGACATGTTGTTTGCATACGCATTTGCTGTTTTGGTTGTTTTTAAGTATTTCCGCTTGAGGCGATGGAAACAGCAAAGAGCAGCAAAATGTTACAAACAGCGATGTGAAAGACCATCGATCCTTGAATGGTACTTATCGTAAGTGTACAGCCGGCAAGCACATAGCACGTCGTCAACATTTTTCGGCACTGAGTACCGAGTTCTCACTCTCCCGGCTATCAGCACAGCCAACAAGAAGTTGACAGCGGTTGTTGTAAAAGTCATGCCAAGTGTTGGACTGTGCAGAATATACGCGTGTCTTCTTTGGATGTCACGTGCTGTATCTTGAATCGAAAATTGGCACATGTTGAAGCAATGCGATGACTGCGATGTCGCAACCATTTTACTTTTCTTGGCTGTGGCATAGCGTTGAAATCTGTACTTGAAATGGGACTGCAATGATCTTTCTTTCTTTCTTTCTTTCTTTCTTTCTTTCTTTCTTTCTTTCTTTCTTTCTTTCTTTCTTTCTTTCTTTCTTTCTTTCTTTCTTTCTTTCTTTCTTTCTTTCTTTCTTTCTTTACAATATTGAAACTGTCCAACCTCAATATTTGTAAAGTCAAGTATAAAATCTAACTCTATTACCCGTATAAATTGTTTACACTATGAACAACCAACTGGCCCTTACCCTGACTCTTCTGGTTGCTAGTCCCATCAGAGGGACTTAATATTTACACTCGTGATGGTGTTACATGGGTGCTCGACAGCACCCGCAGGAACGGTATTTAGCAACACCCGTCCCACTCAAGGGTGTAAAATGAGAACATCCGAATGGGAATGGTGTTTTCATTTTTACGCCGTTGTTTCAGAGGGGTGTTATTGCACACTGTTTATTGTTGAGGTTGTTCTAAACTCTCACAAAAGGGTGTCACCCGCGGGACAAATAATTTATCCAATCCTAAGAGTGTTAAACTCTTTTGTTGTTTTTTTTTTGTGTGTGTTGTGGCTCATAACGTGCAAAGTAACACTTACACAGTGCATGTATTGTTGTCAGTGTTGTCATTGCAGCAGTACAGAAACATATGGATTATGTGACTCGAAATGACGTAAAAAAAATTGGAGGCGACACAGGTAGTCGTACTCGCACGTCAGCGTTCGTGTCCCCTGGTGTATTCCTTGGGTTACACTTGTGTAGCGTCGCGCCGCCGAAACGGATCTCGAAGGCCAAGTAGAAAGAAGCGTGTGGTTGAGATCTGCCCCTCCAGGTGCCGCAACGATCGCAGCTGCTCGCAAGAAAACCACCCGTTCTTTCAACGAACTCATTCAATCAGTTTTCACTGTTGACAGTTGGTTGACCCTTATCTTAAGTAAACTTATTCCCCGAGATCATATGTATCCAATATAACTCTTTACTTGAACAAGAACCGTCGATTTTATACCAGTTTTATTTTCCCGAAGACTGAGCCACCTAAAGGAATGCTGAACGAAAATAGGAAAAACTGACGAGAACATGGAAATTCTACTCCGTAGAAGAGACTATATATTTTGATAAACAGAGTTTATTTCACGTATTTGTGAATAGTTGGATGTATTTTAACACGACAGTGTTTTATGCCGGGGTCCACCAAGACTTTTATGACGCATTTCCGTCGCGGAAATACGTTAGCAAAATGAACGCCATCAGATGGCAAAGGAAAAAAAAACGTAGAAGTTCCGTTGACAGGAATCGAACACATGACCTCCGGTCCACGACGATGGTTGGCGGGCGTTTAGCCCACTGAGCTACCGCCAAACACACTGCGGAGGTTACATGAACGCGCCTTTTATCTTTCACACTTTCCTTTCACACAGCTCTGGAATAGATGGATGTTATGAGCGTCCCATGTATAATGGGGCGGTGACATGTGTGCCACCAGGCTCGAAAAAAAAAAAAAAAAACGCGCCGTTGCTACGACCGTTCCATTCGGCGCGTTTCCAATAGAAGTGTAATTTAGTCAACGCTTTAACACCGCGAGGAGGCGGCTTTAGCCCCAACCTCGCTCATAGCATTCATCCATATCGAAAAATAGCTATCCGACGCTTGCCTGGCTGTCGCGCCGCGTTCTCTGCTCGCCATGTGAGAATTAACGGCCAGGCTAGAGGGAAGACATGACGCGCGTAGCGTTTGTGTTCGCGTTTCACGAGGCTTTGGAGCATTGCATATCGAGTGACAGTGTTTATTGTGTGCTTGTTGCCATCTTTGCACGGGATTCACCATATGTGGTGTCCGCTTAAAAACTTCAGCTACCGCAAGGGTTAAATAGTGATCATGAGCGTCAGCCGTCGGTACAGAGATGTGCCACTAGGCGTCAACGTGGGTGCGTCCACATGAAGCGGTGCTATATCTGCCAAGCAGCACTAGACACTGTACAAGCTCTCGTATACCAATGCGCTATAAACAGTCAACTACTTCTGTGTCGACACATTTCACTTTCGTGTTATATCGATTACTATGACGCAGGGATCAGCCATCTTTTTAGAGGATTGTCAGCGCGCTGCGGCAGCACGCTAGCGCGAGCCGTGACGTCAAGGCCAGCGCGACGGATGCAGGGTGAACGTTTTACTGTCCTGTTTCTCCACCACCTCTTTGCATCTCACTCTCCCCTTTCCAAAATGGCGCTGAGACGTGCTCCACCATTTAAGAAGGGAGGACGTTTGGGCGCGTTGGTTGTTCATCATTCCTCAGAAAACATAGCGCAAAAAAAAAAAAGAACACGGGACAAAAAAGAGACCATGACAAGCGCTTACTATCAACAAAAGTTTTATTGCAGAAACAGAACATACATAAGCACCCTTTGGAGCTGCAATAATGAAATGAAAGAAGGTGGTAGACATGTGTCTATGCCATTCATGCTCTTTCGCAGATAAAAGGACAGACGGAATGCTGACGCATCTGTTACCTGCCCTGGCTATCCCTGACGCCTCTACGATTTCTCTAGTCGTTTTGTCACGGTGCAGATACAGAACAACTGTCTGATTGAACAGTGGAACGCACGTTGGCTTCGCGTCACACTTCTTACAGGCGGCAAGGTGTCCGTCACTGGCAGTGTTCCTGATTTTGTTATGCGTGAGCAAGTTGTCTAACAAGTTGTTTCACAATTTAAAGAAGGTCGGGTAGCGTTCCGGAGTGTTTTCAGCACCTAACAAGCTTTTGAGTTTGTGTAAGTTGAGTTGTCCGACAAGGAAGCGGAAACCTGTTTGCTCCATCAGACGCAAAAACGCGTACGTCTCTTGCACAAGAGGCGTTGTTTACAAAATTCCTCTTTCATGTGGAAGGCATTACGTAGGCCAGACTGGCAGATGCCTCAACGTTCGCCTGCTCGAACGTTGTGCAGGCGAACGTCAAACTAGAGCACGCGCCGGAGTGGAGCGAGCGCCGCATGCCACAGTTGGCTATGTGTTAATGTCATCATCAAGGCGCTCGAAGAACAAGAGGAAGAAGTCTTCGCTTTCGCGCGAGCGTGCGCTGAGCCAACGCCACCTTTTTTCTAGGTGGCATTGGCTGAGCCAAGCTAGCGGGAGCAATGAGAACTAGCGGCTACTAAGGCGATGGACAAGCCCCGAGCATAAGGAGCAAGCTCCTCAAAAATGACGTAGGACACTCCAAAATTTTGAACTGCGCGCGCACGGAACAAAACCGAAACTTGCGAGCTATCCTAAGCGACCACTTGGTGTCCCAATGCATTTCACGAGAATCGACCCTCTCCCCTTTACGCGCGCCACCGCCGCGCCGCGGCGCTGTGTTCTGCCTTAACATACCTTAACATACCTCTCCACGTGAAATCAACACCGCACGGCCGCAGCTTCGGCCGCGCTGGACCAAATATGGCGGCGCGCACGACGGTCGCGGTACTTTTTCCCGTTCCAGTGACTTTACCTTAACAGAAGGGAAGCCCTCTCTCGATTCCCTTGCTCTCTAATTTGGCCGCATGGCATGGCTCTGTGGCAGTGTCCGCTCTTTACGTAGTTTCCTTTTCTCTACGGCAATAACCTGAGTTACCAATTTTGTCACACATTTAACAAGTGCAGGTGTGGATGTCCTATGGACAGCCACTCCTACATTTAGGACCGTGTCAGGTGGGCTGCTTTTCGGCCCTGTTTTCTGCGAAGTATTGCGGTCTTGTAACGAATGATACCAAAAGGTCCGCATTAAAGTGAATACACATCAACAATAGCACACTTCCTTTATTAAAGGGGGCATTGGTTCGCCAACTTCCCCGTTGTTTGGCGTTCGGCTCATCCATTTGATTCGTCTTTAACCAAGCGAACCGCATTCTACTATCGCGCTGTAGCAAGAATCGTTGCACTCTCGTCAGTGAAAAATTTGGGCACTCTGTAAATTCCAAAGTGTGTTCTGTGAAAGCGTGTGGCCATTCGACTGACTATGCCATGGTATCGGGGGAACCCATATTCCTGGGGTGCTTCTCCGAACCGCTTGCCGTGGAATCATCACCGGGCTGCTTGGGAGCCATCATTCTAACTCGACTGGACGCCGCCGCCGCATCACGCAGCGCGCGTTCGAAGGAGCAACGCGCAACTGTTGCACGTTGACGGAAGGACGCCGCCGCTGGACGCCGCCGCCGCGTTGCGCAAAGCGCGTTGGTAGGAGCAACGCGCAACTGTTGCTATGCGCCGCTGTGCCATCACGTGATTACTGAGTTAGTGTGAGGGGGAGAGGCCACAGCTGGCACCGTGCCAGGGCACGGACGGACGGTCGCCGCGAGTGTGAGACATTAAAGGCTTTCGCCTTAAAGGGACACTAAAGAGCAAAACGATTTTTCTGATATTAGTAAGGTACTCTTTCACGACACCAAAAACACCACGCTTGCTGCGAGAAGACGCTTAGTAAGCGAGAAAATGCGCAAAAACAAAATGTGGATGGTGACGCCACCTTGAAGTTTCCGCACCATTCGCCGTGACTGTCACATGTTTTGACGGCGCCTACTAGGGACTACGTAGTTCCTAACCGGTAAAAAGGAAGTACATTGTCCTCTGAGGGGGCCATAATATTGACATACCAAGTTTGGGGTAATTTTGTTGAGCCAATGGGGCTAAAGTACAATAAATACACTTTGAAATCAGTGACGTCACGCGGGGAGATTTCGGCGCGAAATTTAAAAATGAAACTTTGAACTTGATTTTCTCCACCATTAATAAACCTATGATGGCGAAATTAAGGACATTAGAGTTCTCAGGGCACAGTTTATCGATCTAAACCGACTCATTGTTTCTCTTGAGTGTCCCTTTAATAGCCAACTTAAGCCCCAGTCCGAGCCTCAGAGAGCTTGAATAGAAGTGCCAGCCAATCCGCCTCTGTCACGATGCCACGGCGCATGTACCATTCTCCTAGCGGAAAGGTCGCGCAACGCCTCCTCATCTCGGAGGCTTTCGTTCTGGAAATACCGGCTCTCCCGGTCCCAACAAAACCGTACCAAAAAGGCAGAGGGTAGCACAGGAAAATGAAAAAGACCAATTACGTACCCCAATTCGTGGGACGTCAGGAGCTTTTGCATGTGTGGGGGAGTTCATTTTGCCGTGCACATGTCGACTGTTGTGCGAACAAGTTAAGCTTAAGTAAAACGCTGAACTTTAGACTTAAACTAACCTTGACTACAGCACAATCAACGGTGTGAAGTAGCGATCTCGAACTATCCACTCGCGAAACCTACTCTGTAAATTTCTTGCTCGCGCTTCAACTGTCCACGACTGTAGCTTCGCGTCACTGGTTTCAGGCTGAAAACACGTAGCACTTGGCAATTTTTTGCTATAAATCCTGAATATTTCCGCACGGCACTGGTGTACTGCGGCGAAAGTGGCTTAAAAGGCGTCGTGCATGCGATAGAACAAGGCCAGGAAATTTTATATTCGTCACTATCCTCAACCTTTTGTTTGTCCACTGCTGTACGAAGGCCGCTTCAAATGGTCTCCAATTTAAGCTATCGTGTGCGAGCTGGTTAAATTTTATTGATGCGAACTTCTTGATTTCATCACTCCACCTTACTTGCTGCTTTTGCCATCCCTTGATATACATTCCGTTGCTGTAATTGACCACCTACCCACTGTGGTACCTCAACACGTAAGGTCTCGCCATGCTAAGCTCGAGGGCGCGGGTTCGATTTCCGGTCCCGGCTGCTGAAGTTCGATGGGGCCGTAATGCAAAGAACACCCGTATCCTTAGATTTAGGTGAACGTTAAAGAACCCCGGGTAGTCGAAAGTTAATCCCTGAGTCCCCCACTACGGCATACCTGATAATCATAGGAAAGAAGCGGAATTATTTTTTGCCGAGGGGCTCGTTTGTTCGTTAAAAGCAACCAAACGAATACAACACACAATTAAGCCCGGCAAAGCATAGCGGATACCACTTGTTCATTTTTTAACTGTGGTTTAATAATTGTGGCATGTATTGAAAGGAACTAAAGTGGAAGAAAAAGGACCATTTCCGTCAGCGGGATCCGAACCTACATCCTTCTGATCCCACCGACGGAGATGATGCTTTTTGGTCCACATTTATTCCTTTCAGTATGCGTCATAACTGTTAAACTACAGTTGAAAAAAAAAGAACAACTAATAAAGTCCCCTATGCTTCCCTTGGCTTAATTTTAATCATCTGTTGTATTCATTTGGTTGTGTCTAACACCGGTGTCACACGGGCACTTTCGATCGCGATCAGGCGTGATCCGGATCGAATTTCCTTATCCTGATTAGCTTCTTTACGCAAGCTACAGAAGGGAGCCAGTCACTGTTGAGCAATTCGATCAGGATCGGGCTTAATCGCGATGAGCACTGCGCCGTGTGACACCGGTATAACATAATCGTATCGTGGTTTTGGCACGTAAAAACTTAAAGCCAGATCCACGCCATGAAAACTTTCGGGCAGCGAAGCTGTAAGCACCCGCGTGCATGTGATTGATTGGCTAGCGAGGTCACGTGCAACATCATGATTTATCATCATAATCATCCCTTTGTATCTAGGGGTTGCGCATTCAGTCAAGCTCTCTAAGACAGCTTTTCCAGCAGCTCTCCTCTGTCCCTTTATTTCTTGAGGCAGAAATAAAATTATTATTGTTATTATATTATGATCTATAACGTCATTACCATCATCACTTAGGATCGCCATCATCGTCACCATCATTTCATTTTCTTTATTTCTCTATCACTCCCCTCTGATCACGTGACCTGTGTGACTACTACCACTACTACTACTACTACTACTACTACTACTACTACTACTACTACTACTACTACTACTACTACTACTACTACTACTACTACTAGGATGACGACGACTGCGGCACAGGGTAGACTATAAGACGACTTCGCTGTAAAACCCCGGCATGCAAAACTGACAACCGGTTTTCTGTCCTATGCATCACGTGGCCCACCCAGGTCCATTTCCCTTTTCGTTCAACGCCAACTACATAGAATACCGGCTACCCGTATTTGTTCTCTGATCCATTAGGCTGTCTTGCGATCTCTTAATGTTACCCCCCCCCCCCTCCCCTATCATTTGCCGTTCCTTGTCGTGCTGCGCGGTGCTTAAAAATTTTTCAAGAGTTCCTTTGTCATCTTCCAAGTCTCAGCTCCCCGTATGTTAGTACTTGCAATACGCAATGGTCGTTCTTGCAACATTAGCATATTACAAGAACCAGTACCAGACAGTGAATGTATAGTCTCGTCGGACTGGGAAGGCATGCATGGCTCATTGATGTGAGAGCATCGGACAAAGACTCGTTGCGTGCCTATCGATTTTGCATTAATCTATACCGGCCTTCACTTTTATATGCTTACGGGCACAGCAGTGCGGCTTGTCTAGAAAGAAAAATTTGTAATGCGTTTCTCAACCTTAGATGCTGTCCTGAAAAAGCTGGGACATGCAAAGGGTTTCCCTGCAAGGACATGTGGTCGAATCTTAATAATACGAATAAATACGAATCGTCGTTGTAACGACCGAACCAATATCGATAAATTTTGAAGGGTAGCCCGGTGGAGGGTTCAATTAAAGGAGGAACTGGCTTGCCATCTTCATTTCTGAATTGGTACCACTGCGACGACATACTTAAGTAGTTGTTCTGAGTCGTTATTTAAATAAAGACAGATCACAGGTTTACTAAGACGAAAGCTTGAGATGACTCATCAAAAGCGAAAACTGCGTCGGCACGAGTGATGCAAAAAAAAATCATCGTCAAGCGATGAGGTTATGCAATGACGTCACACCGACGTCACTGTATAAACGGGACTTTAAATGATGACGTCATCACGTGACGTCTTCACTTGGTCAAAGGTGGGCCGATCACGGATGCAGTGGAAAACTAGCTGAGGCGCAGAAAGCTTTTGTAGGGGGAGGGGGGGGATCAATACATTGACTGAGAAGAAAAAGAAGATGGCTTTCGCCTTCGAGCCGTCTTAGGCGATTGCATAAGGGACACTGTCACTTTTTTTTTTACTTCCTTTTTCTTTCAACTTCTTGCTCCGCCTAAAAGCGATCCGTTGTTCGCGGTCGAATCGGGCGCCTTGTAGTACGAAGAGCTTTTCCCCCGAAAAGTAGCTTATTTGCATTTCAGGGATGCATGCACGCTGTCTCCAGGAGCTGGGTACAGTCCGCGGTTTGTTTAACCGGGAGTGCTGCATGCGTGGACAGCGCGCGTTGGAAAGTCGCCACCGAGCCGTGTCGATCCGAGACAAGCCAAGCGTCGTCTCGAAGCTCGAATCCTTTCTAGCGGTACGCAAACAACCTGGTCTCGAGACTTTCGATACATTCCCTAATTGGATTCCAAAAAAAAAGCCAGAAAGAAAGACAGAAAAAAAAAGAATCGAGATCCGCGGGTACTTCGTTGTTCCGACATGGGAACGCAGCACGTGCGCCCCTTTTTGAATTAATGAATCTTAATTGGCTTTCCATGATTGGTACTTCAAAAGAGACAGCGGAAGGTTCTTTTTGCATACGTTATAACATGGACGATGTTTGCTCGTGAAGATGTTTTTTCTAACCTTGAATTAGTCTATAAAGTCTGGTACTTTCTTTCTAGAGAAGGCCATTTATTCGTGAATTTTTGGAGCGCGTAAAAAGGTAATTAGCGTAATGAAACTGTATTTTTTTGGAGTCTGACAAAAAAAAATCAGTTCTTTTTTACACAGAATTCATCCTGAGAGGGAAAAAGGAAAAAAAAAAGAAACGCACGATTTCCAAAATTAGTCTGATTCTCTACTCGGTTCCTGAATCAAACGCAGCAGCTGTAGATGACGAAACATGACAGGATGTCTCAGGTAATTGGGCAGTACTCAATATTCAAGGACGGGCAAGAAATTCGAGTTTGCTTGTCACTGAGACGCTTACAATGCTTATTTCTTGATTTTCAGGGATCTTTTTTTTTTTTTAGAGATCAAGCATTGTTACGAAGTTATCGCTCGTTGAAACAGGCGTCTGCAGTCGACAACCGATAACGTCCCGGATATATGAGGTCTTCTCACTGGAATGCAGTGGCACACATTCATTGTATTGTGAGTATAAAGAGTTTACGAAACGAAAGCCCTTATTCCTAGTTGACCCTTTTTCACAATCGTGATAGCGGACGCCACGACCTAAACATATCCTACGGAGGTCGTGGGTTCGGCTCCCACCAAAAGCGACGCGAATTTTTATTCATTCCCCTTACACCCGCTTTTTGTTACTTTAAGAATATGAAGTCTATAGAAAGCATATAAGTCATTGATATTGAGACGTGTACGTTTCTATCATGAGATAAAAAAAAGAGGCAGTTAAGTTCAACTTTCTTCGCGCAAACTACGAAGAGCACTCGACAAAGCGAGAAAAGACACATAGAGGACACCTCAGCGCGTGTGTTCTGTATGTGCCTTTTCGCGCAGTGTCCAGTACTTTTTGTAGTTTGCGCAAAGGAAGTTGATCACGGTTAAACAGCTAGCCCATTGTCAGGTTTTTGTTAAGTACAGTTATGTCCTCCCGTGGCTTTTCTTCTCACCGGAACTCACGCACAAAGCGTTGTGATTCGTCTAATGCTGTTTCGTGCCGTGTTCACGCATCTGGTGTTCAACAACAACAAATGTTACGCATATCTGAGGCACAATATCAATAAGTAAGTATGAGGTGATGTGTTCCTTTACTAGAAAATACATCGATGCGCAATTCTAAAGACCCTAGTGTACTTTACGCTGCGCGGAAAATGCTAGTGTTTTTCGGGCTGCGCTGCAAATGCGACGGTATGAACAGGATGCGGCGATGCAACATAGAGGAGGAGGACTCATGTAGTACGGCCGGCAGACGACTATCGTCTTTCGACGACATTAGCTACGAAGCACGCAGATATGCGACCAATTTTTTTCTCTCGTTGTCTTCTTTTTTCCTATTTATTGTTTAATTTTCTGACTAGGAGTGTCCGGTGGCGCCGTAGAAGCGCCAAAGTGTCGCAGTCATCATTTAGATGTCAAATCTATACAAATAAAAAAATTCTCTTAGTTCCACGCTGTGAGAAACGTCGTACAGCGAAGCCCTCCGTAACCGCGCGAGTTGGCGGTATTGACAAGCGTGATCACGTGCATTGTCATCATGATCGCTTAGGACCATCGTAATCATAATGGCAGTTATGGTGGTGCTGACCATTACGATGATGTCGAGCACCATCGTAACCATCGTCATCATTTAGCATCATCATCAACAACATTTTGAGAATCATCATCATTTCGATTTTTTAAAATTTCTTTATTTAGCTCCCCCTCCGGGAACGTGCCCTGCGTGACTACTACTACTAATACTGCTACTACTACTACTACTACTACTACTACTACTACTACTACTACTACTACTACTATTGCTACTACTACTACTACTACTACTACTGCTGCTGCTACTACTACTACTACTACTACTGCTGCTGCTGCTACTACTGCTGCTGCTGCTGCTACTACTACTACTACTACTACTACTACTACTACTACTACTACTACTACTACTACTACTACTACTACTACTACTACAACTACAAATACTACGACGACGGCCCGGGGTAGGCAAAGACAGCTTTGCTTAAAAGGTGACGATTTCTGAGTGCGATGGTGAAGAAGAGGATCATGTACAACTTGAAGAAGAAGAAGAGGGGACAAATAATAAAAAAAGAGAGCAAAGTCCCCCACTTAACGAAGAGCGCAAAACACTACGTAATATTTCACGAAAGTGGCGTCGGCAAACCATGAAATAAAGAAATAATAAAAACCGCCCCTTTAGGGCTGCTCAAAGACTACAGAAAGGTGAACAAACGACAGCGGCCTATGTTCTTGCTTACACTTACGTCCTATGCGCCTGCATAAGAAGTTTATCGTTTTATTTAGCCGTGAGAACGAAAGAAGGCCGCATAAAGGTGTATCCTTATGTGGGCGTTTGCTCCCGGTTACAAGGGACGCAATTTTTCATGCGCTGACGACGTGGAAGGTAGAAAGGAAAAAAAATGCGGGGATGTTCGTAGGGCTCTGCATCGTGATGATCCCGGCTAAATCGCTGTGGGATTTGAAGCGGACCGGAAAATCGTGCAGAAAGCGGCAATAACAAAAAAAAAAGGATTAAGCGAGAATTCCCCAGTTACATGCAGGAATTCATTACTCCGAGAAGCATATTCGCGCTTTGATCATAGTTGGGCCAATCGACTGAGCAATTAAGCGTGAATCAAGGAATGAATATAGAATGTCTTTTATTTGTTTCAGCGTTTCGTGCTTTTCTCTCATTTTGTTGATTTATTGATTTAATTGCACGCAATCAAGGAAATTCTGCCTCCGTCATCTATCTATCTATCTATCTATCTATCTATCTATCTATCTATCTATCTATCTATCTATCTATCTATCTATCTATCTATCTATCTATCTATCTATCTATCTATCTATCTATCTATCTATCTATCTATCTATCTATCTATCTATCTATCTATCTATCTATCTATCTATCTATCTATCTATCTATCTATCTATCTATCTATCTATCTATCTATCTGTCTGTCTGTCTGTCTGTCTGTCTGTCTGTCTGTCTGTCTGTCTGTCTTTTTTCCCTTTCTTTCTTTCTTTCTTCCCATCTTTCTTTCTTTCTCTCTTTCTTTCTTTCCAACAGAAAAATAAAACGACTTGCTGCAGCCTCACATTACAGACCTGCAGTCACACGGTGCTTTCGCAAGATGATTCCCAGTGCTGCACCGCAATTCGGCGGGATGCGAATAATGTTGCGAATACATTCTTCTTCTCCACACCGCACTATAAGGAAACGGCGTGTCTGAGTGGCACGCGCTCGAAGTGTTTTTCCATTTGAGCCAGGCGCGTCGAGGGGCAATACGTTGCCTCGCCGTCTGGGTGGTCGCTCGGAGACGCGAAAGAGAAACGATGCGGAATGGAAAAGTCGTGTCTACAGAGCACCCACGCTCGCGGTGCGTATACGTCGGCATGCTCGCGAAACACGGAGGCGTCTGCATCGAACTCAGACGCACTTGTTGGTATATTTTTAAGGTGTTAACTTCGACGCTAACTGAACCTGAACGTATGCGCGTCGTTCTCGACTGCTTATCACTATGCAGATGTTCCCTCATAAAAGCGAGATATAGAGATACCGTTAAAGAACGGCGCGCGATCGAAGTTCGCTACACATGAGCAAAAGGGCAACAAAGTTCGGCAGCATGTTGCAATCTGTACCACTTGAAGGCGAAAGCCTGCAGCACACTCGGTAATGCATTAAGTTGCACAGTCGGGGACCAATCGTCTTGCAGGACATAACGATCTGCAGTCTGAGAGTCCCACATTATAATTACATCGCCGTTCCTCTCGACCTGAAGTTTTGCGCACCTCACGTGGTGTATCATGGCCTCCGGGGTCGGCGCGCCTTTGACCGCGCGGCAATGCCATGTAATGACGTCATCTTGTCACGTCATGTGATGATTTCATTACGTGACTTCACGAGGAAGTCATGATCGCGTCACAGTTTTATCAGATGTGTGACGTCATTACGACCTCACATGATGACGTTATAGGACATGGTGTCATCAGTAACGTAGGTCACGTGGGTTTCTGTACCCGTTCATTCGCCTGCCGTGTTTCGCTCGAGCTAGGGGCCGCTCCGCGACACACTTAGAACCTTAGAAGTTTACGAGACCGAAAGTTCACCGCCGAGCTGGCTGGAATGGCTGTTCGTGGTGTTTCGCTGCCATTATTAGGTCGCGGGTTCGGTTGCCGGTCGTGGTCGCTGCGTTTTAGTGAAATCTAGATGCGCAAACGCCTGTGCATTGTACTTCGTATGCACCACAAGGAACCGTCACATGGTGATATCACAGCTGATGTTTCGACTTGCTTTCCATATCTGAACGTCGTCGCTCAGTATTCCTAAGCCTCATCAATTAATCAAGTGATCAGTCACTTTACCGATGCAGTAAACGTTTACCATAGAAATCAAAGACTTGCTTGTAAAGTGTAGTGGTGAGCAGTCTCTGTGTTTAGGTTATAGCGGCTGGTTCAGGACGCGTTCGAGTCAGCTTTGGTTAGGTTACCACGATTTAGTAAAGCAATAAAAGTCAAGAAGTGCACTTCAAAGTTGCCCCCATGGGAGTTTCAAACGGCTTGCTGCAGAACAGCAATACAAAGTAACTAAACGGCTCGTTCGTGTCGAACATAGTGAACGTTGCAGCAGCGCGCCTGCTTTCCCAATTCGTGACATCCTCAAACTTGTTGCTCCTTTCCCTTTTTCTTACTGCTCTCTTCCCTACGTTCCTCTTTTCCCCCTTTCCACAGCGTTTGGTTTAGTTGTCGCGTTTCCTTCTGAAGGCATACACTCACAAACACACACTGTCTCGAACGCTCGTGTTTTCTCCCTTTTTCTCACACATTTTCGTGTCTTCTCGCTTAGGTTAGGTTCATTTAGGGAACCGAGTCAAGCGACACTTCAAATTCCCTACCACGGGAATACGACAGAGCTTATTGCGTCGCTAAGAATAAAAAACGAGCAAACTGTATGTGGCTTACCCGTGTCACACATGGTTGGCAACCATCACCGGCAGCCAATTCATGTCATCCCCATTACTCGCCACTTCCTCTTTCTTTCCCCATCGTGCTACATCTCCATCGCCTTCTACCCTTTTTGTAACTTCCTGTAGGGATATTGAGTTTCCTCCCACAGATGCAAACACACACACGCAGAGAAGTCTTTCCTTTTGTATCTCCCTCATTTTCCTGCACATTTAACGTATCTCCCCAATCTGCCACGAAGAATCCCTACCACATTTCTCTTTTTTTTCTTTCCCACAAGATTACACGGGATACGACAGCGAATATCTGTCGATGTTCCTTTCGCTCGACGGTCTGTGCGTGCTTCCTGCGTGTTCTCGCGTTTATGAAGCCGATTCTGCGCTCGTATTATTTGCCACCGCTCGCTTCCCGTATGTCCCCCTGAACGTTGTCCTCCACCACCCTCCAATCGCTGGCGGAGTTGTAAGTTATCCCCATTCGGTCCGCTGCTGCCTCCCGACACTTAATTTCCCACTTGGCTCCTTACGGGAATTGCTGCTCCTTTCACAAACCCTCTCCCGTTCTTCTCCCTCTCTCATCTCTCCCTATATACATATAGCGTTGCAGGGAAGAAATATGTGGAACGGAGGAGGAAAGACGGGACAAAAAGGAAGGAAAATGAGGAGAGTGCATCGAGAAAGCGCTGTACATTATGTAGGTATATACACCGTTCCCTATAATCTCACCACTAGCAGCATCTGTTTCCTTCGCTTTTCCCCGTTCTTACTTGACCGAGATTCTCGCTTCGCCCATTATAACTCTCTTTCCCCTAGTATATCAATCCTTCTTTCCCACTCGTTCCCTTAATCCCCTACCTAGCCATTTCGATTTCACATCTCTCTATCCAACCGGCGCATTTTTTTTTCTTTTTTATTTCGCTTCACTGTGCGCAACTTAATTGCAGACTGGTCATCCATTGAAAGGCAGCAGAAGAAAAACTGAACGCTTATGATACGTTAGTTCGCTTTCTTCCGCTGCGACGTGTTTTTAAAACCGTAGTTGCTGTCGATGTCGCTCGAAATTTCTGTAGAATGCCTGACAAAAGATCGTCGACAACGTTTTTTTTTGTTTACTTTGGGACTTTATTCGGTATTATATATATTCTGCAATAAAAACGTAATGACACTTGATTGAACTTTACGAAGTTGAATGAACTTGAAATTCCACGTTTGGTGTCCGTGTGACGTTCTGGCGCGCGTTCTTCTTCGCTGCTCGTGTTTCTTATTTGTAAATGTCGTTTAAGTTCACGAACGAAGAATGCCAAGCGGTAATTTCACGCAGTCGCTATAGACTTCAACAAAAAAGGATGATGCGAGAAAAAAAGTCGGATTGCTGAATTCGTATCTCTGAAGTTCCTTTATTTTACCTTTGGAAATTTAAACCAACTCAGGAACCTCTTCACTTAAAAAAAAAAAGCATATTTCTCGTCCTTTTCTTGACGTCTTTTTATCAATGTTCGGTATTTCAATATGTTACAACATGCCCCTTCGTATAGTAAAGTATGAAAAAGTTTACTGAAGTCCTGCAGAGCGTGTCTCAACACGCAGCGGGCCGCTATACAGATGTTCAATGGCGTTTTCTCGCTACACTCCATCCTGCATAAATTATGATGATCATGCATTCCTAGGTTTCGTGAAAAGTCAAGACGCTCGAATAACAAATGGAATACCACTTCTATCTATCTATCTATCTATCTATCTATCTATCTATCTATCTATCTATCTATCTATCTATCTATCTATCTATCTATCTATCTATCTATCTATCTATCTATCTATCTATCTATCTATCTATCTATCTATCTATCTATCTATCTATCTATCTATCTATCTATCTATCTATCTATTTTACGGGATAGATAGATAGATAGATAGATAGATAGATAGATAGATAGATAGATAGATAGATAGATAGATAGATAGATAGATAGATAGATAGATAGATAGATAGATAGATAGATAGATAGATAGATAGATAGATAGATAGAAACGCTCAAAGTCCCCGCTACGCTGCCGCTACGGGTAGGGACTAGATGGCTGACGAGTCAAGGATCCATTTAGTTGTACTGTCTCACTAAATGCCTTCTTTGGGACGAAAGTTAGTGATCTCCCGTCAATGGACCGTAAATGAGGACCGGATTAAGCACTCATCGCAGTCTGCCGCTAATCGCAGCGTACGATCCTTACGCGCAGCTAACCAAGACAGGGCCTGTGGAAGGATTGGTGCCTTATGTTGAACTGAGACTGTTGTTCTTAGTCCTAAAACGAGACGAAGCACGTAGACACTGCTCTATGCATAATGGAACGGGAGCACAGGATTAAATCGCTTGTCGTAAGTCCACCGTTGATCCGCGCCTTCGTGATAATACCGTGTCTTAACGTAAGGGTCACGGAAGGATTAGCGGCTCTTACTAGGCGAAGAGTCGAGTTCCTATTGTAAGAAGAAAAAAGAGAAAACAGCTGAGGAGACAGCACAGACAGCATCCAGGCAGTACACCGGCGTTAGTCCATTCTCGGCCCATCGTCGGCAAACATCGGCACCGACACTGGCCCGACATCGGCATTTGGGTCAGGCGCAACTTTTTTCGATGTTGGCCCAGTGCTGATGCTGATAACGGGCTGACATCCTGCCACTGTATTTGCCGATGTGTTGCCAATATTGGGCCACTTAGGTATTGCCGACATTGGGCCATAGTTTCGACAGTGTACATGCCAACGTCTTTCTAGACGATGCAGGGTCGTTTTGCTGCCAGTATATTGCCATCATTCCGCCTAAGTTTCCTGCATGACGGATATCGCTTCTACTTATTGATTTGCCAATATGTAATCATGATTATTATGCAGGGTTTGACACAGATATTCTTTTGCCAGTAAGCTTCACAATGTGTATGAAGGGCCTGGCCTTGCGGCTCAACAGCCCCATATGGGTTCTGTGCAGTACACACGATGGCGTCAGACAATTCAATGCGTGACTGTGGATACACGCCGCACCATGCGTCTAAACTGCCTAGTCATGCGATTTTTTGCAGAACCCATTCCCCTGCCCACATGGAGGGCATCAAGGTGGACGGAGTCCAGTTAATCTGCCTGCTTACCTATATTCCCCTCATGTCTTTCCCTTCCTTTTCACAGCTAGTTCCACTGCCACTGTCGACGATGCTATGAGCTGAGGAAAACTTTCGAACGTTAGTATAGGCTCACCACTCTCAAAGGAACAGATTAGGTTGATGGAGTGCTTCGGTGGGCTTTGCGTACGCGCTGTATCGGTCGCGCACTGCTGTGTACATTCATTCTTCATCGCAGCCATCTGGAATTGCTTGCTAGGCCTACCGCCATGCAAAAATTTAATTGATACGTACTAAAAACTTTTCTCTCTATTACTTTTTTATTTTCAGCGCAGAAAATAAGACACACACGGTGACGGAGATAAATATAGGCGGTTTATAAACGTGACATTTGCACGAACCATTGAGAGGTACAAGCCAAGATTGTGATTTATTGCGACGATGGTTGATCGCTCGTTCATGTTTCCGCATGTTCGATTTTTTGTTTTTTCTTTATTTACCTGTAGCACAATGTGAGCAGATATAACAAAACTATAGAAGAAAAAAGTTAGCGCGCAGCTTACACTAATTTGCACAAGGCTGGATCACCGCAGAGCTTATCTTGCTAACCATATGTACAGAATGCTTGGGTGGTCATTGAGAGCGTGCCGGTTCATGATGATGATAATTTTCTATCAACGATGGCACTTGGAAGCGTAATACACACGAGACTCATTAGAAAGAAGTAGACAAGACGAGCGCTCGTCCTGTCTTGTTCTTTTTGCTGTGTCTTGTGTGTTTTGCGCTTCCAAGTACCATCATAGATCATTGCAAAATCGACCAAATATCTGTTCTTCTAATCCTAATTTCTATCAACGACGCACAACAAACCTCGATCATAACAGTTCTGCTGTAAAAGGAGAAAAATATAAGGTTATTAAAGGCGACGTGGTCATTGGATAGAGAATAAACGAACAGTTGTTATAACCGCGATAGACAAGGTTAGTCCATGTTAAGCAAATAAAGCTAACCGTCATCCTACATTAGTCATAATATAGACAACGGCAGTCAACAGTCAGTCAGTATTAGCCAATGGTAGCTAGCATCAGCCAATGCTACGACAACAGCCAGCGTCAAAAGTTTACAGACCACGAGACAAGAAAAAGTTGAATATTGCTGCTGCTTCGGCAGGCAGCCTTGAATTAAGATTTCCAGCCTGTTCTAAAAAGCCCTAAGAACATGTACTGAGCAGTTCGACCGAGTACAGTGACGAATCACTGGAAATTCAAGGTTTTCTCAGACGTCGTGATCTCTTAAAGTTTTGGCGCCAACTGTACGGGAGTGAGTGCGGTAGTCGATTCCGGTCAGAGGTTGCCGGCCATTATCGAGCATCGAGCCCCGTTACGGCGAGTGGGCGGGAGAGGCGCGCGAAGACATTGTTTTCAAAAGGTCGCTTCTGATTGGCAGGCTTCGCGTTCCACTCGGTGCAACAAAGCTCTTCACTGCATCGAACTACGTAGCGGAACACTGAGCACAAAGCTGGCAGCGTTAGAGAAGGGAGCCGTGAGGGAATGCGCTCGAGAAAGGAAGAAGGGGATGATAAAAAGGAACCGAGATTCCGGGAGGAGGAGTTGGGAGCATAGGGATGAAATGGGAAGTGGCGGCCGCGCAGGAGTGTGGGGAGAAAGGGGTAAGAGGGTGCGAGGCAAGACTTATAACGTTCGTTCCCGAAAAGGGGTTATAATAAGGGTCGACAGAAGACGGGGCGAAGAAAGGAAGGAAGGAAGGAAAGGCAGGATCGATGACCGAACGTGTACATATACCGTACGCACGATGGCACGCCAAGACACATCATCACGTGGCATCAGGAGAGAGAGGTACTGTTTTCCTTCTCTCCCACTTAGCGTGTGTCACTGCTTTTAGTGCGGGAGTAAGGCGACGAGGGAGTTTCTAGGGAGTGGAGTTGGTTAGCAAAGTAAGAAGTGTGTGCGTGTGTTGTCTCCCTCTTAGCTCCACGCGCTGTAGCCACTTCATTTTCGTCTGATGAAGAAGACCTCTGTACATAGCGAAGAAGACGTGGGCGCCCTGGGGTTTTCGAGTTGGCGAAGCGGTCCTTTATTAGGCAAGCCGCGTGTGGATGGAGAGCCTGCCCGTCATGCCCCCCCCCCCCCCCCTATCTTTCCTGTCTTACCTTTCGTGCCTGTGCGCATCACTTCTGCTTAATTATTGAGGCGGCGTGTCTTGTGCAGCGACTTCGGCGTACTAGCTTCACAGTCTATCTATCTATCTATCTATCTATCTATCTATCTATCTATCTATCTATCTATCTATCTATCTATCTATCTATCTATCTATCTATCTATCTATCTATCTATCTATCTATCTATCTATCTATCTATCTATCTATCTATCTATCTGTCTGTCTGTCTATCTATCTGTCTGTCTGTCTGTCTGTCTGTCTGTCTGTCTGTCAGATAGATAGATAGATAGATAGATAGATAGATAGATAGATAGATAGATAGATAGATAGATAGATAGATAGATAGATAGATAGATAGATAGATAGATAGATAGATGTACACTTCCAGATATATGTACATATATAAATCGATCAATCGATTTACACTTGTCGTCCCTCAGATGTTTCACAATGTCACTTAAAATCAAACTAAGCGCCGGGACAAAATTTGCTGGATTATCGTGAGCTCTCCCTTATTCTTTTATCTCACTAAGGCGAAATTGTAATTCGTTAATTGATCCTATCTGATGCTGCTGTCGAGCGTAACCTATGTGGTAGTCCAGTCCATGTGAAATACAAACCTATAGAAACAAGTTTATATTTTTGTTCACCATAAACTCGCGGATTATGGTTGTTCGCTGGTTTCCGGGACTGTCCGGATTATTGCAATCTCTCTGAGCTGATGTACGCTAATATGTGTTCCCAGAGTTATATAGTATGTGCGAATCGTCCTCGATCAGAAATCAGATCAGTGGCGAAGCGTGTTATCTCCCGCTAAGCTGGTCGAGACGTTTTGTGGAGGCACAAATCTGCTTAATGAAAGCGCAGCGGGAGCGGCGCCCGTGAAATCGAATTAAGTAAGGCTCTTATGATTTCGGTTGGCGAAGCTGATTAATTAGGAAGTGAAGCTTCTCAGGAAGAAAGAAAAGCAGTCTATACGAGACAGCCAGTAAAGCGTATGCCTTCATTCTCTTTGGCTATTTTTGCAGCGCCACCATAGTTCTATCTATCTATCTATCTATCTATCTATCTATCTATCTATCTATCTATCTATCTATCTATCTATCTATCTATCTATCTATCTATCTATCTATCTATCTATCTATCTATCTATCTATCTATCTATCTATCTATCTATCTATCTATCTATCTATCTATTATGTCTACGATAACCGGAATACAGGCATACGTGACAAGAAGAATGGGTTTATTTGCTTGCATAGAAAGCACTGTTTCGCAGCGCAGCGCGAACGGTCTTGTTCGTGCGAGCGCTCGAAGCCGAGTCAACCCGAGCCAGGCAGGGGGCGAGGAGCAAGGCGCAGGCGTCGGGTGTCAGCACAAAGCGAGAGGGGGGGGGGGGGGGGGCTGCGGGAGGCCGGCCGGCACGTCTTTGCAGCTGGCCGTGAAGCGGGTATTCGCGGTTGTCTCCGGTGTCCACTGTTAGACATGGCACTATCTATCTGCCTGTCTGTCTGTCTACTACGCAGAATTTTATAGGTGTATTAGGGGCGTAGCTCCTCTTAGTCTAACCTTGTCACGTCTCCGTTGTCCGGCGTAAACGGATCTCCCGTATGATGCAATAGATGGCGCTGTCTCATAGAAGTACATACAAATTGCAGTTCAGGGACGATATTCTAGATGGCGCTGTACGGAATCTGTGTCGTCATCACCATTTCTCGTCTCATTTCCTAGGTGGCGTTGGTCCAATAGAATTGTGTGCAATATGGCTCTTGTGTGAATCGATACTAGATGGCGCTGGAAGTGCCGCTGCTCTCCGATTGGCTGCTGCGCGGGCTGCGCGGGGATGCGCGGGGAGCGAGCGCTTCTCTCATTCTCCTGGATCGTCGCCCTACGTGTCAGATCGTTGGCGGAGCATGGACGATGCGCAGCGGCGGGCGCTCGCTTGGCGGCAGCAGGCGGATCCCGTGACGGTGCGCGCCAAGGACGCCGCTGCGAAACGAGAAGCGAATCCCGAGACCATGATTGCTTCAGGAGCTGCGCCCAAGCTCATCATTCACCCGTGGATATGCTGTAATTTTTTTAACGCCTAAATTCTCACTCCATCGCCAGAAACAACGTTGAGATTCTGTGATATCGTTTCTGATGCAACGGTGCGAGCTTTTCTGACGTACAATTCAGCAAACCGACGTCTACGTCATAGTTACGATACTGTGATGTAGATACTAATTCGTCACGCAGTACGTGACAAACTATGTAACGCCATCGGGTGTGAAGAACGTCCTACATTCGCTGCCATGGCTACGAGGGGCGCTGTAAGAGACTCCTAGAGTTTAACTTCCCCTCTGCTTTCCTTGGCTCGGCTTGATATGGCTATGCCTAACAAAAACGGCCTCCCAATTGATTCACCTTCTTGTTGGTACTAATCAATTTACACGCCAAATAAGACGTCAATAATTTGTTATACCGTTTCTTGTGTATCGACTCTTCTTGTTCAGAGAAAAAGCAAATGGTAGGGTTAGTCAACTTTTCATTTGACGTTAAGCTGTGCCTGGATACTATGCAGTATTATGGTTAGCTGCAAGATGGCCAGCCAGACGTCTCCTAGTCGAATACGGACTTTACGCTCTTTTTACACCCTTTCACACACCCGTTACAGTCTTCGTCGGCACGTAACAGTGCAAGCGTTTTCCCGATTGGCTGTGTCCTCCGCAGGCCAATAACACTTTGCGATGCCGGCTGGCTGGAATCCAAGCGATGCTTCAATTTGCCAGCCCACGCTTTCACCCTTCGTTTACCGCACATCATCGCCTATAAGCCCCACGTCTTTTCGCGTTCGAATGAAGGATCGTTGGTACTCTATGCTACGACCAAAAGCGCCTGGCTTAAATTAAAAAGAAAGGATTCGTCAGAAACGTTCAAGGAGAGCACGTTGTACTGAACGTTTAAACATGATCGAGGCGTCCTCACTTCTTTCCTCATAATACAAGTCCGGGATTTAATTTCGAAGTAGTTTATAGATAACAAACCACGGTTTCAGAAGCAATTTTCTGGACGGTATTTACGTCAGCGTAAAAGATACATTTCGCGGACTAAAGGTTTGATGAAATAAGATATATAATAATGTGAAAATATGAAAACTATCCGATAATACTGTAATTAGGACAAAATTCACACTAAACCACTCGTTAATGTAGGAAAAACTATACCGTATATGTTAAAGCTGCAGTATTTGCTCGAGCAATAGCAGTACTGGTGTGCTTTTCTGGACACAGTCAAATTCCGCCACGTTGTTGAATTCCGCCATTGGTCAAGTTTGATTGGCCCGAAGGGATGCTACGGCCTCTCGGATTGGCTTAAAATGCCGCCATTGAGAAATTTGACAAGACGGAGGAATTTAGCACCGCTGGATAATCTTGTCTAACTGCTGACTAATACTGCCTATTCTTGAATACTGTTGGCTAATGCCGGGTAAAGTTGGTTGCCTGCTGTCGTAACATCGAAACAAAGCAATGCACGTGTACTGCAATGCTTACAATTCACTCCATTATGTGTTTCACAAACTCTTACAGCTCTTACAATTTACCTCAGAGAGGTTCGCTACCATTATTTGATATTGTTGTCGATGTATTTGAGTAAGGAGGAAAAGGAAACACTGATAACAGTTATAAAGAAAAATAGATATGAAGAAACTTATGGCAGCCTCGCAGTAGTGGTGCCAAGCCTGAAGGATTAGCGCAGCTGGGTGGCCTTCCTTGTTTCTCTTTATTATTTTAACACGAAAGTGTTTTATGCCGGGGTCCACCAAGACTTCAGTGACGTATTTCCGTCACGGAAATGACGTCGGAAAAATATACACAATCAGATGCAAAGAAAAAAAGTACCGCCAACGGGCATCGAACCCACGACCGCTCGGTCCGCAACAACAGATGCCGGGCACGCTATCCACTGCGTCACGGTCACAGACTCTGGAGGCTTTACGAACGCGCCTTTTATATCTACCACTCTCCCGGTTGGCTGGGTGGTGTTGACTTCTGGGAGTGGTAAGGTAAAGTATTTCGTCATTGCTGTGGCCTCCGCTACTAGCACCTGCAACGCGTTACGCGTGCGTCCCATTCGGCGCGTTTTCAATAGAAGTTGAATTTTGTCAATGCCTTAACACACCGCGAGGTGGCGACCTTTGCCCAAGCGTTGTGCCTCGCTCAGCATCACGCTAACACAAACCAAAAATAGCTCTGCGACGCGCGCCTGCCTCACCTGGCTGATCGCGTTCCATGCTCACGCGCTCACCCCGAGAGAAATTGCGGCCGGGCTACCGGGGCGGCACGACGCGCTTTGCGTTTCCCTCTAGTCCGGCCGTGGTGTTCAATCACATTTCAACATGCCGCGGGATGGCGACCAAGTTCTGCGTCCAATATGCGACGCTCTTCTGGCTATCACACCTCGTTCTCTGATTACGCTTTCACCGTTAACTACTACAGCTACCGCAAGGGTTTGTTTATTCATTTAACATGGACGTTAGTCGTCGGGATGGAGATGTACCACCAATCATCAAAGTGGGTGCATACACGTTAAACGGCGCCATTAGCTGCCAGACATCAATATACATTGTGCAAACTCTCTTACATTAATGTACATTAAGCATTCAGTTACTTCTGTAAGGGCACGCTTTACTTTCGTGTTATTCCGAATCCTATGACGGAGGGATCAACCGTGTTTTTTTTTCTTTCTTCTCTTTCTTTCTCTTTCTCTCTGTTTCTTGTGTCTCAATTTTTGTATCCGTTCCTTTCTGTTTCTTTATTTCTGTTTCTTTCTCTCTATTTATTTGCTTCTCGATATATTTCTTTATCTTTCTCGCTATTTGTATCTTTATTTCGCTTTCTTCCCTTTCTTTCTCTCTCTGTGCGCTTTTCTCTCTTTTCCTTTTTCTGTCTCGCTCAGTTTTTTTTTTGTCTTTTTTCATGTCTGTTTCTTTCTAAATCTTTTGCTCTTTCTATTTCTCTGTCTTTCCATCCTTCTGTTTCTTCTATCTCTCTTTCTTTATTTTTCTTTCTGTCTTGCTCACTATTCTGTCTATCTTTTTCGTGTCTGATTCTTTCTATGTCTTTCTCTCTAGTTTTCTCTTTCTCTCTATCTCTTTCTCTCTCTCTCACGTGTTTCACGTGCTCCGCTTCGTCGAGCCGTTTTTTTCGTTGAACGCTCGCACCTGCTGTACTCGGTAGTGGGGCTTGCCCAATTCCTGTGGCGCATACAAACCCGTGTGGTTTTTGACGACGAGCACAAGTTACCAATAGCAAAAACAGATTTGCTGTTAAAACTCATGCCTATGAGCAATACAATCAAAATTAACTGAGGGTAGCAGACGCTGCTACGTACCCTTTACACAGTCCGCCCGTACGTACGAACATATGACGTAATATGTTCCTACGTACGGGCGGAATGTGTAAAGGGTACGGAATTAACCTTGCAATGCTCAAATGCAGCTCTGCTACAGAGAACGTCGGGTCAAAAACATTGCTTTTTGGTTCTGACCATACAGAGCACATTACTCTAAAAAATGACGTCATTTCAATGGATGCCTAATTATTTCATTCAATATTTAATTAAGTATTGCTTCTTGATCTATTGGATGCGGAAATGTGACTCTACTTCATCGGGGATGCGTCTGTAGACATTGAGTTAAGCTTCTCGTGTCAAAATCAGCATTTTGATCGACCAAACTCAACGTAGCATATGCGATGCGTTGGCATTGCAGGGTTAAAGAGCGGAAAACACGGTATGAATAAACCGTGTTGGGTGTAGCGCGATTCGTCGCGGAGAACGATTCCTGCTGTCGCGAAAAGAGAGAATACTTTTACGATGCCGCGATCTGTTTACTCCAACGCAAGTTAGTACCATCTTAAAAATATAGAAAAGGAAACTTTTCACTTATATTGAGCACAAGTTAGCCTCACCATATTCAGCATAAGCAAAAGTTATAATGACCTTTGTTGCTAAACCGAGATAATCTTGTCTTCGAAGTAATTTTAACTGAAGCTAATTTTCTCACCAACTTATCTTCGATAGCAATTAGCCTCAGTATTTTTCAGAAATAATTACATTTCCTAGACGCGTCAAACAAGAATCGCCAGTGTCTTCAAGAAACACGCAGAAATGACATTTTCAAATATGCTAAACAAGAACCGGTCTTGTCCCTATTCATCCTATCTTCGAGGTAAAATTACTCTAGTCATTTTGTCTTCGACGGATATCAGCCTTCTTATCTCGAGCTTATCTCGAATAAAGAGATAAGCATCTGCATCCGCAGTTCATGTCACACAAGACATAACGATATTTTCTCGACTCACGTCAAGCAAAAAATAACTTTGCGTTCCAGAAACGTTCCGAAGAGTTAAGTAATAGGTTCGATGGTCCACAATAGAAATACATCTTGCCATTAATACGATATCACTGCGAGAATAAGAGAGAATATATTTACAGATTTGCAATAACACCAGTGGTTGACGAAATGGTGCTTAGCATCAACAGGATTCACTGTTTCTTCGACCTGTCTTCAACAGGCAGTTGTCCTACAGGACTTGCTGCTATGTGCTGACTGTTAGTTAAAGCGAGTAGTAGTAGCAGTAGTAATAGTACAATCGAACCCGCATATATCGTACCCCCATATAATAAATTACTGTGTATACAGAGCAGTTGTAATATCCCCTTGAAAATATTTTCGACATATAAAATATTTTATATATCGAATTATCTGTATATAGAACGTTTTTGTGATCCCCTTCAGGCTCGATATACTCGGATACGACTGTAGTAGTAGCGTTGTGGTAGTAGTAGTAGTAGTAGTAGTAGTAGTAGTAGTAGTAGTAGTAGTAGTAGTAGTAGTAGTAGTAGTAGTAGTAGTTGTTGTTGTAGTAGTAGTAGTAGTAGTAGTAGTAGTAGTAGTAGTAGTAGTAGTAGTAGTAGTAGTAGTAGTAGTAGTAGTAGTAGTAGTAGAAAGCTTTATTTGTTAGTTTTGATAATTCCCAGAGCACGAAACTTGTTTAATATGGAACCCGAATTCGCTTCTCCGGACAGGACACGTGCTTTAGGTTATATATAGGTAAACGCGGTGCATCTGCGCTCATCGTTCGTCGTGGTATGTCCGGCTGCCACGTTGGGATTGCCTGTGGTATGCCGAAATCCATGTGGCATTCCATTCACTGACCCCGAATTAAGGCACCGGGAGGGGTTGACGAGCTGTTTTTCTATGATCTGTACCGTACGTGGCACGGTACCGCAATACACCCCAAGGATACATAAAAGTGATCTAGCAGGTTCGATTTCCGACAGTAGTGAGCACTACTTCGATGGGTTTTTAATGGGACGCCAGTTGATTACCTGGGTTTAGGTGTTTACTAATGCCGCCTCCGTGGCTGAAAGCAACCGCGAAACATCGTAGTACGTATCTCACAATGCTTGTGTTGCCTCTTCAGCATCAGTCAATCAACCAGCCAATCGATCAGTCAATTAAGGTGCTATGTAGGTGAAGACAACGGGTACTTAACTTCACATACAGGTTCAATACTGAAGACTAGCCGATCCATTTGTCATTTATCCGGCTCTCATAGACGGCGTCTCTTTCAAAGTGCATGCGTTGACATTCAAGGCCTATCAATCAGTTAATCAATAAATAAATATATGTGTGAGGTAATGAACATTAGGAATAAGTGAGTGCGCAAAATCAGGCCTCCGTCCATCACTCGGTCATACGGCCAGTATGCCGTGCATTAATTAATTAATTAATTCATTCATTCATTCGTTCGTTCGAAGTTTGGGGTGCTCAGCTTCACGAAATACACAGGGAGCTGGGAAAGAGAGTCTTTGTTTCAATGTGCTCACGGCGAGAGTCACTGAACGATTTTGCGCGATGAGTTATTCGAGGATTCCGACTTAGAATTGAATGGCTCATACTCTACTACGGGGAGCTGGATCTAGCTATCGTATCTAGGAGTAGAAGCTAGGAATACCGACGCCTGTTTGGAGTCAAAGTGGTCAAAGTTTTACACGAAAAACTGCGCTTATGGCTTCCTTAACAACCTGCACACAAGGTACGGCTACCTCCTCGGCTAAAGCAGGGATTCTGATTGGATACATTCAATGCAGAAAAAATTGAAGAAGTGTCGCCACTGTACTTAGGCAGCTGCGTGCGTCTTTTAACTGAGTCATTCTTTATCAGGGTTGTGCGGATGAAAGTAGAACATTTTGGATTGAAGAACCGTGAACATGTGGGGACGCAGATTCTTCCCGATGCTCCTCACTCTGCTAGACGATGCAGTACTTCAGATTCATGGCATAGCGCTTTAAAACCTAAAAATTGGCGAGGGGCGAAGCATGTAGGGAAGAGTGTTTCAGCTCCTCTAACGTGAAACCTGTGGTGGGGCGAAGCATGAAGTGAGCGGCGGTGTCTCCCACAGCAAAATCACTGCTAGTGGGCAATGAGAGACGGAAGAAAGATTAGGAAGTCCACTTTTAGTTAACGTGCACTCTGCGAATCTTTATTGTTGAACTACGGACAAGAGAAATCTCCCACCGGCAATACATTGCAGGTCAAGATCCAGTGTATATATATACGGGGTTGCCGGTGAACGCTTGTGCAGCGCGAGCAGTCGGTTTTTTCAATCAAGAAACTCGCTAGCAGACGCTGCCTACGTCGCCGTTGTCTCTCGCAGGCGAGGGCGCGTTCTCGTTCCTTGCGAGCTGGTAGTTCAGCGTTCATTCAGTCAACGCGCGCTGTTCGCTCTCTCTCGCCACACGGCGAGCGCTGAGGTGGTGGCGCCCTCTCTTGCGCTCAAGCAAATGGACCGTCACGACAGCAGATGACGACGCACGCCGCGACAAGAAACGACGATGCATGCCGACACGCCGAGATCGACCTAGTGTGTTTTGCCACTAAAAGTTCAGTACGAAGATCCAATGACACAACCCAAGGGAAGTGACGAGAAGCAACCGTTATCGGTATTTTATTTTTTTTGCGCTCGATTGATGTACTCTCAATTCCAGGTGCTAGGGAGGTCCAAATGTAAGTGCATCAGTTTGTATAACATCGATGCGTGACGTATGTGCATGTATGTACAGATGTGTGCAATATGAAAGCGAGCACTGAAATTGACTTCAAACGGACATGGTGACTAAACAGTGTTTACAACTAAATGCTCAAACAGAGAGCTAAGCTTTGCAAATCAATGCGTCATACCATTATTATCAGCACCGAACGAGTATTCACAAATCTAGTGTTCCCTTCCATATTGCTCGCGACTGTATGTATGTATGTATGTATGTATGTATGTATGTATGTATGTATGTATGTGTGTGTGTGTGTGTGTGTGTGTGTGTGTGTGTGTGTGTGTGTGTGTGTGTGTGTGTGTGTGTGTGTGTGTGTGTGTATGTATGTATGTATGTATGTATGTATGTATGTATGTATGTATGTATGTATGTATGTATGTATGTATGTATGTATGTATGTATCCCTTCGCTGCATTTGTGTACGTCTGAGTGCAAGAGCCTGTTACCGTGCTCGCCCTAGCGGCGTCAAACCGTAAACAAAGTTTATCCTCTTTTCGTTCCATCGACCCGTTTTCCTCCAAGGCTGATCCCTTTATCTTCTCTTCTTCCTTGCATTTTTTTTTGTCTTAAGGCTGTCTTTTCGCGCACTTCTTTAGGTTCTTCGAGGTTGTGTGAACCAAACAGCCAGAGTTTTAACTGTCGAACGCCCTCGATCACGTGAACCCCCACGCCTCCCCACACAGATCTTGTTATACGCGTTCCTCTATTCTTCTATTTATTATTACATTTTATTCCTTCTTTAGCTCGAAGTTTGACTCGACAACGGCTGGCGATATTGCTTTCCCCAATAAACGAGCAGCCGCTAAGTCGGCACGGTCAAAGTCTAGAACCCTAGAAATCGGATACCGTGTTTTTCTTCGCTAAAGCCACGAGCCATTTCAGTGAGATTAAATAAAAAAAAGGAATGGCGCTCTTTGATCGGCCGCAGCTGGTTCGTTTGAAATTTTTATTGCGTGTATTGTAATGGCCATAATAATTCTGCGTTTCACTTGTTTTACATTGTTCAACACGACTTTTATTTTGTCCAGAGTTATGGTTATGTTAATGTCTTGGATACAGGCTTCTTTCTTTATAATCACATATTGATTGAAAGATGTATCACACGTACATCTGTATTTTTTCTTTTGTTTCTTTTTTTTTCATGTTATACTGGATACCTAATCTATCCTAACCATGAAAGCTGTTTTCTAATTAATGTTTATTGATATATTATTCTACAAATATGAGTGCTGTGCGAACTGTGTGCAAGGGTGCTTGGTCTTCTGTCAGCCACTACGGCTCTAATCCCAACATCATTTTGTTTCTTGTAAAAAGAAACAATAACGCAATTCTTTGAAATCTGATATGTGAAAAGAAACCATCTTGGTTGTGGTGTGCTGCGTCAGCTTTCGAACAGACAGACGGTGAACCCTGACCGAGGAAAAGTTTAAGTCTATACTTAGTAGCAATCGTTATAGGGATGAGGTGGTGTTTTCTATTGACATTCTATTGCCTTCAGTAGGATGTACGTTGAGATGCAATAGAATGTCTTGCATCGTGTCTGTAAGAGATAGGTGAGAATATGTAGCGGTGAATACTTGGGCATAGTTTCAGTTCTAGGTACTTTGTTCTTTGCTAGAACTTATTGGTACGCATCAGAATTCTGGTATGAAAATGAACTTTTTGGTACGCATCAGAATTCTGGTATGAAGTGATGGACGAAACGTCTGCTTGAGTGTTAGACAAATACAAAGTGGCCGAAGTAGAAAGCTTTATCGAGATGAATACTTCGATATACTTAAGTTTTTCTCGTGAACTTCTCGGTATCAAGCAGATTGCTAGTACGAAACAGAACTTCAGATGCCAAGTGGACGAGAAGCCTGGCGAACTTGGACTAACGCGAAGTGCTCATAAAGGCAAGTAGGGCATCTGACATAATTACAGTTGTGGACATATTCATCTCGCTACGAACATATCGATGATAAATAGATTTCTGGTACGACATATAACTTCTGATGTGGAGCGGGCGAGCATTCTGTTGAAAGTATCTTACAGTGAATACCTCGGCGTGTTTTCGGTTCTGATCCCCCTGTTATTCGGCAAAATTCCCGGTATGTGGAAAACTTCTGGCTTGAAACCGGAGTTCTGTTATCAGGTAGATGGGATGTCTGCCGAGCGTTTGCGAAGTGCGAAGTACACAAAGCTAAACGTATGTTGCAATGAATACTTCGACATAGTTTCAATCATAAATCTTGTCCTTCGCATGAACTGCTTGGTATGAAGATATTTTGGGCTTGAAACAGAACTTTGTTCTGGAGGGAACCAGAAGAGTCCCCAGAGTTTGATAAATGCGATGTATACAAAGCCCAATGTACATCGCCATGAATACATCGACATATATTTTTGTTTATTTCTAGGCACTTCAACTTTGACGCCCACTTCCCCTTTGTACGAAGCATAAGTTCCGGAATTTAGCATAACTTCTAGTATTAAACAGACGGAAAAGTTTGCTCGAAGTTATAGGAATGTGATTTATGTTGAACTGAAAGCTGATTTGTTGCGGTGCATTTTTAATTATGGACACTCCACTCATTAACAAATAGCTTCAGTATTTTTTCGGAAGTGATCATACGAATGCTGCAACAGATTTGCAATCATAGATGTTTTGCCCTCGACAAGAACCTGCCGTCTGTCCTTAGAAAACAAAACTGTGTTCATACTTTTTTTCTAAACGCCTTCTGCTTGTGGGAATATGTTTCGTCTGGTTATATTTGCGTTCCATAACTGACCTACGGAAATTTCATGTCTCACAAATCAACATTTCAGATTCACGGAATCTCGCAAGAGATCATGAGCCTGTTGATTATGATGACTCAAGCTCTCACACGCACGGACGCCTCGATTACGTCTCAATATTACCCAGAGCAGCTGCGGTATAGATTTGGCAAGCTGTCATGTTGAAAACGTCATATTGCCGTAGTTCGAACGCTGGCTGATAAATCAGGCGGACGTCTATTACACTGCTAAGCAGTGTCACTGTATCTACACGAAGGAGCCACTGCCTTGCTTCGTTAAACCAAGGCACACTATCACTTGACTGTCGTGCTATCATAGACGTAAAGTCATACCCACGTTACCATCACAGATATTGCGCTTAAGATCAGCGGAATGCATTGTCTCAGTGTTCCGTGTCGGGGCGGAGTAGATTATCAGACTCCATAATTAACATGTCCGAATGAGAATAGAATATTATACTTGTCAAGCTGAACGCTGTAATTGCTTAATTAAAGGTCTCATCTCATCATTTAAAGCAGCGCTAGCAGAAACCGATCGACGAAAAAGATTAACATCGAACGTCCGCTGTTTTAAAAAAATAAGGAACGTAATAAAAGCCGCAATAACAGCCCTCCATCTGTCGTTGATACGTCTGTAGCTTCGCATTGCGCAAAACCAGACGCGGGGTTAGGCTTTCGGAAGCAGGTGCTCAATAAAGTTCGCCATCAATCACTCGAAGCACAAAAGGCCACACACACACCACACAAACAAAGAGACACATCATATCAAGAATTGAAACCGAAACCTTTACCCACCTGCCCGTGTCATTGCGGCAACTGCGTGTGCTGCGCGGTTGCTGAAACGACCTGCAGATGTTTCGTCTGCTACCGAGGCCGGACGTCGTCTGCTAACGCAGCTAGAGCGCCTCGCGAACCCACCCGGATTCCTCCGTCTGCTATTTTCATCCGCTTATTTTTATGGCTTTGTCTTCGTCTTCTTCCGTTTTGCTGCTTAACGCTTCGGCTTTACGTCGTCTGTTACCCGCGCTCTCTCTCTTTTTTGCATCGCCTGTTTTCCCTTTAGTATTTTCTCTTCGGCTTTGGCTATGGCTACTTCTGGCTCCTGTTTTCTCTAGCGGCACTTCGACTTGCGTCATCTGTTAGTATCTCTCTTTCTTTTGCATCGCCTGAGCCCTTTAGTGCTTTCACTTCGGCTTTGGCTGACTTCTCTTTTGTATAGCTTATGTTCCCTATTTTTTCCCCTGTCATATTCGCTTCGTGTCGGCTCATCTAGTTTTCTTTACTCCCTTTCGTTTCCTCTTATTTCTTCCTAATCACGCCTTTGACCCACTTAATCAGCCTCCGATGCGAGTCTTTGCTCGCCTTTTTGTGTCTTTCTTGTCTCGTCTTAACTTCGACTTTGTCTTCTTTTCATACCCTTTCTCATTCTCGCTTCGCGCTGGCTTGTCTCGTCTTCGTTACCTCTCCCCAAACCGTCTTCTTTTTTTGCTTTTCTCATAATTCCTTCGACTCGCTTCATCAGCCTCTGATGCGTCTTTGCTTGCCCTCTTTTTTTTCTTTCTGTCTCATCCTGGCTTTGACTTTGTCTTCTTTCTGTACGCCCTTCTCACCACCACCTCCGCCACGAAGGGTGTGGTTCGGGTGCGGACGTGGGTCGTCAAGTGACGTCATATTATAAAGAAAAGAAGGCTTCGACCCCTCGTGACCGCGTTTGCTCTTTGATAAATTAAAACGATGTACGCCAGGGAGGGATTTTATGAGCCCTGACAAACTGCCGCGAATCACGAGCGGAGAACGGCGCGGATTTATATCTGCAGTCGCGGGTAATCTGGCGGCTGTAAAATTATTACCCGTAATTTGCCTTGTGTTCTTATGAAGCGACACAAGATTGCATGTCTGAAAATTAAAGAACAGCTAGCCGACCGGAGCATGATGATGTAACCAACTTTCGTTTGTCCCAGAAGATTGCATGTCTGAAAATGAAGGGACTGCTAGCTCACGGAACACGATGATTGTCACAAATCTAAATATGTCACAAAAGGTTGCATGTATGAAAATTTTGGGCTGCTAGTTCACGGAATATGGTAGTTGTGGCAAATCTTAATTTGTCCCAGAAGCTTGCATGTCTGAAAATTAAGGGACTGCTAGCTCACGGAACATGATGTTTCTGCAGATGTTAACGGGCGCCTTCTTGTACTGTACTTGAACTCGATCCTCAATACTGTTTCGTCCTAATTTATTAATTTGAAGGCTTATGCGTCGGAGCGATCCTGAGGCATAAGCATACAACTTTTATAAAAGTACAGCACTGGTTAAATGTGGCTTTATGTGAGAAAGAGCCACATTTATTAGGCAGTCACTAGCCTGAGGGTCAGCACAAGAATTTTGAACATATTTAAGATGAAACGTTCGATTATATCTTGAATGACAACTAGATGAACTGTTGCTAAGGGCATCGCGTTTTGTGAAGACTTTCCAAAACGATTATGTCCCATAGTATTAAAAGGTCAAGTTCTTTCATTTCTTGCTCGGTATTACGTTAAAATGTTTGCTTCATGCGAATATATTGGGGTTCTCAGAGTCTCAAATTAAAATTCCAACGCCGATGTATTAACTGCGCCGTCTATTCTTCGTCTTTTAAACGTAGCCGTCTAATTATCAACGAAATTAATCCATTCGCTAACAAACAGCGATATTCTCCCACTCAAGGCGTTTAATATATATCTGGCGTTGTTAACGAGAGCCAATTTAGCATTTGCTACTCTATTTAAATTAGAAGTGCAGATGCGTACTAAGCTCTTTGTTTAATTAGCGAATTAGTGTTCGTAAGGGGATCAAGGAACGGAAAATTAAGTGTTAGCTCTCCTTGGAGTTCAAGTCTAATACATAACTTAGGTCTCTAATAATAAATAATATTAATAATCTCACATGATGTGAAATCACATAAAATACACGTTTTATCGCACAATGATATGAAGTGCACTAAAAGATGGTTCATTAGTATTTCATCATTCATTCTTTTGCGAAGTTTATGCGAGGCATTCAACTGCATCGAAAAAAGCATACTATTTCATCATTCATCCTTTTGCGAAGTTTATGCGAGGCATTCAACTGCATCGAAAAAAGCATACTATTTCATCATTCATTCTTTTGCGAAGTTTATGCGAGGCATTCAACTGCATCGAAAAAAGCATACTAAAGTCAACAAAAAGATAATAGAAAGATGTTACAGTTTTTCATTTAACCATGCTTGGCAAGAGTTGAAATTGCCACGTACGCAAGTGGTTCAGCGTCACAACGTTCTTTTTTACATATTTTATCTAATGTAATTTCTAAGCTCTCATAAACTTCTGTCCGTACAATTGTTTTCAGGGGTAGACAATTGTTTTAAAATATACTCATTTTAATGTTACGATATATCTGGTGTTCTTGTTTTTGCTTCTCTTCAATACCAACGAAATCGAACCCTGATATATCGAATCAGAAGGAGATCACAAACGATTTCTATCTATAGGTAATTCAATATATAAAATATTTTATCTATCGAAAATATATTCAAGGGGATATTGCAACTGTTCGGTATACACAATAATTCGTTATATGCAGGTTCAATGTTTTTATTTATAGATACTGCGATCTTACACAAGATCTTGGCAGCGTGATACATATGTAGGTGCACAGAACAGAAAAAAATCACAGCATATCCACGGAGTGAATGATGATGAGTGGGCGAAGCTGCGGAGGTTCATCGGTAAACCGTGAATCTTCCGTGAATTCTGCCCAGTACATCATCACCGACGTGAGATCGGGCGCGTTTATACTAAAGGTTCGATGAGTTATGACGACTTGCAGCGCACTTTAATTTTACATGCACGCTGTGAATTTTCATTGTTTAGAAAACCATTGCTTAGAAAACATCTGGCGTCTTTCGTTAAGCAGCTGGCGTCTTTTCGTTTTGCTTTAGAAACATCCGGCGTTCTTTCGTTTTGCTTTTAGAAAACATCTGGCGTCTTTCGTTGGTTTATTTCATCAATCAACGGTGTTTTGAACAAAATTTTTATTGTTTAATCACGCACAGGAGAAATCTCACCAGGCACTACCTTGGAGGTAAAGAATGGCTGCTAATGGGAATGAGAGACAGAAGAAGTCGGCTTTTAGCTAACGCTGCGAATTTTTTATTGTTCAACAACGCACAGGAAAAATCTCCCACCGGCACCACCTTGCAGGTCAAAGCGTAAGACTGGTTACATATTACGCTACGAGGGACGAACGGGTGCCGCTATAAGGAGCTTCGCCCCTAAAATAAGGAAGGGAAAACGATCAGTGAGTTTCTTAGGACATGTAATTTGAGGAACCACGCAAAAAGGCAGGTGACGTTATTCCAACAATTTTCAAATCAAACAGACTGTCGTGGGCGCCACCGATAGCAGCGCCCCGAGCGGCAACGAAGTGAAGCGGACGGTTTGGGCGGGAAGAAACACAGATCGGCGCGGCCATCACTGCCATTACGGCGATTGCATAGCATGTACTAATAAACAGTTATCTCGTTACCCTGGCTGCCGTTACTCCAATCCCGGCCACAGCTACGACATGGTGCCAGCGGCGGGATGACCAACGCAGCGTGACGCCGCCGAGGACAGCGAGCCGAACATAATACGGACGCACACCGATCCGGTGTCATGCGAGACGGTCACGACGGAGAGCGCGAGAGCGGCACTCCGAGAATGGCGTTCAACCCGCTCGCCGTGGAGCTGCCGACGAAGCTCGATTTCCGCAAGCCCGAGGATTGGACACGATGGCATCGCAGGTGGGAACGCTACCGTCTCATCTCCGGTCTGACGGGCCAGGACGAGACGACACAAATCAACACGTTACTCTACGCCATGGGGGAAGAAGCGGAAGACGTGCTCACCGCCTTGAAATTAACAGACGAACAGACGTCATCATACGCTGCTGTGGTGAGTGCTTTCGAAAAGCATTTCCTGCCCCGAAAGAACGTCATCTATGAGAGAGCGCGGTTCAACTCTCGGAAACAAGAGCCGCACGAAAATGTCGACACGTTCGCGACCGAGCTATTCAAGATGGCTGAAAGATGCGATTACCGAACTCTCAAAGACGAATTGATACGGGACAGGCTCGTAGTGGGCCTACGAGATGTGAAACTCAGTGAGAGGCTGCAACTTGACTCCGAACTCACGCTCGAGAAGGCGCTCACAGCTGCCCGCAATTCAGAGAGCGTGAAGCAGCAACACAAAGAAATACGCTCCATCGGACAGTCCACTCTCGACGTCGGCGAACTACACGGCCAGGCAAACTCAAAAAATCGTCGGAATGAAACGAAGGCGCCCTCCAGGTCACGCCCGCAACGCATGGGCAAGAAGGGAGACGAACGCTGCAAGTGGTGTGGAAATGTGCGCGACCACACTAAGGTACAGTGCCCCGCAGCGAACAAGACTTGCAACCATTGCGGGAAAAAGGGCCACTATGCGTGTGTGTGCCTCTCAAAGCCGAAGGACGATTTCCCGAGCTCCCGAGAACGGCCTAAAGGACTAGAAGAGCTATATTTAGGCGAAGTGACTGTGGAAGCAAATACGCCGTGGCGGATTACTGCCACTCTGAACAAGTCGCCTTTCACCTTCAAGGTCGACACCGGCGCGGATGTGACTGCGATCGCACACGACCAGTACGACAGCAACGTCATGGGGCCCATCAAGCCAACGCAACAGCTGTTGATAGGCCCAGGTCAGACGACGATAGCCACTGTTGGATACGTGGATGCGACAGTCGCCTGGCGCAACACCGAAATCCAAGAAACAGTCTTCATCATCAAAGGACTCAAAGAAGCGTTGCTTAGTCGACCAGCTATAGAAGCACTCGGGATTCTTCAACGCCCTCTCGAGTTAGCTGAAACTCGCGCACAAGCAACGGATGTTCCGGACTTTTTGGCATCTTACCCTAAGCTAACTTCCGGGCTGGGATTCATGAAGACAGAGTACCGCATCAAAGTCAGAAATGATGCCAAGCCATACGCAGTCACCTACCCGAGGCGCGTGCCACTTCCACTGCTTCCACTCGTGAAGAAAGAGCTGAAAAGGATGGAAGACATGAGAGTCGTCCAGAAGATTGAGCATGCGACCGAATGGTGTTTCCCAATGGTCGTTGCACGTAAGAAGAACGATGAGCTGCGCATCTGCGTTGACTATGGCCAGCTGAATCAACAAATATTACGTGAACGCGTGCTTATGCCTACAGTGGATGAGTGTCTCGCAAAACTTGCTGGTGCAACCGTTTTCAGCCGCCTAGACACACGAGCAGGATACTGGCAGGTTCCCCTGGCCAAGGACTCTCGTGAATACACCACCTTCATCACACCAGTTGGGAGGTTCCAGTTCCTGAGGCTTCCTTTTGGGATCTCCACGGCACCGGAGTTCTGCCAACGAGAGATGCTCCGCATACTCGAAGGACTAGACGGTGTGAGCTGTCTGCAAGACGACATCATAATCTCAGGAAAGACAACTGAGGAACATGACACCAACCTACGGCTGGTGCTGAAGAAACTGGAAGATGCAGGTGTTACTCTCAACACCGACAAGTGCTCTTTTCGCCAAACGCAAGTAATTTTCTTAGGACACGTCGTATCTGCAACAGGAATCAGCGCCGACCCAGGAAAGGTCAGGGCCATAACCCAGCTCGACCCACCACGTGATGAGTCAGAAGTCAGGTCTTTGCTGGGCTCTGCAAACCATCTGGCGAAATTCCTCCCAGACCTAGCGGACTTTACGAAGCCTCTCAGAGATTTGCTACACCAAGACGCTGAATGGCACTGGGGTCCAGTTCAACAGCAGAGTTTTGACAAACTCAAGCAAGCTTTAAGCAGGACACCGATTCTCACTCACTACGATGCTCAGCAGCCTCATACAGTGTCTGTAGACGCTTCCTCATATGGTCTTGGGGCGGTACTACTACAGCAGTCGCAACAAAGACTCTTACCGGTGGCATATGCATCACGCTCCCTCACAGAGACTGAGCAACGATATGCCCAAATCGAAAAAGAGGCTCTGGCGATCACATGGGCTTGCGAACATTTCCGCAAGTACCTGTTAGGATCAACCTTTCATGTGGAGACAGACCACAAGCCCCTAGTGCCGCTACTGACGACCAAACGTCTCGATGAGCTAAGTCCTCGCCTCCAACGTTTTAGGATGCGTCTTTTGGAGTACGACTACACCATGTCCCACACTCCTGGCAACAAACTCTACACAGCGGATCTTCTCTCACGGAAGCCGTTAAAAGAGCCAGCCAACGAAGATGAGAGAAAGCGCGAGGCTGCGGTGCACGAGTTCGAAGAGTTGGTGCTTGAACAGCTCCCTGCTTCAAATCACCTGCTCAACAGAATCAGAACCAGCATCCAGACAGACAAAACACTCTCCAAGATAGCCACTTTCTGCACGACGTCTTGGCCAACGGTACATGGGCTGTCCCCTGACCTGAAACGCTATGTCGAGGTGGCGAGTGAAATTTCTCTCGTTGATGGACTGCTCTTCAAAGGTGACAGAATAATCATCCCACCAGACATGAGGGTCGAAGTTCTCGAAAAACTCCATGCAGGCCACTTGGGCACAACAAGGTGTCGAGCAAGGGCAAGAGAAAGTGTATGGTGGCCAAGCATAGGGAAGCATATCGAAGACTTCGTGGACAGATGTCCAACCTGCCAGGAGCACAGAAAGCCAGGAACCGAGCCCCTGCTTCTAACTCCATTGCCCGCCCACCCTTGGGAAACGGTCGGCATCGATCTCTTCACGCTGGAGGGGAAGGAGTATGTCGTGGTAGTGGATTACTACTCCCGATTTATCGAGCTGGAGCAGCTGAAGAGAACAACTACAAAAGACATCGCCCAAGTCCTGGAACCAATATTTGCACGATTTGGTGTTCCGACGACACTACGCACAGACAATGGCCCGCAGTTCACTTCTGCGGAATTTAAGGAACTGGTGCAGCGCTGGGGAGCCACGCACACGACCTCAAGCCCTTACTATGCGCAGAGCAACGGTATGGCAGAGAGAGCCGTGCAGACAGCAAAGCAGCTTCTGAGGAAGACCTCGAACATAAATGAAGCCCTGCTTGCCTACAGAGCCTCACCTGGCGTGGAAGGGTTTTCACCGGGAGAACTACTAATGGGCCGTCGCCTAAACACCACAATACCAACCACTCCGAGAATGCTAGCCCCAAAGTGGGATGACAGCGAGTTCAGGAAAAAGAACGAAGCCTATAGAGTGCAAGTAAAAGCAACATACGACACCCGGCACAAGGCACAGAGCCGAGGACGCTTATCACCGGGCACAGCTGTACGCATCTTCACTGGAGCTGCATCCCATGGCGTGGTAACAGTCAGCGCCGCAACCAAGGGCCTACATTGTGCAAACTGACAGAGGGCCTGCAAGACGCACGGCAAGGCACCTGCAACCTCTGCGAGGCGTGAGCTCCACAAGAAGTGGGCGTGTTTGCAGGAAACCGGACCGCCTGGACTTGTAGGACTCAGTCCTTTAAGAAAGGGGGGTGTCGTGGGCGCCACCGATAGCAGCGCCCCGAGCGGCAACGAAGTGAAGCGGACGGTTTGGGCGGGAAGAAACACAGATCGGCGCGGCCATCACTGCCATTACGGCGATTGCATAGCATGTACTAGTAAACAGTTATCTCGTTACCCTGGCTGCCGTTACTCCAATCCCGGCCACAGCTACGACACAGACAACCGGTTTGCACGAGTGAAAAGAAAGAAAAAAAAAACACACGAAACATCTCAGCCGCACAAGGAAATGCTTCCTACTGAAGGTGTGATCCATATTGCGATAGTGAATACTGTGTCACAGTTTTATCGGGCAGTTTCTTCCAATCCGCTATCGTTCTAGGAAAAAAAAAAGAATACTTGGAACAGTGGACATGTGTTGTGAATGGAGTTACAGCTAGTGAGTGTCTGTGCCTGGTAGCGTAACCTGTCGAATATGCGAGAAGGCGTGAAGTGTCGATCTTGCACTGACCTTTTAGTGGAAGTTCTACTGGATCACCTCTTCCCAATATAAGCCAAGCTTCAGCGCTTGACCTGCTAACAACCGTACACGTGTTTTTCTTCCAAGGACATTAGGCTTTTCTACCTAACGACGTACGGGTATTCATTCCCGCTCCCTTGGCTGCTATTTCAAATCTTTCTTGCTTCATTTTGTTCCGAAAGCCCATCTCTTACCTTTCAAACGCGGCCCGCCTTTTCGTAGCACGTCGAGTAAAGCACCGTTTGACGCGCTAATGAATACACGTTCTTCTGTTATCCTCCTGTTCATGCTTCGCAGTAGATCGTTTTTTTTTACTACCTATTCTTCACACCTTTTTTTTCCTTGTTTCTTACTTCCGTTTTTTTACCCTCACAGGGAGCGTTTGTAGCAGCAAGAATACCACCACAGTGTTGTTTGAATTCCCGGCGACTCTTTCGCTTGCGCACTTTCGACCAGTCTGTTTGTAACATTCTAAAAAGGCGAAAGTTTTGACCCGCTAATCGATACGTCTGCTCGACTCTATTTCAGTGTTGGAGTAAATCTCTTTTAAACTCCCTTTTCACACTCATCTCTTCTGTTTTACTATCTTTTTATGTCCCCGGCAGGCAGTGTTTCTAAGAACGAAGCTCCCGCTCGGTTCGGACAAGTTCTTTCTCGAACGACAGGCTACTGTTGCGTACCTGCATTTTCCGAGCGCGTTTGTTTACAACATTCCTCAGAAAAAGAGAAGTACGACCTACTAATCGATGCGCTTGCTTTCATTTGTTTCTGCACCGGAGTAAATCTCTTTTTAACTCCTTTTTTTGAACCCATAGCTTTCTTGTCCTCTTTACTCTCTTCTTTTTTTTTACTCCGTAGCGACGCGTTTGCCGGTACGAACGAAACTCCCGTTCGATGCACGCTCATGAATAATTGAAGGAGGGCGGGATAACACACGACTAACCAAGGCGCATTCGTCGTTAGGCCTAAACGAGGCGATGTCGTGACGGATCCTGCTCGAAATGTCGTCTGCTACCGACATCGCGATGCATGCCGTGCCTTCTAAATATTCGTGGTATCCCGTACTATTGCGTAACGGTTTTGAACTTTAAGCAGCTGGCAACAGTTGGGTCCAGTGTGTTTCGACTCTTTCTCAGAGGATGTTTAGAGATCCACAGTTCTGCAGCAGAAGTAAAAAAAGGAAATATGAAAAGAAAGAAGAGAGGCCCTGTTGTGATAACAAAGCTTAGACAAGGTTAGCCGACATGCTATAGCCAACAGCTAGCAACGCTTGTCCTATTTCAGAGGCGCATACCCGCTTGGAGCTGCGAACACACTCCGGAGAATAACCTCGAAATTAAACAACTCCGCTGTTAAAAAGATTACAAGCCCTACCCCTGTCATGCCCCGCCACGGTGGTCTAGTGGTTATGACGCTCGACTGCTGACCCGAAGATCGCGGGATCGAATCCCGGCCGCGGTGGCTGCATTTTCGATGGAGGCGAAAATGTTTGAGGCCCGTGTACTTAGATTTAGGTGCATTTAGGTTAGATTTAGGCTCCGAAATTTCGACCCAGGTGGTCGAAATTTCGGAGCCCTCCATTACGGCGTCTCTCATAATCATATCGTGGTTTTGGGACGTTAAACCCCAGATATTAATACTATTATATTACCCCTGTCATAAAATTGGGGGTAAGCGAAGCTTGTCGTGGGTGCACGGCGGATTTTTAATTCGTCGTTGTCACGGCCGGGGTAATCTTCCTTTAAAACTTCAAACGCGTTGCGTCGTTGTTCTACGGAAGGAATCGCACCGACATATAACATGTTGTGATGAAACCACAACTGGTCACACCCAGTGGAGCCGGCCCCGAAGCTTTTGCTCGGAAGGTCGCTTTGAAACATCGCTATTGCACCAGGCTTTCGTATTCCCTCATCTCGGGATCCGCAGCTCTTCGCCGACGTAGGGCCTCGACTTGAGCAGCCCTCACGAGGGGTTCTGCACGTCGACTATGAGCCCTTTCGCGCGTGAGTTGGCGCTGTATTCGATGAAAGGCCGCCTGCCAATCGGCGGATTGCAGGACGCGCGGCCGTTCCATTCCAACTCGGAGACTGATCTGATGCGAGGGAAGCCCTGCCGAGCGTGCACTAATCCCCTTTCCTTCCCTTTCCCTCCGCGCGAGTCACCAAAGTAGCCGAAGCGGTGGCGAAGATAACAGGCCAACTGGTCTATTTATAGCGCATTCACCGCACGTCTTCAGCCCTGGGAGCCACTGGTATTTCGGCGTGACCACTATGAGGCCGACGCCGGATAGCCAATACATGCTTTGCACTTAAAACGGCTAACGATTTGGATAATAATAATAATTGTTGTGGTTCTACGTCCCAAAACCGCGATATGATTATTCGGAGACTAGCTGGTGTTATTTAACGAGCACCTAAATCTAGGTACACGGGCCTCAAGCGTTTCGCCTCATAAAAATGCGGCCGCCGCGGCCGGGATTCGACCCCGTGACCTTCGGGTCAGCAGACAGGTACCATAACCACTAGACCACCGTGGCGGGTGTTAACGATTTGGAGTACTGTGTACTGTGCATGGGAGAGCGGTGAGTCGTCCCGATTGAGCAGCTTCAAGGATGTTCAGAAAAGGAGTCAAGCAACACAGAAGTTTTACACTCTCAACTGATTGTGTTTAGAACAAATGGTAAACGGTTCAGAGTACCGTGCACTCCACTATGCGAAAGCCGCATGCAGATGTCCCTAAAAGAAGCTTGTGTTTTTTTTTCGAAGAAAAGCAAAATGATCGGACATTCAAATGGCGCGCATGTGCCTACAAGAAGCTTGTATTTTTTCGCAGAAAAGCAAAATGATGGAGCCAGTAGAATGAGGCATATGTCCCCATAACGAGCTAGTACTGCGTTTAGAACAAAAAGTCACAGTTTCGCCGCAACGGCGAAGCAATGAATGCGATAGCAATAAATTGCAATGTAACGCGAAGAATGGAAAGCAGCTCGAAATTGCCGGCGCGTCGCTCGAGCCCAAAGGACGCACGAAAAGAACGCATACAGGACGAGCGCGAACTAATGCGTCACAGCTCGACACTTTGAAGCGCACTGCTCAAACATAAAGCAAGACGCACGACACGAACGAACAGGTACACACAAGACGAGCGCGAACTAATTGTCACAGTTGTTACTTATTTCTGTTTGAACAGCGCGCTCCTTTCGCAAACGCGGCCGCTGCAGCGAGTGAAGCGAAGCACCCCACCGGCCACCCCTTCTTTCCTCGAGATAAGCGCATGAAAGCGACCACGCCCTGTAGAGCGAAGAGCAACGGCGATCGCAGGAGCGGCGCGCGCACGTCGCGCCATCTATGTAGCCACTAAGAAAGCATGCTGAATTACGTGGTGTATATAAATAGCGCGCCGTTAGCAGGCTGAAAGACGGTGCTGTCGTGGCCTAACGTCTAATGCGGCGGGCTGCAAATCGAGAGGTCGCCCGTTCGATTCCGCGCGTCAGAAAGAATTTCTGAATTATTTTTCTTTATGGCTTTACTATATATATACATACTTATACATATACGGTAAATGACGGCGACGGGGACGGACATTTTCCAGCCGAGACTGTCCATATAATTGCTATCGCAATAAAATGCGAACGATTCAGAGTACTATAAGCACTCTACTATGGGAGAGCAGTTAGCTATCCTAGACGACAGACATATCACCACGAAACGTTGCACATCCAAAAGGACCGTATCATATTCCGTCCCGGGAATCAGTGATGCCACTTCGCAGAAACGGAGACGTGGTACGAGTTACAAAACCGAGGTTTTGAACCATTCCAAAGGCGCCCAACACAAAGGAAAGAGACAAGTACCGTACACTCCGAGAAAAAACAATACTCGCACGAAATTGTTAATCTAGATCCCAGGTATAGGCGCTTCTTAATAACGTGACGAAAGCTTTCCTCTCTGCATTTCTCCTCGTAACCGGGCGTGCGAAGGCAGTTGTGGTGGTTGTGGTCCTTTCGGGTATCTGAGCGATTCCCGCATCTCGGGCTGTTCTGCGAGACGACATAGTGGGACAAGAACGGAAACTTATGCGGTCAGACTCAACGTGAAAACTGTAGGAAGTGCGGGGCAGTGATTCGCCTGTGCCCTTCTGCGACGCTGGCGTTCACGGGCAAGCAAGCGCTGGCCTTTCAAACGTGCAGCGTGCTCGCCGACCATAGCGGGAAAGGAAACCTTCATTTGTGATGCAGTGGCGCCCTCTTTCCTCCACCTCTCCCTCAGCTTCTTTCCCTCCCCCTCACCCTCACTTCCCTTCCCCCTTGCTGTACTATTAGCCCCGAGAACGAACACTGGCGGCGCGGCAGTCGCAGCGATCTGACGTCACGGCAAGGACTCGCTTGCGCCACGGCCGAGGATCGCCTTTTTCTGCGCCCGCCGCGTACCCGCTCTTTCGCGATACGGTGGTGATTACTGCTCATTCTTGCGACGCAAATATCCCAAGGAAGAAGGTAGAGTTTGCACTACTAGCGAAAGTTTAGTAAGCTGTAGAAAGTTTGGATAATATAGCTTATAATGGGCGAATTCCCGCCAAAACGGAAGCTTCACCGTGAAAATGGTGATGCACGAGAGCAAGACATTCGTTGTTTTCACCGCGTGCTCCAAGACATCGGTGCTAAAAAAATTTGCGCTAATGGTTCTAACTTCCTTACAACTTGGCGTAGACTCCACGGTTAGAACACGCGCCCCGAAGATTACACATTAAATTAGGACGTTTTCAATTCACTAACTACATTGCGGTTTATCGTACAAGTTATGTATGCCTTTGCAGATTATCTAGATGATTTGACAGGATTGCGCTTTCTGCTACAGAAGACTTTAGATGAATCTGTCTATCGTAACTAATCACTTAATACATCCGGGAAATTAAAGAAAATAATACTGCCACGCACACAATGGTTTCGGAAGTTCTGAGATGTTTATACTTGGATTATGTAAACATTTCTTCTCAACACTCGTCTCGGATTATGTGGCCGTGTACCCTGATTTGCATGAACTGCTCGTCCGATCAACCGCCTGGTCACGAGCGGTAGTGTTAAATTCTCGTGGGAGCACTGTTGATAACAATCGTCTGCAAAACAAACACCTGAAAGTCGAAATGAGCGCTTTGAACTGTTTCGATGGCACTCTCAGTAACATGGCCCACGTATTAATTGAACGTCCTTCGCTTTAATGAGTCAATGAATGGTCTCGCATGTCATGTCCACATAAAGGTTCATGATGCTCAGGGGTATATCAAATGCAAAAAAAAAAATAATTTCTGAGCTGGCTACCTAAACTAGTACGTATACAAGTGTAACAGCGCCGTTGCCACGATACTGCATGAAGACATAATCTGACAGCAATAAGGAGTTTCCGCAATTAACCTCAACTTTTTTATGTTGTGAAATGAAGCCCCGAAATTATTGCGAGAAAAACGTGAACCTATACAACATGATGAGTGAGCGAGCAGAGAAGAAAAACAAACAAAACTGCGGCAGTATTCTCCGGTGAGCGCTTTCGAGATATTTTGCGAAGCTCAATACTGCATGCGCTTTCCTAATCGTGCGCGGGGCTTGGCACCCCGGCAAGAACGCTGTCCGCCGATCGCGGATGCGTCCGATGCAAATAACACTTGTGGAGGCGAAGCCATCATATTTTTTAAAGGAATTGCCCGTGAACAACGCAACCTAATAATGTGAATAAGGTGTCTTGCGTGTCAAGACCACTATATGACTGTGAGACACGCTGCAGATTAATTTTGACCGTCTCAAATTCTTTAACGTGCTCCTGTATCTAAGCAGAGAAATGTTGCTTTTCACACCCGTCAGAATGCGGCTGCTGTGGTCAGGAATTAGACCCATCCCCGAAGTTAGCAGCGCGGCACAACAACAAAGCTGGTCACCGCTTTCAAAGTGTGCACGACGGCGCGCGGGCACCGTTGGGGACTGTGACGAAAAAATGCATATAACTTTTTGCCGTTTTACTAGGAACATTATCGATGCTGTTTCCGTCATTCATCTTAAGCTTGAGACAGGCAAAAAGCGAACGTAAACAGCGGAACAGCGCACGAAGCAAACGCGTGATATGCCGGCGCGTCACGGCGGGCGTCGAAGAGTCCTTGCCGTGACGTCATCCACGCCTCCCGCCAGGCGGCGCCACTCCAACTTCTCGGGGTTAATAGCATACACCAATTTAACAAGAGGGCTGCCATTTTTAAAGCACTTCCCCGCCGCAGGGCCGTCTAGCGTCTGCGATGTTTCGCCGCCCTTGCGGTGTGTGGGGTCCCGCGGCGGTGTGTGCACTGACCTCCATTAAAAAGGCTGGACGGCGTATCTCCGCTCTGCGAGGCGGGCGGTTGTGAAGCCACCAGAAGGTCCCCTGTTTGTCCTGGAAGATGGCGTCTTCTGTCCGTCTCAGTCGCGCAATTCAAATATTCTCGGGTGGCAGCTGTTGTTATGATCGTCTTTTTTTTATTTTTTCAAACTCTGCGATTACGCCTCACTTTAGACGCCGACGAACGCTACGCGAAAGATGACAGACGCCGTGCCGACACCGTCCGAATACGACGGAGTGCTGCAACGTACAAAATGCGTAAAAAGTAATGCAACTTTGAGGTACTTACGCGTGAAATGTCTTCCCTGACGACTTTTCCGGTCGATTAGTACAGTTTACTGCGCTACAAGCAGGTATTTCTTTAAAAAAAAAGAAGAGAAAAGCTCTTTTCCGGGACAAAAACGGCGGCTTCCGGTGGCTTCACGCCCGCGTGCTCGATGCGCCATCCAGCTCCTCCTAGTGGAGATCAGTGGGTGTATGCAGCGTATACGCTCAGTTCACAAGCTATTGCTGTTCTTCGCAGTACACGGGCAAAACACAGCAACGCTTCGCGAGTGTAAAGGCGCCCGTAAGTAATCGCTAAGCTGTCAGCTTCAAAATGGCTGAAAACAGCAAGCAGCGGCGGCCCGCGAGACGCTCCCGCAGTAGCGCCGACGATGAGTAGAATGACAATGCAGTTCTTAAGCAGCACGTGTAAATTGGCAATTGCTTCGTAAGTTCTGTTATAGCTGGCCCTGTGGGGTTCTTGGAATATGCACTATAAAATAGCGTTAACCATTAGGACAACTCTCGAAGTAATCGGTGAAATGTAAATGGAGACGAGCGAACACGTAGGTCATTGTCCAGCTGCGCGCTAGGTGCGCGCATTAGTGTTTAAGGTGACGCTCGGGTTTCTTTGCCGTGATTATTCAAGTTCAACGTAACTCTAATCCCTAACAGACCATTGGTTCCGCTTGGCACATTGCAATACAATGTTCATGGATCGAAGGGAGCACAAACACTGATGCCTGTGTTGATTCAGGTCGTCGTCGTAGTTAATAGCTTGTGGCCTCTGATCGTTGCGCAGGATAAGAAGCGGATGTACGGCGAGTGAGCTCAAAATTCGGCGTAGAAACAACAAGATGATAAAATGAAAACAAGCCTGTTGCACATCTGGAAGCACGGCATGGCGTAAGTTCCCTTCGGCGCGAGCAGCCGCCACTAGCCGAAAGGGCTCCTATTTCTGGTAACATTATTGTCAGTTTTGGCGAGTATTTGAGAAGCATTGACGAGCGCACGTGTTGAGGTAACGACCTGTCTTTAACGAACGTGGGTCGATTATTCACGACACACCGGTTGCCGCGCGAAAAAAAAAGGTGCTGTTGTCATAACGCTACCCCAGTTATCGTCACAAAATTGGCAAGTCGAGAAAGAACGTGCTCTCGACGAAACGTTAGAGACGCGTACCTGCGCCAAAGAAAACTTATGTCATGCGGGCCTTTCTGTCACGTCGATTGGAAAGTGCTAATTTGATAATCTCGAAATTGCACGCACTATATAAGATGGAACATTTTCTAGCCGCAGGCACTGTAAATCATGTGCTGTAGCATAGAAATCAGAGAGGATGCTATGAGAGAACAACTCTTGGCCAAATATTTTGTGTATTAATCGTCAGCCTTGACATCGGTTCTCTTTGGTGCAGATGATAAAGCGTACCAGCACCCAAGCACAATCACAAGCTGGTGTGATGACTTGAAGAAATAGCCATAAGTGCAGACACCGCATATGATATAGTATTTGGTGGAGAAGGAGGCGCGCGACCTAAGAAAAGCGAAGTCGTTTAAAAGCATGGCACACTTCGCATGCCTCGGCTGCCAGTCTTTTACGATACCGATAACTGTTGTCGCAGCCAGACACAGCGCAGTGGTAGCCTGTCGACCTGTTATCGTCCGACATTACGATTTTCGGGCTGCACAATTGCTTCAGTGCGTCGAAAAATGGAAGCACACTGACCTCTCACGCGCCACGCAATGCAAAACGCGGGAATCCGCACACACCAACGGCAGTGGCCGGGCGGCCGGACAGGCGGTGGAGTGGGAGAAAGTGGTGAAAATGCACCGGTTCGAGGCTACGCTCTTGCTCTCCGTGAAAACGGTCCTCCTCCTTTCCCTCTTCACCCTCACTTTCCTTTCCCACCCACTTGCTATATCGTCATATACACTGCTATGCTATGGTTTACCCTTCCCTCCTGCCCACTTCCCTTTCCCACCCCTAGCTTCACTTTGCTACACATGGCTATGCTATGCTTTGCCCTCTACCCTCCTTTCCGTACTCCTCAACCTCACATCACTGTACATCGTTTTACCAGCGTGACAACCGGCAAGACACATAAGACGTCACAGCCCGGGCCCCTAGAGTGTCCCGCACTTAAAACTGCCTGTCTTGTAAGCGAGAACATACGTTAGCGCCAAGCCGTGATTAGCCAAGTCGGGAATAGCTAGGATACCACCAGCTCCGCGGTGACTCAGCCTGGCACCTCTAGTGCGAGCTGTACACAATTTTTTTGAACGTATACTTTTAGAGCGTTCTTTCCCAGCTTTTGACTCGGGACGGCAACCGTTATCTCAGATAAGCGCCTCGGGCAGCTCCAAGTTTACCTTTTTTTCGGGTGTGTGCCGGACATGCACTGTACGCTGTTGCTAAGAGTGGTATATCCGTTGCGCAGTACTGGAAAACATCGATTTCTCAATGTTGCCTGAGGGGAAACCTTCTTTTAGAGCGTGTTCTTATAAAGCGGTCCATTTGTAGTTACGCTGTCAGCATGTGGTAGCGCGCCCTTTGCTGTTCTTTTGCTTTTTCACTTTCTTAATTTGGCTAGCATTATATTTTTCTTCTTCGGAAACCCTTGCAGCTGCAACACCACTAATGTTTTCTTTCGGTATATCTTCCCTTTTGACGTGTAGTGTTTAAGAGCTCGGCATCGTTTTTCGTTGTACGTACTTGCTGTGGCATTTGAAAGGAAACCGACGACAGTGGCCAGGCTTCTTTCGATCGCTAGGTAATATATATATATTTTTTTATGTTATTAAAGATCATTAGCTTCGTATTACTCGTGCATTGCGTAATATCACCAACGATGCCAGGTTGCCTGCGCTCAATACAATCGATCGATCGATAATGGATCGATACGCTTCGCAAACGTTCGAGCGATGCTCGTGATTATGAAGTTTAGTCCCACCGTTCTTGGAAACGTTTGGCTTTTGAGTGGCACATGTCACGTGGTAACATGGAGGGAGTCCACGTGTTTTCCGTTACGCAAGCACCAGTGATCGTTTCTGGCAATTTCCCCTTCCTTTTTTTGTTTTTTGGCGTGGTATTCGCTCGAATCTGGTAGCTGAACTTCCACGTCGCCGCCATGTGCGGGAGTGTCACGTGACATCAGAGGAAACGTCAAATGTTGCTAAGGTTTCAATTTAGGCCTGTCTGTCATCATAATGCACAGGGTTGCGCGACTGAGGCACGAGCGGAAAGGAGACACTATTGGACACACAAAAACCGCAAAAGCATGGCAGTTTTATTCCGAAAATTGCGTGACCTTTTTATACACATGCTACCAACACACTACGCATGTCCCGAGAGCTCACATTACACGTATGCACTTCCATACAAAAACGCTATCTCTTTCGCAGAGAAGGCAATCGGTGGCTATCTTATGCCGTTATCTTCTAATTTAGGGATGTTTTGAGCTTCTATCATCAGCCGCAACGTTTCATTTTTTCTCCCAGTTATTATAGTGCACTGTTCAAACATAGGCCTGCACTCGCAATTCCTACAGTGGCTTGCCAACCACCTACCTGTTTTATTCTTAACATTATTAGCGTGTTCGCGCAGCCTATCGTTAACACAACGGTACGATTGTTTTATGTGAAGGCGATCAGATCATAATGTGATCGGTTTTACATAGGACAGTCATCCCGTAAAGAAGGAATCGTTTACAGCATACCATTATCACGTGGTCGCTTTTACACAGCATGATTATCCCGTTGTATTAACGATACGCTACGCGAGCACGCTAATAATGCTAAGAATAAAACAGGTGGCTGGTTGACAAACCACTGCAGGAGGCTTATGTATAAACAGGGCACCAAATAATACTAGGTAGGAGCAAAAATGAAATGTTGCGGCTGATAACAGAAGCTCAAAACATCTCTAAATTAGAAGATAGATGCATAAGAGAGCCGCTAATTGCCTTGTCTGTGAAAGAGATAGCGCTTTTGAGTGGTAGTGCACACGTGTAATGTGAACTCTCGGGACTTGCGTAGTGTGTTGGTAGCATGTGTATAAAAAGGGCACGCAATTATAGGAACAAAACTGTCGTAAGTCTGCGGCTTCGTGTGTCTAATCGTGTCTCCCTTCTGTACGCGTCTCAGTCACGCCACTTTCTGCATTTACAGATATGACGTTTAACTGACATTTGATCTCGAGCTTCCTTTTAGTAGAAGGTGGTTTCTCCGCAGCAATACTGTTACTGCGGCGAAGCACCCTTTTCCGAAGGCTAACATGACAATTCTGAGGTGGTTAGAATATCGCAACTTACGCGATTAATTTTCTCTGCACGACAAATGACGTTTGACCCCCTTGATACCGTGTTCTAAATGGCGTTCAGCTTCATACGGCCGAGAGTGGAAAGCGATTTAAAATGCCACTGCTCTTGCGCTTCCTTTTACCCGAAGGTGGCTTCTTCGCAGCACTACTATGGCTGCGGCGAAGCACCCTTTGCAGGGTTAATACGGGGGTTGAGTTCTGACGTAATCCGAACGTCGCGATTTCCGTATTTCGTTTTCCTCCTTCTCCTGCTTCGGGCAAATCAGGCTTCGCTGGGAAACGCGAAGCATGTCCTATATATTATCGAACATTCGCTGGGTTCACTTTTTCTCTTTCTTTTTCTATTCGTTATTTGTTTGCGTCTGGGGTATTCAGCCGGAAATGCTTCTATTGCTATATTCGCAGCTTTAGAGGCGGAATTCATAAATGAAGGCCATTTGAACTCCAATAAGAAGCGATGGGAGGGTCGGTGTCGAAAGAAATTCAGTAAAATTCAGTCTGCACCTGATATGAGATTTCTGTTACAAAACGATGGAAGGAAAGAGAGTACGAAGATGTTTTTAAAATATTACTTTTTTGCTCTCGACAATATTGTTCTCGAAATTTCGGTTACAAAACGTGAAAAAGAATGTAAAAAAGATTATCAGAAAGTGCTCTTTTTTTTTTTTCCTGCCGCGAGCAATGTGTTTCCGATTCGGGTCGTAGGGCTCAGATGCAGTTGACAGCCCGAACGAGCGCCAATAACTGAGTCATGGCTTTCTTTCTTTCTTTCTTTCTTTCTTTCTTTCTTTCTTTCTTTCTTTCTTTCTTTCTTTCTTTCTTTCTTTCTTTCTTTCTTTCTTTCTTTCTTTCTTTCTTTCTTTCTTTCTTTCTTTCTTTCTTTCTTTCTTTCTTTCTTTCTTTCTTTCTTTCTTTCTTTCTTTCTTTCTTTCTTTCTTTCTTTCTTTCTTTCTTTCTTTCGACTGCACAGTGTTCAGTATAACCAAAATAAACTTTTTTTGAACAGTCACTTAACTCTCAACCATGCCCAGTTAGGCAAAGCTGGCGTAATAATAAATGTGAATAAACAAATAAAACACGAAAAAATTACTAAGAGCACCCACACGCCAACCAGATGGCGCTGGACCTGCCTTATGATTGATTTGTGCAGCTGAATGCAAGAATTGATGGGTCAGTGTTTGTTAATAACGTTTCTAGCACGAAGATGGCGGTAAAACGCCTTGTTATATCTCCATTCGTGTGCATCCTCACGTACTATATGCAAACAATGGCCATTATGATTAGTAATGGTATAAACCGTGTTTTCTGACGTATTATGCATTCTGCATTAGGTTTTCGTGAATACTATGCTGATTTGAAGTGGTGGTAATCATTAAATTTGCTGAATAAGTGTGTCGATGACATGGCGAATTCAGTGACTTCTTTGTTTGATACTATGCAGGTGCTGTCTCTCGGCTCACGCTGCCCGAAGAGAGTCTGGTAACTAAGAGTGGTGGCACTGGTGGTGATTTGACGATCTGTGATTTCGCAGGGTTTCCGACGATCAGCACAACCGAGTGCGAAGAAAAAGGAGAAGTAAAAACCGTAGATCCACCGCTTAATGTAGCACTAATTGCGTTCTAATCCAGCGCTAATTCTGCGGTTAATGTAGCTCTAATGTCGTTCTTTTGTAGACCCTGGTGTAGTTATGAATCCTGCGCTTAATGCAGCTCCACTTCCGTGAAACCCGAAGAAGTGCGTAGCACAGGCAACCCAGCGATTCCTTTGGCGATCTCACGCTTGCCGAGGTGGGGGTGGCGCCCTCTCTTGCGCGGCGAGGGTATCAGCCGAATGTTTCAGAAGCGTTTTTCGCGATTTCGGGTAGGTTATTGTGTTTAATCCTTGGTTATTTCTGTAGTTTATATTGCCATGTATTATTGTAATTATTGTGTTATTGTCATGTATCATTGTAACTATTGCCATGTACAGTACGGTCCACTGTTAAAGAGAACACTCGAATGAGCAACTTTCATTTTGCTGGCCCCCCAACGGCTAGTGGATGAGCAAAGTTTGTTCGTTCACGTTATTGGTCTATCATAAGGGTTGGGAACTGTCAACGGCCAGTAGTGTTATACAGATCTAAGCCACTATGCTTTTGCAGGAGAGCGAAATCCGAACGTACCCGAAACGCAAGTGTTCCCTTTAAGAGTGGAGCCGTCTGTACAGTACAGTACAGCAAGGGGTATGGAAATTAAATTAGTGTGGGGAGGAGTTATGTGAGAATAAGGAGGCGGAAAAGAGAAGGGGAGAGGGTAAACCATAGCATAGCAAGGGGGTGGGAGAGGGTAGCGATCGTGAGGAGGAGTGTTGCGAGGGTAATGAGGTGGGGAAATGGTAAAGCATAGCATGTCATGCATAGTATTGTAAAGTAAGCAGTGGAAAAGGGAAGTGAGGGTGAAGAGGAGGGAGAGGAGGAGGGGAAGGCAACCAGCTCCGCTGTTTCCTCAGTCTTCGCGGCACTAGTGCGTAGTTGCCTCAACTTTTTGTGACGTTATCACGACGTCATAAGATTACGTCGTCGCCTGGTGATAGGCGGGCCGATCGCGGTGTAAGTGCAACACAACAGGTGGGGCAGAAAGATCAAGGATCATTACAATCGACTGAGACTGAGAAGAAAGAGAAGGTGAACATAGAGAATAGAAAGACGATGGCTTTCGCCTTCGAATCGTCTTAGGCGAATGCGTAATGCACCGTGTCACATATTTAGCGCCTAGTTTCCAGGGCTAGAAATTTCGTTGTGTAAACATGAATTGAGCTGCCGTGACGTTATCCGCCCTCTGGAGGACCAGCAATGTCGGAAAGTTGCATTTGTTGTGGTCAGGCTCGATGGCTCTGCTGTAAACTCCCGTACACCAGCCACCGGCATTCACATGACTGATCGGTGACGATGAAACGCGCGGTTGCTCTGCTGTAAGTTCAGACACAAACGCCAGCGGTGTCCCGTGTTATTGAATAGGAGCCACTGACATCCTATAGACGCCATGTTGAAACTTAGTAGAATCAACCTTCGGGCTAATTGGTTCTGCATCGTGGAAAGGGAACAGCGCGCATTTTTCAGACGGAGATAACAGGAAAAGGAACAAAACGGACAAGCGCTGACTTTCAGCTGAAATTTTAGTGCCACGTTGAAGCAGTGGTAAAGGTGGGACGCTACGTGTGAGGTCATGCGCAAGTGGTGTCGATATGTGGTGTCATGATGACGCCATCATGACACCACATGTCGCCAAAATTTGTGACGTCATCACATAAATTCGTCGCCATACAAGCTTTGCAATGCACGAATTATCGTGAAGTGCTGCTTACGGATATGAACACGCAGCTATCATCAGCACACTATGGAAGTCAAAGCGGCCTGATGAGAGTGGTTTAGGGGGACTGGCAAACCGCAGTACTGACCTCATACCACCTCACTACAAGTGACTGCTACTTAAATGAGTGGAAATCCTAACACATTTTGAACGATTATTGTAGTCTGGCAAAGTCCGGCCCATTCCCACAGAGGACCTGCGCCTCCCCATTTCACAATAAAGGACTTCTAGTCAGGCCTGCGGTGACGCAAAGGCACTGCTCACCCTGCCTGAAGAGGGTCTCGGCTACCGTGGGCAACGGCGTGCGCCTCGAACGGCCGCCTATCACGAGCACGGGCCGGTTGTGGCGCTGAGAGAAGATGGAACTCCAGACGCTGGCCGCCGGAGTTCCGCTGCCCTGGTTACGGCCGCGGTTCCCGCCTCCGGTGCTGCGCGAAGTCTGGAACACGTTGAAGCTGTCATGGAGGAATGTCATCGCCTGCCTGCGTGCAAAAAAAAAAATCAGTTGGTCGACAACGCGCTAATTGGATCGAGACTGAATGAAGACGATGTACGTTGCTCTTCTAACAGCGACGAGCGGATAGCTTACAATAGCTTAAACATTGGCAATCTGGAATCTCTGTACAGGTACGCATAAAGACAGAAAGTTGTTAATCTAAGTTACCGGACAATTATTTACCTTGCAGTCCAGAAAAATGGATGGTCCTAAGTAGTAAACGAGAAAACTGGCTAGGTATTTCAACCTTTACTCACCCTTCAAATCCAGTATCCCGTCCAACCGTAGGGTCCACACGAAATAGCCAGGATCGATATCATTTGGTGAACTCCTGTTACCATCAAAGTGGCGTCGTTGGGGCAAATTTCTGCTGATATACCTAGGGGGCGTTACATTACTACTGTGGTCTTGAACCTAGTGAAATGAAAACGTGCCGTTCGTGCTATGTAAAACGTTCGTGTACACTTGCTTGCGTCCCAAGCACGTGATTACTTCGCCCGCCAACAAACGAGGCGACATTCAAGGAGTTATTCCGTGTTCGCTGGATGTCAGTAGCATTACAGTCGAGATAAGCAAACGCGGAACTTCGCAAATGTTGAGCCAGAAGTCTTGAGCGTCTGTGGCAATCACTGAGTTTCTTTGGAGAAATAATGTCAGATTTTCTTTTCCTGGAGGTGCACAGCGTACGGCACAGAAGTTGCAGCCAACCTCTGCTAATGACACGTTCAGACGCAGACGGTACAAACCAGACGATGACTTGGGGCCTCGGCACGTTCGAAGCCGCTAGCCAAATCCTCAATCCATCTGACGCCGTTGCAGACGGAACGCAGAATACGACTACGTGTGCTCCACGTTCGCCTCGGTCACTCGTCGCTATAGGGACACACTTTCGATAGCCACGTTAATGGCGGCTTGCAGAAGCTAAACACGCCGCGGACGTTTCCCGTTGATTGCCTGACCGCCGCCCAGCGATCTTCGGTTCGCAAGTCACTCACGTAATGTTCTTGCAAGCACCGGACGCAACGTGCACCCATGTCATTAGACGTGGTATTATACTCACGACGATGTTACGAAGAAACTACGGCATAAGCACGTGTGGTGTTCAATAAAGCCTTATAAACGCGTGTGGTGTTCAATAAATCATTCTTAGTAGTTAGGGCTCGTATGCCGTCTCCTGTTTTCGTCTTTGTGTTTCCTTCGCTGCAAATCGTTTCTGATGTACAACCAACAAAAGCTCGAATCGCCACAATTCTGTACTACTGCAAGTGCGGAAACTCTTTCACACAGCCGCCAGGTATACCCAGTTACCAGCTCAGTCAAGTTGTGTTGAAGTTTCTTCTCTTGCAGCCACTCTATGTAGTCTTCGGATTACAGGATCGTCTGGATGGCAAACGGTAGTCGGTGCAATGACAGGTCCCGTCAAACTGCCAGTGTTTCAGAAGTCATAATGTTGTCCAGGTGCGGAGGTTGCAGTCTTTAGAAGAGGAGGGCTCAGTTCTGGGCCAGCTGGTATTCCATTGTAACCATGGCAACCTAACCTAAGAGCAGACACTAACAACTGAAGTCACTTGCCCGATTCACTGCGGCGAATCTGAAGCAAGCCGCATTTTTCCGGCGTGCCGTCGGGTGATGCCCATACCTTCACTGCTGTTTTCGGGAACATGTAGTTGATTACGTCATGGAGGATACGTCTAGACAGGTGGGGTACTGCGAGGTTCACAGGTGTAGAAGTGTCGTCACTGGACTCTCTCCGCATCCTATAGAGCCCTCGAAGCAGAAGTTACTTGCCCAAATTCGCTGCACGGAAACTACAGCAGACGTTTTCAAATGTAACGTCTGGCGATGTACTCATTTTTATTGTCTCACGAAACTCGGAGTTCATGACGTCATAACGGGGACATCTGGAGAGATCATTTTTCGGTGTCGTCACGGGCATTCTCCGGCGTCTTTTGAACACTCGATGAAGGAGTCACTTGCTCAGCATCACTGCACCGATTCGACAGCGGGCATTTCCCGATGTACCGTCTGGTGACGTGCTTGCTCACGCTGTCTTCTGGGTCCCAGAATTGGTGACGTCATAGTGAGTATACCCAGAGAGGCAGGCTGCTTCTGAATGCCCACGTAGTGTTATTACTGGACTGTCTCCGAAGTCTTTAGGACGCTCGACGCAGGAGCCACTTGTTCCACTTCACTGCGCCGATTTGACAGCGGGCATTTCCCGATGTACATTCTGGTGACGTGCGTACTCACACTGTCTTCTGGGTCCCAGAATTGGTGACCTCACAGTGGGCACACTTAGAGAGGCAGATAAATTTTGAATACTCACGTATAACAGTTTTTACTGGACTTTCTCCGAAGTCTTTAGAACACTCGTCGCAGGAGTCACTTGCCGGAGTTCATCGTGGCAAGTCGACAGCGGGCATTTCCCAGTGTACCGTCTGGTGACGTGCGTACTCGCACTGTCTTCGGACCATCGGAATTAGTGACTTCAAAGTGGGCCCACCTACACAGGCAGGTCATTTTTGAATATTCAAGTATATAAGTGCTAATACTGGACTTTCTCCGAAGTCTTTCGAACTCTCGACGCAGGAGTCACTTGCCCCAGTTCACTGCGCCGAATCAACAGTCGACATTTTCTGGTGTAGAGTCGGGTGACGTCACGCTGCCTTCTGAATCCCAGAAATAGTGACGTCATAGAGGGCATACCTAGAGAAGCAGGCCGCTTTTGAAGTTCGCACGTATAGATGTATCATCACTGGACTTCCCGCGGCAGCAGTGAGAAGGGTTCCTTTTTGCACAGTTAGCTGTCCCAACCACCACAATTTTTCCCGTGAGTGCCGCTCAAAAAAGTGTGCGTTTTCCCCGAAGGGCCGTCCTTACATCTGGTATCATTCTCTCGTACGCACGCATGCGACACTTTGCGGCGAAACGCCGCAGGGGCCCCCCAGCATTAGCATATCCCAATCCTCTCGTGTCACGCGAGAAACGCCGCGGCGTCGATTGGCGTGGACAAATATTGACAGACCGGCGCGAAGATGGCGCAAGGTCTCACCAACTTTTTTTTTATTTTCCTTCTCGGGTGTCGTGTTTTCCCAGGTCCTTTTTGTAATGCTATTTTCGGATACATCTACACATCGTATACGAGACGCTGGGGTGCACCTTTCGATAACACTTTGTTCGTCTGCTTCGCATGCCAGACGAGGTCCGTCTCACGCATTGTCAAAGTGCATATATTTGTCACATTTCTCTGTATTCCAAGTGCTACCCACGCCACTAAACCTCTTAATGCGAGCCATTTTACCCACTAAAGCATTCATTAAAATTATCACAGTGGAAGTCAACACTTGCTTCGTGTCGACAATTTCATTGTCCCCGTTTTGAGTCCACTGTTTCTTATTAGCTATGATAATTGAAGAGGCCTTGCAGGAGCCAGTATAAAAATAACATTTGCCGAGCTAAAATTGGGAGAAAAAAAACTACAGCCATGTAAAGCAGGACATAAGAGCTACTGTATGAAACCCTAATCAAGACACTGTACACTGCCATGTTGATCTTTTTTTAATGAGTGTATATTTTGTGGGAAGCGCATCTTATTCGCTAGCATAAAGCTAATACTGCCTAGTGTTGGCTACACTGCTTGGCTATTATGGGCTCATTTTAGACATTTGCCAATGAAATAACGCATGTGTGTTACTGCCTCCGCCTCATTTTAGTTAAGGTACTTAAATGTAGCGCACTCGAACCATTAGACTTTTGCACAAACCTCGAAGTGCCTCGTACCTATTGTATCCCCATAACGCTCTGTACTTCGTTATTGCAGCATTTCCCTTCCCCTTTGCTGCCTAGCCTTTTTCCTGTACCTCCATGTATCTACCGCCCTCGTTTACCCATACTTCGATGCACTTGTATTCTCTTACCCTCGATATTTCCTGGCCCTGTATTGACATCACCAGATCATCGGGATCATTGAGTACCATTTTGTTACACTAAATCTTATATCTAGAGCTTTACCTTCTCTTCCGCGCATATCCGCCAGCCGCTGTATATCATCTCGGCTGTCCGCAAATAAGACAATATCGTCAGCATTAAAAAAACAACAACGAAAAAACTCAGGAGTCCCTTATTCATTCGCCTAAGAGGACTCCAAGGCGAAAGCCACTCTCTTTTTCTTCTCAGTCGATGTATTGTGATGACGACTTCACGTGACGTCACGTTATATAGCGTTATAATGACGTCATGACGATGCCTCAATTCTTGCGATACATGCCGACGCGTTGACAATATGGCGACGTCATAACTCGACGATGATTTTATAATGACGTCGCAGTGAAGTCAGGATGATGTCATGATTACGTCACAAACTTTAGCTATTTGTGACGTACGTCATACTGCGACGTTATCACGTGATGATGATTTTTTGCATGACTCTTGTTGATGCCGACGGCCAATTTTCGCGTTTGATGAGGCATCTTAGGCTTTCGCCTTATTAAACTTGTAAACTGCTGCCTCATCATCACGCCGGCCTGTCTGCGTGACAGATCAATACCAATATTGCCGCCTTCTGGCGTTTGTTTCCACCAAGCACTGCCCTGTGGCTGCGGTAGACCGAGTACCGTACCCGCCTTTTCAAACCTACCCCTTTCAGTCACGGTGTGAATTGTACACATCAACTTCGCAGTCGCATCACGCACCGCGTGTTTCTTCAAATGGCCTGAAACTTAGTGTGCACATTCGTGCAGGCTTCCTGAAGGGACAACTAACGGTTATTTAACTTCATTATGCTGCTTATTGCTGCAGATGATCACTTTGCTAGAGACACTACCATGTTCGACGATCGTTCTACGTGCGACGTTCCATGACCGACGTCAAGAGTGTTTTTTTTTTCGCTCGAAAAGCATGCATTTTGGGCCTAATAGTTTATTCCTTTTATGCAAGGATTGAAGGTGACTGATAGCGGAATAATTAGATATTTAATTACACGCTAATTGACGTTAATTGTTGAAACTCGCACAAAACAACACATTCCTTCATTTTTTTTTTCTTGGAATGTAATACTGAGTGCCTTGAAATCATGACGTGCATATTTGAGGCATTTGCAGACAGAGCATCATAGTTCGTGACTGAAAGGGCTACACTGTACATGTATCTCGAATACGTTGACTTGTTTTTCGCATCCGCGTCGCACCTCGGTCCGTAACGATCCCTCGAGCGCCGTCCAAGTGAGGCCTGTCGCACGCGGAGCGCTTAGGAAATTGATATTGATTAGCTGACAAAGTGGAGAGACAGAGCGGGAACAAACGCGGTTGTAGGCGTCTGCGTTGTTGTGGCGTGACACCCGTCAGGCAGTTCGTCCCCTGATACACTAACGGCGGAAAAGCGGTACCAAGGCCAGACTTTACTTTCTTTATTCTTTTGCCGAGAAGGATGGCAATGGGGGGTTCGTTTCGTCTGCCGGTCACTCCGGTGTATAGTCTCTTTTATTATAGTATTTTTTTCCTGTTTCCTTTCGGCCATTAGACTCGCCCTGCAGGTCGGTCGATATGCAGCGAATGCATGAATGAATGCCATCAGACGCTGGCTGTTGTTCACGAAGCCGAATGCGTGTGGACTTTCAGCTGATTGCCGAAGAATACCGGTATACTACAGATACTTCAGAATAGCCAGGCCTTCTTTTCAGTTGTTGACGTTTTTGTTGTTGACGGCGTACAGCCTGCATGATATCGCTACGCATGAAGAATCGACATTCGGGCAAGTTGGAATTGATTATATGCACGTTGAAACGGGCAGCGCGATAAACTAGCACGCAAGATAGAAGGAATACGCATTACGCAGCGCCGTCTCGCAACTAACTTTATTGGAAAGCACACGTACAGGGGTGGTCAAAAGTACCCAGGCCGCAACGCCCGGCCAAGGAGCAGCAACTCACTGCTATCGGGGCGCTGTTATCGCAATCACGCCTTGGCGCACGCTGGCGTCGAGCGTGTCATTATGTCATTAGTGGCATTATGGCCCGTGTACTTAGATTTAGGTGCACGTTAAAGAACCCCAGGTGGTCGAAATTTCCGGAGCCCTCCACTACGGCGTCTCTCATAATCACCTCAAACCCCAGATATTATTATTATTATTATTATTATTATTATTATTATTATTATTATTATTATTATTATTATTATTATTATTATTATTATTATTATTATTATTATTATTATTATTATTATTAAATTTATGACAATGCTGCTAGACAGAGGCACGTCTTCTTCTTCACGTAGCAATTAAAAGCTGAAAAGTGAGTCCCGCCACCCTCCAATTGCTAAGTGACGACGTAAAGCGTTCGAACACACGAAGACGAAAGAGAGCACATGCCTTTTCTCCTCGTCCATGCTAAAGCGCTCTACATCATTTCTTTGTCCGATGCCTCCTTTAGAAAGATGTTTGTAACGTTAGCCGAAAAGGTGGTTGCCAGCCCTCTCAGTTCCCTCCAACTCCGCTTCACAAAAAGGGGTGTCGGCTGCGAGCGCTCGTCGCGGTGGCCGCTTCAAACCTTTATACCTCTGAGTTCAAAGGAGTGTCTGTTGTAGTCCCGGAGGCAGCGTCCGCCGTAGACGCTATGGCAAAGGTTGTGATGGCGTCACTTCCGACGCTACCGAAAGTTTGGCTGCGAGCGCTCCTTGCGGAGACTACACTGAACTACGATGGACATACCACGCCACTTGTAAAGCGAGCGACGTCGCAGGCATCTAGTAAAGCAGGTATTGCTATGTCACGCTCAGTGCAAGGACTAACTTCAGCAGTTCAGATTATTGACATATACACCCCCGCTGTGAGTGTACGCGTCGCATATTGAAGGACTACCATTATCATTATCATCAGGAGCACGAGAGCACGAGCGGCGCGTGGAAGCGCGCGGTCACGGCGCCACAGAAGAAGACGCGTCCAGTCCTGGAGGACGCTTCACGGTTGGCCTGGATCCCGAACAAGTCAGGACGACGACGACGCCGCCGTCATGGGTGAAGGTGAGTCGTCTTGAACCACTCTGCAGTATACGCCGCTCTTTGCGCTGTCCACCAGTGTGCGCCGGGAGATCGTTTAAAAGTGCGCGAAATTCGCCGATCAATCGGAAGAAGCCGTACACATGAAAGGGCTTTCTTAAGTACAAGGTTAAAAAGTCCCGCAGTATGTTACACTCTCTGCAACCCTTGAAGGCGGAAGCCTGCTTCGCACATGGTAATGCATTGAGTTAGACCAGAGGTCGGCAACTCGTGGAAAAGAAAACCGGGGAAATCTTGCGTCAGGAAACAGCGCCCCGGTAAAAACGAAGACGAAACATGGGAACGAACAATGCATCACACATGAAACGCTTCGTTCCTATGCTTCGTCTTCGTTTTTAGCGCGCGGTTTCCTGATACAAGATCTTCAACCAACTAGCCAACAAATTCACCGGGGCAATCATTAGGCAGTTGTAGCTCAAAACAGGGGAACATGTGACGGGGATTACCCTTGACGTAAAATTTCGGTTATGAATTCATGACTTCTGGAGGTGGGAGGTCAATCGTAGTATTCAACGTATTGAAGCAGAGCTGCTAAGACGACGCGTTTGAAAATATGGTGTAATTCGTCAGCTTTGAGAACGGCTGCGCCGCATTCGCGTATACCAAATGTTGACTGTTACCGTACGAATGAATACAGGCTGAAAACGTGCCTCAAACGCGTTTTTTTTTTTTTTAGACATACAGTTTGGGGTGTTCAGGGTGTCTGACATAAATAAAGTCAGTTTCGTCGCAAGGGCGAAGCAATGAATGCGATAGCAACAAGTTGGAATGTTACACGAAGTTAGCCTAACAGCTTGCACCTTTAGGATTCGATCTGGTGTGGGGGGGGGGGGGTGCTATCACCCCCTGTAAAGTTGTTTGCGCCTCATGGCGCACGCGCGTCTCGCGCATAGGCCGCAGCGGCCGTCGAGCAAGCAGTGGCGCTGTGCTCGCGCGCGTGAGGGTTAGCGCGGTGGCGCCGGCAGTGCCGCCTGCGGAGGTGTTAGGCCGGCGTGCGGGAAACAGCAGGGAGGTCTCTTTGGATTTGGCGGCGTGCGTGGATGGACGTCTCCCGCGGTGGGTCCCCGGGGGACGAGACAGCGGCTCGTTTCCCGCGGGGCCCTCGTGGTGAGTCGGGCATCGGCGATGCCGCATGCGCGATGCATTATGTCTTATGTTGTCTTGAGTGTGCGTTATGTACTCCTGGTGTTCATTAGCATTGTATAAGGTTAGTTAGCAAGTGACTAGTTGTGTATAAGATTCGGCCGGCGAGCTCGCCGTATGTAAAAAGCAAGTTAATAAACGTACACGTGTTGTTGCACGACCGTGTGAACAGTATCCGTGTGTTCCGAGAGCGGCGATATCTTTCAGACCCCACAGGTGTAACTTAACAAAACGCTCGCGTAAGGAAACACGGCCGCTACGGCGAGCGAAGCGACCTTCATGCTGTCTATCGCTTCAACGCAAAGTAAGTGGCGAGAGCACAGCACGTACAAAGGCATGAGCCGTCTGCTGATCTCTGTCGAGATAGCGTGCGCGCGACCGAGCGTGACCGCGCCCGTTTGATCAAAGTTCACAGTTCCTGCCGGAGCGACGCAGCCCTCCCCCCCCCTTCCTTCCGGCACCCCTCTGTGCGCCTTTGCGCCGCCAGCGCGTTTCATCTCTGCTTGAGCTGCCACCGGCGCCAGCCTTCGCACGCTTTCACTCGCACATACAACATACGACGCGCGGGGCGGTGTTATTGATTTGCACTTTATACGGAACATGACGGCGACGGCAAAAATGCTCCTAGAGAGTCCATATAGTTTCTATCGCAATAAAACTAGATGTTATCGCAGCACTTAGTGTCCAACACTTAGTGTCCACTAAAAAATATTTTCTTTTTCTACGTCGCATTCCAGGCACAGAAGAGAGCCTTATGGAAAGCAGCACGGATTCAACAGACATGAGCAGCCAGATCGTCAGCACGTCGTCGTAAGATGGCCCGTGTACAGCCTTACAGCATTGAAAAACTTCGTTCAAATAGACAGTAATCAATCCCTCGATTCACTTTATTAACTTATTGTTTCGCTCATACTCACAATAGGCCTAGCATCGCTTATGTTTTAATATGCTTCCGTCACTCAATGGGCAAACTCCAAATATGAAAAAACGAGTTATTCATTTATTTACTGATGTATTTATGACTGAGTGACGGACTTGACTCACAGTGTCAGCACTGGATTATACCTGATTTACTTGCCGACTGCTATGACTTACTTGACCTGACCCGATATACTTGACTTAGTGGCTAACCGAATTGATTAACTAACTTGACCGGATCTGACTGATTAACCTGACAGAGTGACTGGTTGATTTTTACTTGACTTGCTAACTCTGAGTCGCTTGATTTCACCCGAATTGACCGGCGTGGCTGACTTGAATGGACCTGACCGAGTTAATGACCTGACTTAAAACCCCAATTTGACTGCACGGCTGACCTGACATGAGCCCATCTACCCCGCTCACTGTCTAACCCTACTGATTAATTCTCGACCTGATGTCACTGACTGACTTAACCTAACAGACTGTTTGGCTGCCCGGACAAACTTGACTGAACTAACTTGGCCTGATTGGCTGACCGTCACCAACGACTCCCTTGATTTGATTCGAAGTGACGCGATTGGCTGATTTGAGTAGACCTGACAGACTTATTGACCTGACTGGCAAATATGGCTGATTAAGTTGCCTGCATGAGTCACTTGACCTGCCAAACCTGAATGACCTGAATGACTTGATTTGACTGGCTCACTCCTTACGTTATTCATCATAGCTGGACGGCGTAGTTTTGTTTCTCCTGGCTCAACAGTTATATTATTTTATTATTTTATTTTCTTCATACTGTCAGCATATGTCAAGTCAGGAGCTGTTGCTACGTTGTTTTCAAGTACAGACATTGTACATGCTTAAATAATGTCACACAACACACTCAAGAATAAAGCACAACATATTAAAATTGGAAAACAATATGTAGAACTAATTTTTTTATTTAATGAAATATAATATGCTAACATACATCCCGTATACGTCACCGAATTAAACTGAGAAATATTACGGCAGTATAATACGTTCAACATGTGCAACGAACTGGCAACAAGAGTAATGTCAGTTGAATAATGAACATGCGCAAATGCAACACACGCCGGTTACAAATATTCTAACACAGCCTTTTAAATCACAACATTCGGTTGTGGGGCACTGCATTCGTTCCTCGCTCAGTGTAGTGATTTGCTCACTCGATGTTTCACTTGCAGGGATGAAGATACTGAGGACGACTACCCTGACGAAGCCATCCCCATCATCTGCTGTTGTATCCTGGTCCTGTTCGTCATCATGATTATCCTTCTCTATCTCGTCTCCAACGTCTACGTCGGTAAGTTGGCTGCGCTGTACGAATCGATAAGTTTGCCACGTGCCATCTTCGACAAATCTCACCGGGATGCCCAGGCACTACGATGACAGGACGAAACGTCGTCCCGTTGCGCACCGGCGCGATTTGACGAAGATGCCTAGAGTCACTTGTCACGTGATGAGCACATGAGAAAAAATTGTCGCTCTTGTGCAACAATTGATGTAGTTATGAATCCTGCGCTAAATGCAGCTTCACTACTGTGAAGCATGAGGAAGCGCGTAGCAAGGGCACCCAGCGATTCCCGTTCGTGGAGTTCCCACTGCTCCGTTCACCAAACCGCGCGACGAGCAATCGTGCGCGTGAGTAGGCGGTGGCGCCCTCTCTTGCTCGGCGCGAGAGGCAGCGGCATGTTTCCGAAGTGTTCTTAGCGATTTTAAGTTAATTATAGCGATTACTTCCTGGTTATTACTGTTAATTATATTATAGACCTCGTTTATTTATTTTAGCCCGGTTTCGAGCATTGCTAGCCTTGTTTTAGGCCTGTATGAACCATTCTGAGCGTGGTCACGCCACATAAGATCTATGGATGAACGATAAGACGGGCCCCTTAAGTGCTAGGCACTTAATAGCATTGTCCTCACGGGCAGCCATCTGTAAATAAACGGGAACGAACAATTTGTTTCCCTCGGCATCGTACGAACTGAATTTAGCGAGGTCTCCTTAATTTAGCAGAAAGAAAGCTCGCAGCTGCTGACCGTGGGGCACAGATTCAGCCTATCAATACCTTTTATTGCTTCAAACCTCCCATCTCCCCTCCTTCCTCTGCCAACACTTCCATATCTGCAACTATTGAGTTGTTGATACTACTTTAGTTGAAACTTCAGAGACAAGGGACGAACAATTGCGGTGGAGTGTTATCGAAATTATGTACAGAGATATAGAAAGCAGATAAAAGTCATAGAATATATGCCACTACGACATTACATGGCTCTTAAACATGGCGACAACGTTACGTAAGCTGTAGATTAATCCACCACATTCATCCAGTCCAGGCGCTCAAAAAGGTGCATTTTAGAGAAACATGATATCGCGACATCAGACATTGGTTCTTATTCAAGCAATACGCGTAATGCGATAAGTGTGATCAATGTGAATTTTGTCTTATCGCTTCAAAACATAAACGTTGCTGTGGAATCGTATTTTACCTGATTACTAGCGCGCGTTTCTAGTTCGAGACACTAACGCTAACGTTTGTTTTCGACTTCCTCTTTCAGCTGACGTCGACGATGACGTTGGTAAGCTGTCTACATTCGCCCCTTAGCGCTCGCTTGATGACGTATACGTGCATCGCAGCGATGGTGACGCCATCTAATGACGCCACCTTGAACCTATACGGTCAAAGTTTTACCTCTGTGTATCTGTAACGGCGTTATAATACTCGTGCAAGGATTCATTGTAGATGACGCAGTACTACTTTTACTTGGCTGAGTTGGTGGCGCCATCTTGGTTGGCGCAATGCAGTCTGAGGAAAACGCATCTTTGTTGTAACGAGCAACGCTGTTGTGCTATGATGCTGTTGTACAGAATCAGTGGCTGCTTGATCGGTAACATGTAAGTGCACGTTAAAGCACCCCGCATATCTTCAGAGGCTCATTACTACGGTGTCTCTCGAAAGCACAGAGGAAGTAAAACGACTAGGAGGGAGCATCACGTCATTACGCTAGCCTCGGCAATCCAACCTCCCCTGACGCCGCCCCTCCCGACCAGCGCGCGGTGCCTCCTGGGTAGGATTAGGCGCCCGCAGCAGACGCAACCAAAGCGAGCCGACCGGTAGTAGCGCTTATCTGTCACGTGACCAGAGCTTATTCCTCTCTTAAATGTTTTTATGACTAGGCTTCAAGATTGTCACGTGACACTCCCTCCTAGTTTTCCTTCCTCCATGCTCGAAAGCGACTGAGTACATTTATGGCAGCTGATTACAGGGTTCATATTTGTTTGCTAGCTCCAAACGAGGGTGCCAGAGTAAAATAATCTGCTCTATAGACCAGGCTCTCTTGCCCTCAATGTGCGGCCAACACATTGGTTGCGGGCCCGGTTACGTCAAAGCTGAAAGCGAGCGAACACTGGCGAAGACAAGCATGCGATAAGGACAGGCCGTATCACATCGGGGTCTACGCATCACCTTACCCGCAGCCACCCGGCCAGAGAAATATATATGGCGGCTCCCTACAGGTCATGAAAATTCTAGTCTGTAGGGAGTATGCACGTAACTCTGCAGAAGTCTGTAAACGGTATTAAGTTTACGCACAATCTGAAGCTGTCTAATAAGAGAATAACATCGTGTGTACAGTACTCACGGATTCAAACGCGAAAATTTAGTGCTAACTAGCACACCTACTTTCGTTTCCGGCCTCTACAATTCCTGTCAATCGGCGTAATTCTTACTATAGCACTTAGATCAGAGCCAGCCTTAAGTTTAACGACAATATTTGCAGCAACATGACGCGGTAGTCACGAACAATTGCTCGTAGCAGTCGTTATCCTAAAAAAGACGTTATCCTAAAAAAGACGGCTGATCCCTCCGTCATAGGAATCGGTATAACATGAACGTGAAGCGTATCGTCACAGAAGTACTTGATCGTTAATAGTACACTGGTATATGAGGGCTTGTACAATGTCTATTGTTGTTTGGCAGATATCGCACCGCTTAATGTGGACGCACCCACGTTGACGCCTGGGGGCACATCTCCGTACCGACGACCAACGCCCATGATCATTATTTAACCCTTGCGGTAGCTGAAGCTATCAAGATATAGCTGGACACCGCATATGGTGAATACCGCGCAAAGATGGCATCAAGAACCACATAGCAAACACCAGGGGCGTAGCCAGAAATGTTTTCGGGGGGGGGGGGGGGGGGGTGTGTTCAACCATACTTTGCGTATGTTCATGCGTGCATTTGTATGTGTGCATGTATATATACGCAAGCATTTTTTTTTTCGGGGGGATTTGAACCTCTCCAAACAACCCCCCTAGCTACGCCTCTGGTAGCAGTTAAGCGGCATGTGCGTTATCGCGTGCCGATGCCGTCAAGACGTTCTATTGTCTTTAATATAGGCCGAAAACCGAATTCATGTTTAGTGTACGAATATTTATAAAGTTCCAGTGTGAATCTGACGTGTTGAATTGCCATCGACCCCTTTCCGCCTCAGCATTTGGTGTCATGAACACTTTTGCGCTTGCTCACTGCGTTTAGCCTCTCTCGCCTATTATACTTGATATGCACTCCTTCAATGCGTCGTGAAACGCGAAGAGAAACGCTATGCGCGTCGTGTCTTCCCTCTAGCCTGGCCGTTAATTCTCACAGGGCGAGCGGGGAACGCGGTGCGACAGGCAGGCGAGCGTCTGAGAGCTATTTTTCGATATGGATGGATTCTATGAGCGAGGCTTGGGCTAAAGCCGCCACCTCGCGTTGTGTTAAAGCGTTGACGACATTACACTTCTCCTATTGGAAATGCGCCGTTGCAACGGCGCGTTGCAGGAGCTAATGGCGGAGGCAACGAAGGCCAGATAATGTTCGGGTTCTTATCAGTTTCTTGCAGTTTCATCGGCGCCATCTTGGAGGGCGCTACGAAAAGTGGGGCAGTCGTCTCGACAGCAACGCGCATACTGGTGATAACGTGCATTTTTCTGTGCCTTTTGCTGGATAATGTGCATCCGCCAAGCGGCGCCGAGGGGCGAAATCGAGAGAGTAACAGGAGAGGGCGCGGCGGCGCTCACGCGGCACCGCCGTGGTTCGGCTACTCGCGGGCGCTCTCCGCCTCGAGCCATTAGATGGCGCACCGCTCAACGGACCCACGACCGAACATTTTCTGGCCGCTTAGGCGCGCGCAGTGTCAACACCTGAATATTCTTACACCGTGGTCTACACCAAGTTAAGGAGGCTATCATGAGAGCACCCAGGCGTAGGTGGCTAGATAGATAGATAGATAGATAGATAGATAGATAGATAGATAGATAGATAGATAGATAGATAGATAGATAGATAGATAGATAGATAGATAGATAGATAGATAGATAGATAGATAGATAGATAGATAGATAGATAGATAGATAGATAGATAGATAGATAGATAGATAGATAGATAGATAGATAGATAGATAGATAGATAGATAGATAGATAGATAGATAGATAGATAGATAGATAGATAGAAATGCATTTGGGCAATATTTGCTCTAACTCTCAGAGAAACGCTCAAAGTGCCAAAGGTACGCTAAGAAATGCTTCGCAATTAAAAAACGATGTCGCGTTTCGGTCCGTCAGTACTCTAGGTAAAAGGGCTCCTCACTAAGTTGCGATGGCAAAGCATGGTGGCTGCTTCGTCATCACGTGATGAAAATCCTTCTGCGTAACAATGTTTGTAACTCGCTCTTTCAATGTCCTCCGCCAGAACTCACTATGGTCATCGCATCTCTGTCAACCTTTCATGTTTATTTGTCTTTGCAGATGAGATGAGCGTAACATACAAGAAAGACCCAAACAGTAAGTGGCAAACTTTATTTTCAAATGCGATAGCATTCTTTGGCTTTCTCGATAAGTTTTTTTTTATCGTTCCGTCTTTGTTGCTCTCAGCTGCTAGCCCACAAGACCCGGCAGCGTACAAGCAGTTTCGTTACGTGAACCACATATGTGCCAGCAGTTTATGTGTATATCCGCCCGAACTGTTCCTACAGATGCTGTTGGTTGCCAATCCGGAGAGTCCATTTGCACTTCGACAGCTCGGTGTCACGTGACCTTAACAGAAACGTCACGCGTGAGGTCGTGGGTAGAGCGACACGTCGCTGTCGACCTTGGCTCTGGTAGTTGTCAAAATGGCAAAAAAATAGTGAGAACCACGACGCGGCATGACGTAAGTTATATGAATTCCTCGTGGCACAGGCCAACGACTGGCTGTGTCCAAATCTGGACGGCATCTTAGTCTGCGCTGACAGCTTGGAAGACAGCATCGAGCCCCAGTACTCCGAGAAATGGAACGCGTGTGGATGACGTCAGTGCGACATAACGCCACCTCGCGTCGATAACAAAAAGCTGAGAAAAAGAAACATAATCATCCCTTTTTTAACTTCTTACGTGTTCAAGTCTATTAAAAAATGAACCTAGCTTACAACTGAGCGCGTGGAAAACCGTCTGCTGCCATACCGAAGAGGTCCGAGCTATCTGAGCATTTCGCTGAGCCGCCATCATGTTTGGACTGCAAATTAGCCTGCATAGTTTTGGTCTTTGATGCCGTCTTCTCGAAGCTATTTTGCCGGCTACGCGGTGATTGGAATGAGACCTAAGATGGCCGCTGTCCACTTAGCTGTCTATTTAGCCGTCTACGGTGAGTAATGGAACGCACCAACTGACAGGGGCAGTGGCGTAGCCAGAAATGTTTTCGGGGGATGAGCCGGGGGCGGGGGGGTTGTGTATGTAGTCACGAGTTCGACAAAAGTTCGTCTGGTCCGGTAACATGATAAGGATGAAGATGCGGTCAGTGACCAAGTTAAGGTGAAAACGCAGTCGATTTGGTCACACTAAGCAGGCAAGAGCCGTAAGCGATCGCTTAAAAGCGACAAAAAAAAAAATAGTGACACCTAAAAGAATAGCGACACCTATGCAACGCCAGGTGGAACATGGATTTTCTTTTTACGGCGGTAGAGTATTACGTTTACGTCCTACGTTACGTTTCAGCTGAGGTCCCGTGACCCTTCCCTCCCCATCCCCCTTCACAACTACACAGGTTCTTTGCGCGCAGGCTCCCTCCACTTTCGAGTTTGGAGTTGAGTAAACAGGGCGTCAGATCAAATGAATATTAACGACATCTTAGTCGAAATCAAGAAAAACAAGTGGCCATGTGCAGGGCATGTAGCGCGTAGGCAAGATAACCGCTGGTCATTAAGAGTACAAGACGGAGATGTGCATGACAGGAGAGCGCCCCTTCTGTCATGCACTCCTCTGTCTTCTCCTCGTCAAGTGTAACGCTGCAAGATTTTAAGTAAAAATGTATCGGCAACTAGACCCGCAACATGTTTCATTAAGATTAATAGACCGGCATCCAAGAGAACGCAAGTGCGCGAGTGGGAACCAGAAAGTTAGGTGGGAAGATGAACTTAAGAAGTTTGTGGGCATGAAGTGGCCGCAAACACAGGACCGTGTTGATTGGCGAAACATGGGAGAGGCCTTTGCCCTGCGGTGGGCACAGTCAAGCTGATGATGATGTTGATGATGATGATGATGATGATGATGATGACCAAGGCGTACTTAAACGCACTGCTAAGAAAACCGAAGGCAAACTCATTTCGTTGCTGCCCAAGGCACGTCATCCCGTTTGTCAAATGTTGACTCTAGTGGCTTTATGTATTTCGACGTTCTGCAATTACTGTTGGGAATATTGTCACGTGGTCGTGACGTCGATGAAGACAGCAGTCGGCGTTTGCAGGCTGAAACTGTTTATTTGGCCGAACTTGTGGCCGGAAAATCAGAATAGAACTACAGCAATACACGCTGTATAATGATAGCGGCGAACAGGGCGTCGTCCGTCGATCAACTGACAAGCGGTCACGCGTGTCTGCTTTTATACAGGCGCTATCGAACTTTCCAGCAATATCGCTGGTGGCGGCGTAATCTCTAGACAAAGCTGGAACATTCGCGTGCGGGGCGCAATCTTAACAAACTGATCTACTACGATCGCGACGCTTCTAGAACATTACTTCGCGGACAGCGTAGAGCGTTGATAACCGTTCCTGCCGGTCAAACCTGAATACATCAAAACAAGACAAGAAGTGGGCGTGGCATTGCCCCCCTCTGAAAAAAAAAAGCATCGTCCCGATGCTTGTGAAAGAACAAAGAAGAGAGAGAAAAAAAAAACAAGTGCATACATAAATACATTACAATAACAAAGGAAAAGTAGAGTCCCCAGGTTCGCTAACGCGCAAAAAACGGCTTAAGGCGCACGACATGGACGACTTCAGGTCGTGCGCGGCGTCGCTGAGAGTTCGTAATGCCGTCCGGGATGACCTCGTAGTCAAGAGCGCCGAGGCGTCGAAGAACCTTGTATGGCCCGAAATATCGCCGAAGGAGTTTTTCGCTGAGCCCACGTCGGCGTATCGGCGTCCAGACCCAAACACGGTCGCCGGGCTGGTATTCCACGAAGCGTCGTCGAAGATCGAGAGGTACTGGGATCGATACCCAGCACCTCCACCAGATGTCACGTGGTCGTGACGTCGATGAAGACAGCAGTCGGCGTTTGCAGGCTGAAACTGTTTATTTGGCCGAACTTGTGGCCGGAAAATCAGAATAGAACTACAGCAATACACGCTGTATAATGATAGCGGCGAACAGGGCGTCGTCCGTCGATCAACTGACAAGCGGTCACGCGTGTCTGCTTAGGAATATTAACCTCTCCAATTTTCTGTAATCAGACTGCTTAAGCGACGCGTAAGGTGGTGTTCAATCTGGAACGTAAGGCAAGCACCAGTTATTTGGCTAGATTTTCATTGACTCGTGTGTGAACAGCTGACAGCTCCATGAACAATCGATCGAATTTCGAGAAAGACGTAATCTTCTTGCCACTGTATTGCACTAAATGGTTATTTATTTCACCTTGCAGTAAGTCTGCGAAGTAAGAGCTAAACCGTTGACTAACGCTTTGGCTGCTGAGCTTTTCACCGTCTCCATAACAGGACAAAATCGAAAAGTTTTAAGTTAGGGTGCGAACCCTTGAATGTTATTTATCCGGTGCGATAAACATCACTTTCATGTACTGATGAAACGATCTTCCCAAATGTTCTGTTTTAGGGGCGAAGCTCCTTATAGCGGCACCCGTTCGTCCCCGTCGTAGTAGTGTGTAACCAGTCTTAAAAACGGAGGGGGCGTGCACACATGAAGGCTCCCTAAAGACAATGCGCTGCGACAGTACGTGATATGTATCGCCCTCTCCTTGCCTACGCTTCCCCCTCTTTCTCCTGTCTGAATTTACATAGAGTTGATTTATAGATAGTTGGACGAATAGGCTAGACATACATATACAGGGTGCCCCAGCTAACGTTTGCCAGTGTTTCAAAATATGCCCACGCACTTTTGACGACGCGACCAAATGCATATCGCTGACTATTGCATGGAGTAAGTCCCATTATTTTTGCGTTATGTTTATTTGATTAATTAGGCAAAATAATTGCCTAAATTAAAAGCAACGAAGGTGCGAAAAAATTACAATCAGAAAGCTGCAGATCGGTTAGAAAAACGTCCGAATAAACAGTTTATAACTTTCTTTCTATCAAGTATTCGTGTTTTTTTTTTCTGTATTCTGTGGGTGCCCACGTGACATGGGGGATCGTCCCACCGATTCCTCACCACAGTGATATCCTATACACCTTTTCACGGAAGGCTCCCCGGGCGCCGCCAGAATCCCCTCTGGGCTGTTGTGAGTAGGCGTGACCACCCCGAAAACGCACTTCCGAGGCATTGACGCCAGCCTTTGGACTCCCGTGCCACAGTCCAGAGATGAGGTGTATTTTCTCTCCTGTGAAAAGGAATCCAACAGACATTTAGGCCAAGGAGAGCATAGGGGACATTAATTGTTGCCTTTTAACTGTAGGGCAGTAATTATGACGTAAATTGAAATGAATTAAAGAGGGCGAAAAATCACCCATTCCGTCGGTGGGATCCAAACCCACAACATTCAAATTTCGCGTCCGATTCTCTGCCGATTGAGCTACGACGGAAGGCGCTTTCTAAATGTCTCTCGGATTCATTTGGTTGTGTTTAACAAAAAGACGAGCTCCTCGAAAAAATTCCGCTTGAAACTTATATGGCATTTGAAGATTCCCATCATACTTAAAGCAGCGTGAGCCGTTTTCTCAACAGAATCTCTTCTTTCGATCTACGGAATTGTTACGCGGTAATTGTTCTACAGGGAGATGACAGTCGTTGCTCCGACTTCTACATTCACTACGTCCGTAGACATAAAACGTTAACGGTGCTCCAACTCGCAGCGAAACCGCCAAGCTCTATTGCAACGACCCCTGGCACTGTTACTCCGGGCGGACATACGCTGGAACCCCCCGGCGGTCATTCGCATAGAACACCGCCCAGCCATCATGGACCAACGGGTGGTCATTTTCCAGGAAGCCCTGGTAGTCCCGCTACTGGAGGGCCTGGTAGTCCCGCTACCGGAAGGCCTGGTAGTCCCGCTACCGGAAGGCCTGGCAGTCCCGCTACCGGAAGACCTGGCGGTCCCACTACCGGAAGACCTGGCGGTCCCACTACCGGAAGACCTGGCGGTCCCACTACCGGAAGACCTGGCGGTCCCACCCATGTATAACAAGCTCTTTATTTCTATATCTCCGTAACGTACAGAACTCCGCGGCAAAGCTAAACGACGGGACCTGGCAGGTAATTGCCAGGAATGTATAGGCGTTTTAAAATATTCCCGTGAGGTGCAGTGTCCACGCGTGTGTACGCAACTTGCTTTCGCCAGTTCTTCGGACTCCTGGCCACGAAAAAGCAAGATAGGATCAAACAGGCGCTAACTGGCAACTATTTTTATTCTGAAAAAACTTTCAGATAGATAGATAGATAGATAGATAGATAGATAGATAGATAGATAGATAGATAGATAGATAGATAGATAGATAGATAGATAGATAGATAGATAGATAGATAGATAGATAGATAGATAGATAGATAGATAGATAGATAGATAGATAGATAGATAGATAGATAGATTACTGTGCAGCCAGCATACGCAAGCGCACTGCCCATCATAACCACTAAAACAGAGATATCATTAAAATTCAGGTTAGAACATTGAATTTCTTTTCTTTGTTGCGCAGCACTAGAGAAGTATCACTGACACAACTACTTACTTCCTTTCTGATATAGTAGGCTTCCATAAGTTGGCTGTGTGCTCTCTTCTACGTCTCGTACCGAATTTGTGCTCAGCACTTTAGCATTACGAACCAACTAGCCCAGCAACAAATCTTCTTGAGACACAGAGAGTTCTAGCTATGGGTCACCGATTACGCAGCTGACTTAAATTTAACGCTAGGCAGCTAATCCTTCTTCAGGTTTATACAATTTATAGCTTAACGTACACCCGTGAGAGGGTGAGCACGCGCTCCCGTGGTATACGCACCACGGGAGCGCGTGCCGAAATTGCCGTCTGCGCCGTCTAGTGGCGAGTTGTCTTCTGTCGGGAACATTACTCTGGCGAATGCGCGGCCAGAGCTATGCTCTCGACGGCAGACGTCTCGCCACTAGACGGCGCAGACGGCAATTTCGGCACGCGCTCCCGTGGCTCGTATACTTTTGCTCACGGGTGTACGTCGGGTGGTTTCGCCGCGAGGACAACCTGCATGACCCTTCTCATCGGATGTCCGGTGTGTCTCCACAGGTAACACCTGGCATTTCCACGCCCGGACGACCAGGTTCTACTTCATCCGGACCCCCTGGCCGTCAAACAACGGGAGGTCCTGGAGCTCCTACACGCGTTACTCCCGGGTCGAAAAGCTCCACAACAACCACACCACATCCAGGCCCCGCACTGCCTACAACACCGGGACCGAGGTAAGCCTGCTTGCCCAGACTTTACTCTTTCAAGCGAAGCTTCTTATAACTGGCATATTTCGGTGGCGTCGTCGTCGTACGCGAAAACTCACGAAGTCTCTTATGCATTCGCCTAAGACGACTCGAAGGCGAAAGCCATCTTCTTTTTCTTCTCAGTCGACGCATTGATCCTCCCGTGCCCCCCTGCGAAGTTTTCTGCACCTAACGTGGTTTCGCGCGGCCTCCGTGATCGGCCCACTTTGACGAAGCAATGATGTCATGTGATGACGTCATAGTGGCGTCACGATGACGCCATAATGACGTCACAAATTTTGGTGATTTGTGACTTCACGGTGACGTCTTCACGTGGTGACGGTTTTTTTTTTTTTTGCATCACTCGTGTCGACGCCGCCGACGCCGACGGTCAATTGTAGCCTTTGATAAGGCATCTAAGGCTTTCGCCATAAAAATCCGGCGCCGGCGAGCATGCAGAAATGGGGCTCCTTGCAGGTGCGCCGATCACATGCGTATTTGTATGCGAAGTTTTCCCATAACTGATTTTCTCTCGATCGTGGGCTCGTCGGTTATCGGCCGTTTTTGATAAGGCAGTCTGATCTACAATCGAAATGACTTGTCACTTCACGTTGCAACATTTCATTGCTGCCTGGATATGAACGCGTGTCCTCCCGTTCCGGCGCCGACGCCGGAACGCGAGTCACTAGGCACGATGCCAACTGCGTAGGCGCAGTTGGCATCGTGTTTACGGAAAGAAAGATAGACAGAAAGAGAAAAAGAGAGAGAGACAGAAAGAGAAGAAGGAAAGAAAGAGGCAAAGAAAGAAAGAAGGAAAGAAAGTAAAGAAAGAAGGAAAGAAAGAGGCAAAGAAAGAAAGAAAGAAATTAAGAAAGAAAGAAAGAAAGAAAGAAAGAAAGAAAGAAAGAAAGAAAGAAAGAAAGAAAGAAAGAAAGAAAGAAAGAAAGAAAGAAAGAAAGAAAGAAAGAAAGAAAGAAAGAAAGAAAGAAAGAAAGAAAGAAAGAAAGAAAGAAAGAAAGAAAGGGAAGTTGTAGGTCAGGGATGTACACGGCAAGCTTAGTTTGCCCTCATTTTACTGACATTGTAAGGGCTCCGGAATTTTCAGTAGACCTTGGGTCCGAGTAAAGTCAGACTTAGTTGAATTGTGGGTGTCCGACTAAGCCGGACTAATTATAACCTTCGTGATTGGTTACCCCAAGTGAGTTTGTTTCAGGCAAACAAGAATAACCTGCGAGTGAGCCTGAGTGAGAGTCTGTTCATTTTGTCAACCCAGTCATGGTCCTGGGACTCCGCCGCCGAGGACACCAAGTTCCAGGACCCTAACACCAGCTTCTCCGACTCTTACGATTTCCAGACCGACTCCAAGTTCGACACTAAGCACTACAACGCGGACAACGCGGACAACAACGCGGACTACAACGCGGACTACAACGCGGACTACAACGCGGTCTACAACGCGGTCTACAACGCCTGCCTCACCGTCCACTCCATCTGGGCCGACGACAACGCCGTACCACCATTTCAGTGAGTGCGACACAGTAAGGCAGTATTGGGCAAACTGCATGCCTCTCATCTATTCGCGGGCTTTGTGATTTGCGTTTACAGGAGCGCCTTTTAATTGACAGTGTTAATTGTTCCTCTCCTGTGTATAAAGCAGAGTCAACCACGCCGCATAACTACCGCACGCATTCGTGTAAAAGCCACCTTTTTTGCAGTACAGAGGTGCAAGTTGGGCGAGGGTATAATCTCGGCAGCGCCACGAGCACTCGTGTGATGTGATCTCTCCCGGAACAATATTGCCACGCACCCTTATTAATTTTGATGTGATAAGGTTTCACCCGCAAAAACTGTTAGCACCGCTCGCCGCACGCCAATTCAATGTTTGAAAAGCTTCGCGATTGTTTCGTATTGTTCGACTAGGGAACATTATTCGCGTGTTTACGCGAGCGCCAACGATAACGCTGGAAGGGTACATCACTGATTTACAACAGACGACGCTTTCCACCGACGATAAGATTGCACTTTCGGTGCACTTGGAGTGTTGCCTCTTTTATTGGGCACAAGTTCGCCCAATAATGCATCTCATCTTTACCGGCTACTCTTTTCTTTCTACACCGTCACAACCACGTGACAATATTAATAAGAGCTCTGTCAGCTCGCGTTCGCCCATTGGCATAATGTTAGTACGCACATTACAGCAGTAAAAATTACTCGAGAACTAGTGTCTAAAAACAGTTCTGCACCCTTCGGGGAGCCTTTGTTTTTCACAACAATAATCGTTCTCTGACTTTGTGATGCTGGACCGCGAGTTCTCCTTATTGAGGACATTGGATTACGTGGCGTACTAGAAGTGTTAGAAGGGTCATTATGTGCAACCCTGAAGTCACGTGATGAAAATGAGAGGTTACGTTAAAAGGGGGTGGATATTTGAAGTGACGTAACGGAAGCTCTAAATCACAACGTACCTTGAGAGGTTCAACGTAACGCCGAAGCGTTTATTTTGCATTTACCGTTAATTTACCACTCATCTTTTGTTTTTACATTATTTTTTTTCAGCGTCTCGACCGGGGAAACCACTTCGTAAGCACACGCTATCCCATAGAATCCGTAGAAGCAGGCTAAACTGTGGTATAGGGACGCGTACAAAACGATACGGTGGCGCGGCCCTGGCGGCATGCTGCGGAAGTCACTGACATGCTAGCGGTAGCGGACTGCAAGCAAGAACATCGCGCGCCCACTAAACAAGGCGCTCTGTGTATTGCCATACAAAGTACCGAACTCGCGAACCTTTATTATCGCAGAAAATAGAACATTGAAAGGAAAATACCTCGGCACCCATTTACGAAACGTCTTGTGTTCCAAACGGACACTGTGGTTCAGCAAATATTCGTTATTGACGTATAAATAAATTGCGGACGAAGGTGCAAGTATCGTTCCGATTCTGACGAAGCTGGTAGCGAAGACATGTCTCAAGAACATTGTTGCAGAACAGCGCAGACAACGGGACGAAGAAGATACAGGACACAGCGTTGCTGTATGTTCTTCGTCCCGCTGTCTGCGCTCTTCTGCCACAATGTTAATGAACCAACTAGCTCACCTAAAAACCCTTTTGTCTCAAGGACTTCATCCAAATTAGGGGTCTCAAACACGCGCCCCGCGAACCTTCCGCTAGCGGCCCGCGGCTTCACAAGGAATAAACTTTTGTTACTTTGCCTAATGGTATTCGCATCATTTTCTCGCCTATCGCGAATAATAACGCTTTCTTCAGAGGAGACACAGACACGGGACTGGTCTCCAGCATTGTTTTCCTGAGGCACCCTAGGGATGCTATCACTATGTGTTGAATATCACCGTAAAACAAAAGCTCTATTTCCGAGTGTTAGTCAATCTGCAGATTGGTATCGATTTCTTTCTCGAAACCTACGTCAAATCCCCTGCGGATATGACCCAGATATGAAATATGGGAAAGGCATTCTTTCAAATGGCAACGCTAAGTGACATTTTGTTCAAATCCCCCTCCCCCCTCTCCGCCTTTTTTCGCTGTCCTGGCCCTTGTTGGACTAAATTTGGGGACTGTGGCCCGCTAGCTCAGATGAGTTTGAGACCTTTGATCTAAATTAAGCACGACGTGTTGAAATCAAATAATGATGGCTCCTATTGCGGATGTAGATTTATCAAACCCCACATTTTGTTTTGAAATACTGTAATTGCGACGTTTTGAGCCTGTCGAAACATGCAACCTAGGACATACGTAGAACGTACCGTAACAAATTTCTGGAGAACATTTGATCTCGCTGTTAAAATTTGATTTTCGAAATAAGTTCGGATCACAACGGGCATTGAAACCCTTGTGATCGCTTGCAACAGCCCTCGTTGGCCATGAAGTTGTCTTCGATTTGTCATCCCGGACTGCCCAGGAATGCCCTATAAGAATGGCTTCCACCCGAAAAGCATTGGCGTATCTACGCTCTTCGCGGGCACACTTGGGACAGTTCGGAGTGACGAATCGAGCATTCGCTGAAGGTTGCCCCCGTGATCGCTTACGCACCAATCTCGAAGGCAATGAAAAGAACGCCACGGTCGTTCAACTTGCGTCCGGCTCTTGTCGCAGGCAACTTCACCCTGATCTGCGTATTCGAGTACATCACGCGCGACATCTGGAACAAGACGGATCAGTGCACCGACTACGTCTACATCCGGGCATACTACTACGCCATCAATGTCAATCACGAGCCTCTGATTTTCACCAAGAAAACGTTGACACGTGAGTATTATACGCAGACGCTCTTTTAGCCGTAAAACCAACGATGACATCAGGGTACAATTAAAGCGAAATTTGCTTCTAGAAATCCAAATCTTTACACTCTGTATTGCTTATCATAACTACTTATCAGCCATCAGAGATTGGCAGTACTTACTTACTAGCTAGGACAGAAGTATTTACGTTAAAACGGGTTAAAGCAATAAAAAAATAGTAAATAATATTAAGTATAACGGGAAGGACTAAAGTAGTCAGTCCCATTATCGCCATTCATTCTACGAATTAGCGAAATACTCGCTACGCATCAGTAAGGTAATGCGCGCACATACGCAGGTGTCCACTTTGTTGATGCTGGTGCTGAATATTAATTATGCCCGAGCGCTTAATTTGTAATGGGTGGGCCTTTAAACCCCTCACTAGTTGCGCAAACCACATAGTGTGACTCCTAATGCGACTCAATTCTTCCGCGCTATATTACACGTGTTAACGAGACTTCTCACACTAGATGACGTTTTTTTTTTCTTTTGGCGAAACAGTTTCAAGCAATGGCGTGGCTTTTTGGTAGAACGCCTGCTTGACACGCAGAAGGCCTGGGTTCGATTCTTTGTTACAATGCAAGAAAGTTCGTTATTGAGTAATCAATTAGTTTATAGCTTTAATGTCCCACACTATAAGTAAAAAAAAGTGTGTGTGAGGCTCCTATCGGAAAGTCCTGGCTTGCCACGTATATATGACTCTGAAGAGATACGTTAACTCTCTTGTGGGTCGCACGACTCTCCGAAGAGAGTATAGTGATCTCCAAAAGAGTTGACGTGTCCATTTAAAGAGAGTTTTATACGTGGCAAGCCAGCACTCTCAAAAAGAGAGTCAAATGACTTTCTTTTCCCTTAGAATGCAAGGCGACTCAGGCTATGAGAAGTGCCATAGTGGACAGCTCCGGATAATTCCGACTACCCTGGGTTCTTAAAACGTGCACTGACATGACATCGCACTACACACGGGCCTTTAGTACTTCGCCCCAATCGTTATTACGATATGTTGCATGTGACGTCACGGAGGTAGGTTTTTCACGCACATGCGCTCCAACATGGCGGGCTTGATGAAGTCAAGGCAGCATAATCGTTTGGCGGATAACGGATGCGATATCGACGCCGGTGGAACATTTCTACCCTCTGCGCACGAATAACGAAAGAACTTGCATTCGAAGAACTGCTAACACTAGCGTGACGTCACAAACTTGGCGTCCCACTACGTTGGTACTCTAACATAAGGCTGTTTCTGTGATTCCAGTGCAAGCCATCTTAGAACAATGTAGAGAGATGGTAGGCTTGTGTCACCGAAAGGAGGCCATATTGTCCTCGCAGTGGTCATTCTATGGACTGTGCACTCTTTAAAAAAAGTAGTAAAAAGCTAGTAACTGCAGCATCTACTACCACCTCAACTCGTTTACTACCTTTCGCCAACATTTTCTCCTGTAGAGGTAGTAAATATTGTTCTTACTACAAAGTGTGTCAGAGGTAGTAACGGTTACTTGACTACGTGACGAGTTAGTAAACATTACTACTTCTGTCGGCTGCAGTGTGTTTATTTATGTTGTAATAACACTTTAATGCTACGCCTCGTCACACGTATCTACAAGTAGTGAGGTATAAAAAAAACTGGTGCAAAAGATCAAATGTAAGTCTGGGTACATGATTAGCTCACCGGTACAACATCTGCTACCCCAAAGTAGGGCTATATATATATGCTTTGAGTTACTGTTAGTGTGTGCCGACTCGCGTAGAAGCCTTGATATTCTGTAGGTAGTACATAATTGTAAGTAGTAAGTGCCATGGTAGTAGAGTTGCGAATTTGGCAGTTACTACCTTCACTTACTACATAGGTAGTAAATGTTGTGCAGAGCACTTCAGAGTTAGTAAGCACAACTTTTTTAAGAGTGTATTTTTCCTCTTTCAGGAAGGACTCATATATTGTACTACGACGACCCGACATACTGGTACAACCTAAGCATGGCGGACAATGCAGTGAACTTCGTGCAACGCTTGCGCTACGCCCACGCCGACTGGTACCTCGGAATGTGGGGCGCCACCTTCATACGACTCCTGTGAGTTTTTCACGAATCGACGGAGGCGTTTCTATAGCGTAGCTGTAAATGGGAAGGGCTGTTTGATTTTGGGGCGTGCGTCTTTTTCAAGCCGAGTTTTCTTTGTCTGACAAGTGTCGTTGGCGCTGTAAATTTGACTGCAAGAAAAAAAATGAAAAGGCCGGCATCCCGCCCTGCGAACGTGAATGTGCAGCGACGCTGTATCAAACACCACACATGCTGAGATGGAGGAGAGGTTATATTACCGTATAGTGATAATCGGTAGTGATAATCGCTTCGTGATCTCTGTGGTAGACCGTGATTGGTTCCACGACCATTTTCAGCAAGACGAATTTGTTCCTTTCGTACAGCATTGTATTCACGCTGTTCTTCTGGTGTCTTTAACTTCCGCAGTCTACCCATCGCAGTCATTGAATGAACTGAATGAGTTGCTAGACGGTCTCTCTTTTATACATGAAAGCGGGAAACACACGCGGGGAGAAGGAAGGGCCGTTTGACGTCATTCGAAGCCCTCGAGTGAAGTGCAAAGCAGCTGCAACCTAATCTTTACCTGGAACGCGTGGGAGGGTGTTCTCACTGTCGACAGGCGCCTTACCATCCAGCATGCGGTTTTGATGCTTGTCTTGTGGTCTTCTTTATTGAAACGAACACTGAGCTCTATGCTGTATGCCTGATTGCAAAGAGAGATATGCCGTTTGCCTGCAATCGTTAAATGGCCCCTAAACCACCCAGAGGTCGAAATGTAGTTGTGGCGTTGCAGTTGTGCACGAGTCTACAGCGAACGCGTGCGTCGGCTCGCCTGTCCACCTCTCCGAATGCCCTTCGTCAGCGTGCGAGGTGAAAACGCAAGGAACGCGCGCATCTGCTAGCGGAGGAGAACGCGAGCGCGAGCGTTTTGCTTTTAGTCGCCGGAGACGAAACCGCTCCGGGGTAGAGGTCAGCAGCTTCGCTGTAAAAAAAAAAAAGAAAGAAAAAAATCCGCCGAAAGACGATAGACGAGCGCTGCGTGAGATATCAGCGTCTGGAAACAGGAGCTTGTACAGAGGGTTTCCTTCTTCCGTGGCAGAGGGTGTTCGTCGCCGTCTTGCATTTTCAACGCAGCCGCCATTTTAAGCGCAGCTTAAGAAACTAGGATATTTACAATTACGTATCTATGCATTTTCTGGTAAAGGAACACACTACCTAATACTTACGTAGTGATGTTGCGCCTCAGTTATGCGTAATGTTTGCTTTTTGATCGACAATGTACGCAAGTATGAACCTACAAACCAGTTCAAGATGGCTGGCCCATGGGCAAGTGGTTCAACTTTTGCCGGGTGGTTGAAACGAGTGACAGACAGAAAAACAGAAAGACAGACAGACAGACAGACAGACCAAAATTTCTGCGTTTTAAGTTCCCCAAGAAAGACTATCGTCTTTAAAAGAACCAACGGCGCCCGAGAACGCAAAGACATGCGGCCCTCGAAAGTGCGTCGGTCATATGAGTATCTGTATGCACCATTTTTCAATAATTGATGCTCTCTCGATCGTGGGCTCGCAGGCAATCGGCTCTTTCTGATATGGCAGTCTAGGTGACTTGTGACTTTTATTCTCTCGTCGTAATTGCTTCGCAGGACAAGTCTGTGGGAGACGAACATCGTGCACGATTCGCTCTACGAGTTGACTCACCGGCCGACGTTTGGCCCGATCAACTCGTCCCGGTTCAACGGATTTGCGATAATCAACTCGATCATCAAGGACATGAGGGGAGCGTTCAAGGTCGAAGAACAGTATAACGTAAGTATACATTATACGAGTGTACGAGTGCAGAAAGAGAGAGAGAGAGAAAGATAGGAAGAACGAGAAAGAAAGAAATAGAGAGAAGAACGCAAAAGAATAGAAAGACTGAGAAAGAAATAGACAGAAAGAGAGAGAATAAAACACAACAAAAAAGTGGGGAAAAAAACAGAGCAAGACAGAAAAATAAAGACATAGAGAAAGAGAGACGAAGAAATAGAGAGATAGAAAGAGACAGAAAGAAAGAGGAAGCGAGAAATAGAAAGAAAGGGAAGATAGAAAAACAGCGAAAGAAATAGACGGAGAGAGATAGAGATAGAAAGGAACAGACACAAAAAATAAAAAAACAGAGAAACACATCGAGAAATAATCAAAGAAATAGAGGAAGAATGAAAGAGAAAAATAGATAAAAGGAAGGCATCCCAGCTCCACACTTCTTTCAGGCTTGGCACGAACAGTGCGAAGCTGCCCCATTTGTTTCATCCATTGCGGCTACAGTGAAACTTGCCCCCCCCCCCCCCCCCCCTAATTGACAACCCTGCGCACGCCTATGACTCCGATCGGTTCGACGAAAAATTATAGTCCACGCGTTTAATATACGATCGACAAAGCAGCTCGTACACAATGGACAAACGGATAGAAAAGACATGCGATCGCCTACGTGTGTTCGCCCATTGTATATGCGCTGTTTTTTGCGACCATGAACAATCAACTACCCCGAATTACTGCTAGCGTGGCGTTTAATATGTGCCTTGAAACTATAGCTTCAGCGTTGGAGAGGTCGTAGCATTCGTGGCTATCGCTCATTTCTGGCATAATATTGTTTTATAGCGTTAATATTACACGCAATTGACAATCATTGCACCTCCTAATGCATTAGCATTAGGAAGTGCGATGAAGGGATTGTTAGCGTGAAACGAACTGCATTTACTGGCTTACCGGCAACACCGGCAAATGTCGATTAACTATTGGTTAATGTTGGCTTGCGCTGGCCGGCCATCAAGGTGATTTTATGTTCTAACATCGTATACCTTTTAATAACCGCTGACATATATTTGTTTTCTTTAATCTTTCCAGGAGAGCATCTTCAAAGGCACAAATAATCCAATCATACGGCCTGACTGGACCTACATACACACTGCCGCCGTGTGGCCGGGAGGAGACGCTGTGATTTCTGAGAGGCACATCAAGAACTTCCTCAGGTAATCTGTCTATGCTTTATTGTGTGTGTGTGATTCACTTTGTATTTCTTCCACTTACCATTCAACTTCCTCGCGTAATCTGTCTATGCCATAGTGGGGCTGTGGTTCGCTCGATATCTCTTCCACCAACCATTTAATGCCATCGTGGACAAAATGCTCCGGTTCGCACCGAGGCGCCCAGGCGCTACGATGATTGGACGAAACGGCGCACCGGTGCGATTTCATGAAGATGTCATAAGTAAATCCAACGCAGGCTCTGAGGCCACCTGCTGCGATCACCCACCGCCGCTACAGACGCCCGTGTCTTGCTGTCCATTACACGCATAGCCATTCCTCTGTGACGCCACAGTACGCTTCGCAGTGTCGATATCTCTATGTATAACAGCAGAAACTGCCCCAGCGGCTGTGTGGACCACCAATGCTCTCGCATTAACGCTTGTGCTGATCTGTGGTTCACCGCGATGCCTTGGTCACTAGGTGGCTGCCAGTCCTTGGGCCATGGCGACCTCCTCAGCTCGGAAGACATGACGCTTCTGATCGTAGATAAGGAGCCTATAGACTCGCACTGCTCGGTACCCATTGGCATATGCGTGCGCCGGGCAGCCCCCCCCCGTGATGATATCATCTAGAGGGGGGGGGGGGGGCAATGCTACCCCCTATACATTAACTCAGTCGGACCTTTCACGTCATTTTTAATGCGCAGGGTCCCTTAACGGAGAACCCTGTGCACGCCTATGCCCATTGGGAGGTGATTGGGGCACACCCATGTAATCGGAAAGAGATCACAAAAGGCGATGACCGCTCGGAATTGGTACACTGTAGTCGAGGCGCGTCGACCACACATCCATTGTCATCACGAAGTAATGAAGCCGTTTCCTGGGGCAGGCTGATGCGATAGACAGGAAATGATATTATGTGACATTGGCAGCCATTGGAGGTACGTTTTACCTAAATTTTTTAAAGCCCTGGTGTAGGGGGAGGAGTAGTATAGCCATCGTTCGAGTCTCTAACTTGCCATGTCACGACCTAACTCGATCCTTTTATGCAGCGTCGCCGACATCGTGGGCCTCAGTACGAGTAACACGACCGATGAACCCAACACCGTGCAGTATGTGGGAGCCAGCCCCCGGTTCCTTTGGGCATCGCCGCCCAACCCGATACGCGGAATATTACCGGGAATTCGAGGAATGGTCAGTGATTGTGCCCAGATGTTTGCGTCACTGTTGTCGTTTGTATTGATTCGCTACCGCGTCCTGGTGAAAGTAACACGAGGAGGGTAGGAAGGCCAGCTACATCATTTTGAGGAATTTTCTTCAGAGGGACACTAAAGTCGTACACATCAAAATGGTCTAGACTAATAGATTATCCTTCGACAGGCCTATCGTCGCTAATATCGCTATCAAAGGTTCATTATCAGAAGAGAAAATCAAGGTCGAAATTTTCGTTTCTTTGAACGCGACGTCATAATCACGGCACCTGAGTGGCAATGCGGCGTTGTAAATTTCAGTGTTTCTTTTTTTTCATATTGCGGCCCCATCTCTTCAGCGAAATTTCGTGAAGCTTTTCTTGCTAGCACTCTGACTTGCGACTTGCTTAAAAGCCAGTGTAACTTACTGGTACCGGTAAAAACTTACATAGACTTTAACAGGAGCCTTCAACGTCTATGACGTCACGAGAAGTTAATATACAGGGACCTCAATGTAGCGTCGCCAGCTGTATTTTGTTTTGGTGCATTTTTTGGCGCCACCAAGCGTCTCCTAGCGGCAAGGTGGTGCTTTCGGTAATGTTAAAAGGTAATCTACTAATACGAGAGATTTCGTTTTAAAAGTTGTAAGCCTTAAGTGGCCTATGCTGACACTGCCGTCGGCGAAACTAGCGCGAGACTTCGCGAGACTGCGAGACCATGAAGTCTTGCAAAGGTCTCGTTAGGTCTAGCTCCGTCCAAAAAAAAATTAAAAAAATACACGTGACCTTATCTGAGCGATGACGTCGAATCCTCTGACGACGTCATCGCGTAACGTCAAAGATCGCCAATACATGTGACGGCGAGAAATGGTGCATCACGCGAGATCGTTGCTCGGTCAAAGGTGAGCGGATCCCAGAGTCACTGTGAAACCACGTGAGGTGTGGAAAGCTTTTGAGGGTGGGGGGGTATGGAGGGATAAAAACAATTGACTGAGAATTAGACCAAGAAGATGGCTTTCGCCTTCGAGTCGTTCTATGCGAATGCATAAAGGATTGTGTAACCTTTTTTTTTTTTTCACGAAATGTCTTTAGGGCCTAGCAACGAAGAATAACAGGAGAACATAGAGCCTTGAAGGGCCGAGAGGTCGTTGAGTAGGGTGTGTCACAGGCTCTATCGTTTCGATAGTTTTCGTTAGGAACTGCAAGAATAGTTAACTGTTGCCCAGACGTATACGAGCGCTCCCTTGTGTAGAACGTTGGGTCCGCCAACGTCGTTTGGCCATTTCTTGTGAATTTGGAGTACGTACAGCCTGCATCCCTTTAACCCATGGTATACACCAATGTGGCGGGGGTCAGCGTCAATTGCTGACGGGTTTGCGCTAAACCTGCTCTCTTCGCTGTGTCTCCCACCTGTTCTCGCAGTTGGATATGTTGAAGGAATTCCCGCACTACAAGCAGCTCCTGAACCGCGACAGGATCTGCTTCTCCATCTCCTCGTCGATAAACTACGCGAGGAACTTGTACCGCAACATCGACTTCAGGGTCGAGATGGAAGACAAGGATGACAGCGTCATACGGTACTCTCGTTACAGGGTGAGCTTGTCGATGAGTTCAACAACGCGTGCTTGAATTTATGCATACGCGAGCTACGGTTCATACGTACCTCTAGAATATGCCGTAGCTCTGGAAAGATGTAGCTTGACATCGAAGATGCGCAGAAAAGAGTAGAACGCGATAGCGTAATCGGGCCGTGTTCGTATCGCCTTCCCAATCGCTAGTCTGCCTTCGCTTTTCGGTGGAGACCCAAACCGTGTCGCAAGGAAAGCCAAAGTGCGGGCGCCCTCCGGCTCCTATCTTTATTTGCATCTACCTCGAATTTTCGCTAACGGACAACACTGATTTTTCGCTCACAACCAAAGGCACCGACGCCGCCGACACCGGCACCGGAATTTCTTGCGAAACCAGCTCTTTAACGCTATCGCGATAAAATTTAACGACGCCGTCGTCGTCGGCGAAACGGCAATACGTTGGAGCTTCTAAACATTTACTTGCAGTAGTGTGGAAGTAGCACTTCATTGGTTTTACGTAGAAGCCGTGTGTGGCTAGGTTCTGGAGGATCGCGTTCGTAGAAAAAGGAGGCGTGGAATAATTTTCGACGCCCCTTGCTCATTCGCCACAGATTCCCCTCGCCACCGCCGATGCCTCTTTCACAAGTGTCGCGGCACTTACCACCAATCGCTATGCCGCTTTGTCTCGTTACGTAGGGATCGCGCATGCGCTGTTATCTTGCAGTTGCCCTTTGGACTCGCTGTGGGACTCGCTCGGAGGAAGAAGAGCGGGAATTGAAGGAGCGCTAACGCTCACAGAAGCGCGAATGGGCGCGAAAACGACGCGAAGCCGCTGCCGCAGAACGTGCGGCTATGCAGCCACTGGCTTTGCTGGCTTCTATCTTTACATTAGTTGAAGGGTTCTGAATTTTGCTTGCACGAGTCATTACTCGTGTATTAACTAACAGCCCAACAGAGTTAGAACACGAAAGTCGGAGAAGTGGATACGGCAGTGAATATATAGGCCAACCGGGGCGTTGCCTAAACGGACGCCTATGAGAGCATGAGTTGTCTCTTTCGGGTGCTGCGGTCACGTCTCAATTTGGCAGCCCATTTCAGATCATGTAGCTGTGTGCCCGACCTAAGAAAACGACTATAAGATACAAACATGCTGATCAGCGCACGCGTGAAATAGCCGGAGTGTTTTTTTTTTTTATATGATTAGGTAAAAATTGTACAAGTCATACATAAATCACTGTACTGGATGAAGAGTGCAATTATCTATTAGGCAAGACATAATTTATGTTGTTTTGCAACACATGAGTAGAGTTTTTGGTGACTATTGCTCATTATTGTCTACATGTGTTCTTTCTTTTTCGAAAATAAATTTAGCTGCGAGTTCAGCGCTGTGTCGTTTTCTTGTACTGTCCGTATTTTTAACTCTGTTGCGCTATTAGTTATTCCAAGATGAACATCCACCAACTAGCCCAACTCGCGATTCTGCTCCTTTTAATGTTTACTACGTACTTATTTCTCTGTTCTTGTTGTTGTTTGTCTCCTCTAAAGTCTGACGTGACATGTCTTCGTATTTTTTTTTTCTTTCCCTCTCTACATCACGTGACGCCTGCTACGCTGCATTAGCAGTTCACCTCCATCGACAACCACACGAAGGAATACCCGCTGCAGTCTGATCCCTTCAAGTACGAGTTCAACGACACCACTTACACGCACTTTTGGAGCCTGCGCGTCGGGGGCTACCTCAAAGGGTTTTTCGCCTATGATGACGCCAGCACGATCGCTTACAAAGTGAGCACCTCTTGTGGAGTTGTCACTGGGCCTTTGCATATGCGGCACATGTACTATAAGTCACACTTGTACAAATGCTCGGCAAAGTACTCTAAGAGAAAAAGAGTCCCTTGAGTCTTTTTACCACGTATATGCCCACGTATAGCTTCCATCTTTCCCCGAACTTCTTCCTTCCTTCCTTTCTTTTTTTTTTTTTTTGGGGGGGGGGGGGTATCTTTAAGGGACACGTTATTTCTTTTGGAGAGTCGTGGGACGTACGACTCTTCAAAAGAGGGTTAACGGATTACGCAGCAGTGCTAAAGGGAAGTTCAGGAAGCACTACGTGACGGTAAAGGGTAAACCCGCATCGTTTATCGGAATAAACTGCAAAAAAGAAAGTGTGTGTGTGTGGGGGGGGGGGGGACTTTATGTCAATATATACCTCGATGGCGTGCGAATAGGATTTTATGGAGTTTACCGGTTCAACTCGCGCGCCTGAAGCCCCGGCTGATGTTGGCATGAGTTGGCTATACGACGTGTAGTGTTCGCTAATGTGAACTAACTTCGGATGCAGGGGAGTCTACTCACGCCTTAACATATCTGGTCACATGACCTTAGCAGAAATGTCTCGCATGACGTCATTGGTGGAAGGGCACGTCGCTGTCCAGCCTGGCTCTGGCAGTGTAGTGATGCCGGCAAAACAGTGGCATCAGAGAAACGGCACGGCGCAGGTCACTGGCCCGCCAGAGACGCGGACTGACCACTGACGCTGGCAAAATAGCGACACTTCTGCAACGCCAGACACCTCGTGTCTCGTTCTAATTATATGGAAGCGGTATGACGTCATGCGAGACGTTCCTGCAAGGGGCATGTGACAGCAAACTTTGTTAAGATGCAGAAATAGAGGCTCGCTATCAAAACGACGGCTAGGGCTAACCGTCGCCTAAATTATTTGTTAAAGTGTTGTCTAAATGCTTGCTTGTGCTGGTGAGCATTTGGCTAACGTAAACGAATGGTGAATGAATTATGGTTAGTATCCGCGCATGTTGGCTAAACGTTGCTTACTGTTGGTTATATAGAGTTTTCTAATACCCTATATAGAGAGAAATCTGGCGCTAGTGTCTATGGGAGCTGCAACGAATGACGCTCCAGCCAGCATGGGAATGATCGGTAGTAAATGTATTTGCCTAAGCTACGTAAGGTTCGTTCTTTCGGCTCAGCCTGACCTTCAGCCGATTTGCCGCAAGACGAAGTTCACGGAGTTCAGCGAAAGTTCAGCAGTCCTGCTTCACCGCATTGGCCCTTTTAGGCTCACCAATTCAAATCAGCTCACGAAGTTGACAAGGAGCCATTCTTTTGTGCGAAACAGAAGCCGAAACAAACAATAGACAAAGCCACAAGGGCGTTCGAGGCCGCAAGCACGAAGACTAGCCATGTGCTACCCATCATTCCCATGGTGGCTGAGCGATCGCAGCGCCACAGTTCATCTAGGAAGTATCGTAGGAAATTTTTATGGTTACACAACACCCGCATCGTGTTCATCTCATCTCAAGTACAGTAACTGAGTAGCATACCTTTTTAAAAGCGGTGCTGTTTAAGTTCGAGGTTAATCCCTGCGAAACGTGGCGCAGCTTCTAGCGGGTATGTGCAACTGGTATCTGCCACAGAAGTTGGGCAAGCTCGACTACTCACCTCCGGTCAACTAAAAATGAAGACTCTTTCAACGTGGCAGGGGTGTCGGGGTACAATCCAGCTCTCCTCTCTGTCTTGAATAAAGTTATTTATCTATCTATAACACGCCTAGCGGGTATGTTCCACAGAACTTGGCCACGCCCCATTACTCACTTCGGTCCACAAACGTTATGAGAAAAGGCAAGCAGTGAAATAGCAATATGACGCCACCAGATCCGCCGTTTAACCAGTCTTCGCGACGTTAAGTCAGGCAAAGTGCTGCACTTTTTTTTTTGCATTCTCGCAGATGAATGAGTTGCTCAACGCCTACCCGGGCGACCGATGTGTCGTGTTTGACGACCTCGGCGACGATATGTGGGAGGGGAGCTTCCAGCACGACGGCCGCACGATCGCCTTCAAGAAATACGAGATGCTGCACGCCATCTCCAGCGCCATGGTGCAACGATACGGCCCGGCCTTCCCGTCCAACTATTATTAGGTTGCTGGCGCACTGAACCTTTATTTGTGCGTCCTGGTGCGTGTTTGGGCGCCCCGGACGCCGATCATATTGCTGCGGATGTGGACAGGGGAGAAGGAAGGGAACGTGTTGGGAATTTGGACGTGTTCAGCGGACGCTCTCATTTGCGCTTTTTGAGTGAACGGCGCCGATTCGCGATTGAATGTCATAAAATATTTATTCGGCTCTTCTTAAAAGCTTGGCGTCACGAGATGCTCCATAGCGGTGAGCAGATTTTATGCAGGTTTGCCATAGATTGGATGGGAGCCTCCCTGCCTGCTCCCTTGGTTGAAGTAAGTCCCAATAAACATCCACAAGGGCATATACTATACTAAGGACGAGAAGACTGTGACGCCGTGTAATGGTAATTAACATAAAACATAAAAGTTTTAAGGCGAAACCCTTCGTCAAACTGAAAAGTGACCATCGGCAGCGCCGCAACATGAACGCTCCAAAAGGTCACGTGATCGCATACCACGTCAGGATAATGTCGTGTGCTACGCCATGTCGCAGATAGCCAAAATTTGCGTCGTCGTCATGCCGTCATCACGTGACAGTGGGGCTTGGTCAAAGGTGGCCGATACCGTAGGCAGTGACGTACAGAATACTCACCACGTCAGGTGGGGAGGTTTCGTTTTCTTTTAAATATCTCTTTCTCTCTCTCCGCTTCTTTCTGTATTTCTTTTCTTTCTCTCTTTCTCTCTACTTTCTATTCCTTTCTATCTTTCTTTGTCTCTCTCACGTGTTCCACGTGCTCCACTCCGCCGAGCAGAGTTTTCGTCTAACGCTTGGGCCTGCTGTACTCGGAAGTGGGGCTCGTCCATTTCCTGGGACGTATGCCCACCTGTGGTTTTTGCGACATCGCACAAACTACGGCGATCTACAACAGTTTCGCTGTTAATAAAATAAACTCGAAAAGAAGCTAAGGACCATCCAGCGCGCAACGGAACGAAAAGAGGCAGACATAACCACGAAAACAGCGCAGTGGATCGGAGAACGAACAGTGGCATAACCGTTATCCTAGTAGTTATACCGAAAGGGGGGAAAATGGACCTGGGCAGTACACGTCAACGAAAGGACAGATAGTAGATGGTCATTTGGAAAGTTGGAAGGGATATCAAGAAATTGGAAGCGCGGCCAAGGACGGCAAGGACCAGGCGGAGCGAGGAAGGTAAAAAAAAATCGGAAGCATAAAACTGAATCGGCTGCCGCAGGACAAGGTGGAGTTGCGCTGCAGTGGACATAGACCGATGCTGATGATAATAGTGCTTGCCTGATCTAGTTGGTTGCACATCGTGAGGAGGGTTTCCAGCCAAACGAAAGAACACGGGACGAAAGACGACGCACCGATTGCTAGCCCAGGGGTGTGTCGTCTTCCTTCCTGTGTCCTCGTCAGTTCATTTAGCTGAAAACCCTCCTCACGATGATGATGATGATGATGTCCGGCATATACGCGACTTAAGCGCTCTGATATTCATCTGGAAGATCGCTGCCTTTCTGACTGGCTTAAGTTGCCCCGTTGATTATCAGTTGAAGCAGAAGTTCGAAGTTTGTTACGCATATTTTCAAACAGGAAGATATGTGAATAGATGCATGTACGCGAAAGGCGGCGTGCTATCTTCAAGCGATTACATCTTGATTCTTATTCCTTTCGTCGCCATTAGACGTCCGCCATTAGACTAAATTTCCGTGCCGAGCCTTTTAACTAATCGAAAAAACACTCACAGGGTCCCTTATGCATTCAACTAGGATGACTGGAAGGCGAAAGACATGTTTTCTTTTTCTTCTCAGTCGATGTACTTATCCTATCCCGCCACCCTGCGAAAGCTTTCTGCACCTGACGTGTTTTTCCACTGCCTCCGAGATCGAAGGCACCTCGCCTGGTTTTGCACTGCCTCCGTGATCGGCCCACCTTTGACCAAGCTACGATGTCACCTGATGACGTCATCATGTGGCGTTATCTCACGTAACGTCACTGTGACGTCATAATGACGGCAAACATTTTTTGCGATCTGTTTCGTCATGATGACGTCATATCGGGACATCATATGGTGGCGACATCACGCGATGATTCTTGGCTTCACGCGTGTTGACCCCGCCGACGCAGGACACCGGTCAGTTTTCGCGTTTGATGAGCCATCTAAGGCTACCGCCTTAAAAATTGCCGCATCTCGCACTAACTCGCGCAAGGCTGGGTCAGAGGAGAGCTGACGGGCACCCAGCTGGTACTGGCTTGGCTAGGTTCTTACCCTCTCGCCTCTCCCTTTTCCACCCCTTGCTATACTATACTATACTATACTATACTATACTATACTATACTATACTATACTATACTATACATGACTATGCTTGCTCTCGCCAAAAAATTGGCCGCGTATCTGCGTGCTTCGCTGCAAATGTCGTCTAAAGACGATAGAAGAGTTTCCGCCAAGAGTTTTCTTTCTCTCTCTGTGTGTGTGCTCGTACTATCGCGCGTCAGAGTTATTGCGTCCCATGCCGGAGTAATGGACGCACGTTTTCTGGGAGCGAAGCAGAAAAAAATGACGAAGAAGAGAGCGCGTGCCGGTTCATGATTATGATAATTTTCTATCTGCGAGACAGTGCCAACATCGAGCACAACAGCTCCGCTTTAAAAGGTTAATGGCGGTGAAAGGCATAAAGCAAGCCATAGAATCGCAATGTAATCGCTTCGCAAGAGCACCCCAGCTGTCATCGCAAACTGTCAGGGGGACCTCCGGCTAAAAGACGCACAAGAAGCAGCAACAGTTGTCAACCAGTGAATGAGTAGTACAGATGATAGGTAACAGACATAGCATAGCGAATAAGACACCGAACAGACGTGAAACTAATATGGAAACAACCAAATACAACAGAGAAATTTAATTAGCAATTACGTTGTAAAAGTGTAGAGCGATTAAGCTAAGTTAAGAAATAATTAAGAAGCAATTAAGAAGAAAACGTGCATTCCAAAAGCCTCCGACTCCCTCCCCGTCCCTCTTAGTGGGTACACGCCATGAAGAATGTTTTATCATCATCACCATTACCCGCCATTCGAGCCTCCTGTGGGTGCGCGTGTCGTATCTTGAATGATGATCATAATCATAATTAACAAGTACGACGGACGCGTGCAAGCGCGTGGTCACAGAAGAAGAAGCGTCTAGTCCTAGGTTGAGAAGTCTGGGCTGAATGTAGAAATAATTATTGCACTAGTTCTTTTTATGTGTGCGTGTCTTTTGTGTTAACTTAGTAGTTTTAAATCTTCATATCTACAATTCTTGGCCAATCCCCCAGAGTGGGTGTGAGCCATGAGTAGAGGATCATCATCATCATCATCATCATGGAGGACGGTTCACGGCTGGCCAAGATCCCGACAAGTTCGGAACAACGACGCCATCATGAGTGAAGGTGCGCAGCCTCGAGCCGCTTTGTAGTAGGCCACGGGCTCTCCGCTATTCGCCAGTATGTCCCGATAGATCTTTTCTCAAAAGCACGCGAATTTGTTTAATAGATCGAAAAAAGTCATGCCTGAAAAGGCTTTCTACTAAGAAGTCCGCAGAGAGAGAGAGAGAGAGAGAGAGATAAAATAACTTTTATTTGTCCACAATAAACGCCGAACTTCTCTACGCCGAAGCGTCTCGGCTAGGTCCACGAGGGGACCAGCAGGCCAAGCCTGCCAGCCCTCTCGCGAGCCCTCTGGACGGCCAGTAGATGAAGTCCCGAGTCTTGGCTCATGAGGTGTCCGGACCACCATCCATGATTGCTGGGGGATCCGAAGAGGTGCATCCCCAGATTAGTGGCGAATCCAGAGGGGGTGGGCGGTAGAAGCGATGGGCGGAGAAGTCGGACGACGCAGCAAACCATGGAAAGGAAAATGATATATGTGTAACCTCAAGGGACAAGAGAAGAGCAAAGTGAGTCAGGGAACAAACCGGTGTTAACGACATCTTAGTTGAAATCAAGAAGAAACGGGCATGGGCAGGGCACGTAGCGCGTAGGCAAGATAACCGCTTCTCATTAACAGTAACTGGCTAGATTCCAAGAGAAGGCAAACGCGCGAGGAGGAGGCAGAAAGTTAGGTGCGCATATGAGATTAAGAAGTTTGCGGGTATAACGTGGCAGCAGCAAGCACAGGAACGGGTTGATAGGCGTAACATGGGAGAGGCCTTTGCCTTGAAGTAGGCGTGGTCAGGCTGATGATGATGAACTCAGTCGGGAGCTGTGGTAGGCTGCCATGCGCAGCTGCGACTCCGAAGCTTCAGGAGGCTATCCTGAGGAGGAGGCCTACAGCGAGTAAGATAACCTCCCTCGCCTTCTTCTCGCAGCCTCTTTCCCTTTAAAGATGGGATAAGGTTATTTCTCTCCCTCTTTATGCAGCATGGTGCACCCTAACACTTGAAGGCAAAAGTCTTGAGCACACTTGGTAACGCATTAAGTTATAGATGAAATGCACGGACGTCACTGAAACCGCTATGTTTGTGCACCGCAAGGAATAAGACGCAAGGTTTGTGATGTCGCGTTAACGTTATCGTTACGTCACTTGCAGATTCCTTTTTTTTTAATGCCACCATGTTAGCCACCATGTTAGAGAAACAGTATACGTTATGAAGCCGGGTCCATGATGTCACGTGCAAGCTATCTATACAATTGGGGACAACACTTCATGCAAGACACAACGAGTCCCAGTGGGAGAGACACGCATTAAATCACCATGCCGTTTCAGTCGACTGCACTGTTCCTACCCACCCGAATTTTTTGGCACATTATGTGGTGTTGCACGAACCCCGGTATCGGCGCACCTTTGATCAAGCGACGATGCCATGTGATGACGTCATCATGTGACGTCACGATGATGTAATGATGACGTCACAGGTATACGCGATTTACGACTAGAAATTACGGCGGTGAGCGACTTGGGGTCGTCGACGCGTGAGCGTGTCAGGGCGTGTTCGCACAAAAGAAAATTTGCTGCACGCGTTTGCGAATGGTCTCTTGAACACCCCTCGGCAAGTTCCAACTCGCAAAACACTCCGAGACTTAGCTATAGCGTGCCCGTTTTCTCTTTAGTAGGCTGGCAATGCCGCCTATACTCGGTTACAACCTAAAATGCCAGATCCGACATTTTTGATTAGGTTGTAACTGGCTTAACGTAAAGCTTAACCGCTCCGCTGTAAAAACAAGTGTTATCGCAGGGCTTGAAGTACGCTAAGAAAAATAGTTTGCTTTTTCTACGTCGCATTGCAGACACAGAAGAAAGCGCCATGGATGAGTCATCTATGGCAAGCGCCATGGATGAGGCATCTACAGCAAGCGACGCCGATGCGACGGACGTGAGCGACGACGACGTCAGCACGGCGCCGTAAGTTGGCCCCTACACGGCCTACTACATAAATGGCGACGAGGGTGGGATACAAGAAACGTGACAAAAGCGTTCTGCCTGAGCTCACAACTGACCAAGGCTTATACTCCGTTACAACGTCAGAAAAAATGCCAGCTCCGCGCACAATCATGGCTGTCCCTCCGAAAGAGAGCTTGCATAAATGCTCCATCCAATCACGCTTGCTTTTTTGTGACGTCATGTACTTCTAGAGGGTTTCAGACAGCTGACTTTCCCATACAGACACGTTTGCGTCGCTGGTTTTGGATAGGAAGCTTGAACGTTCTGTTAAAATATACATCGCTGCTCAGCTAAACGTAATGTTTTAGGTAGTAACGACGAACCTTTTGCTCTTAATATGTGTAATGTTTACATTATCCGAGAACAAAGTACAGTTTGAGCGGAAATTTAACCAGCTAGCACGACTGCGTTTCATAAGTGAAGGGCAGGTGCGCCGCGGTTTTGTGGGCAGAGCTGACATTTTTAAGTGCGTAGCACTTTAGGGGCCCGGCTTGTCGGCCATCCGCTGTCTCACGTCGCACGGTCACGCAGTGGTCTATACAGGCCTAAAACAAGGCTAGCAATGCTCAAAACCAGTGCAATATAAGCTAACAAATTCTAAAGTGATATAAACTACAGAAATAGCCAAGAAATAATCGCAATAATTTGCCTAAAATCGCGAAGCACTCTTCTGAATCGTCCGGATGATACCCGCGCTGCGCGAGAGAGGGCGCCACCGCATAGGCAAGCGCGCAATTGCAGAGGGAATCGCTATAGGTTGCCCGCGCTACGCACTTCCTAGGGTTTCACGATAGTGGTGCTGCATTAAGTGCAGGATTTATAACTGCAGCAAGACCTACAAACGAACGACATTAGCGCGGGATTCCGCGCGGAATTTGGAACTACACGAAAGCCTACGCGAAAACATTAACGCAGGATTCTTTTCTTAATTTTCAGCCGATGAGTTGGTGAGGGCTACTATACGTAGCTCTCATCACTCGAGTGATTTGCTCATTCTCTGTCTCATTTCCAGGAATGAAGACGGCGATGACGACTACCCCGACGAGGCCATCCCCATCGTCGCCTGCTGTATCACGTGCCTGCTGATCGTCATGATTATCCTACTACCTCTCATCTCCAGCCTCTCTGCCAGTAAGTCGGCTTCCCCGTAAGAATCGATAAGTTTGTCGCAGATTCGCTTGCATCTCGACGAGCACACGGGAGCAAACATTTATCTTCGCGAGCACACATCTGTAAATACGTGGTAACAAAGAAATCGTTTCGTTCGGTACCGAACGAATTGAAAATAAGGTTCACGATCGAGGAATGCGACGCGGGCTTGCTGGTAGCTCATATTCAGTAAGTTTCCTTGTAGTTTAAATAAGACAGGACAACCAACTCGCCCAACGTTACACTCTGCTTAAAAAAAAAGACAGGACAACTGTAGGCACATAGGTATGCACAGATTGCAGAAAGTTAGTGCCCAGTGTATCCATAAGTACATACAATTGTCCTGGCTTCTATTCGCGCTACAAGGAAACCTACTGAGGAGGAGGAAGAGAAACATTTATTTGGCACCATGTACATGGAGCTGATGTTCAGCGTGCGACAGCCCACTGTTGGTCAAGCGGCCAGGAGGCCATGGGCCATAGCGGCTGCCTCTGCCCGCTCCGTGACCCAGACGTGTGTTTCCGGGTCGGAGCTGAGCAGCGCGACCTCCCACTGCTGATGGGTAGCGATATGCTTAACCTGGAGATTATTAAGATTGCTGTGTTTGATGGCAGCCCAGAGGACGTGGTAGAGATTTGCGTTCTCTATTTGACAGAGTTTACAACAGCTGGAGTAAACTTATTGGTTAATTAATGCGCTGTAGAATAAAGGGGGTTCGGAAGGTATTCGTTCGTAGTTATCTCTAAATGATTTCCTGTCTCTTCTTTAGAGTAACGAGCTAAATTTCGTCTGTTTAACTTAAATGAAAGCAAGCTTACATCTCCCGACAGCGGAAGATGTATTCAGTCTATCGATACTTTCTATTTCTTTAAAACCCCTCCCCTTAAAAAAAAGTTCAATGGGCCATTGGAGTCCGCAGGAATTTGTCTTGGGGGGTGCAAACCCTTGCTGCATCGCGGTGTGCCCGTGCAATGTGCTTTGTTTTCAACTCCGCAAGAGAGCATTAAAATAGTATCACAGTTATGTACAGAGATATGCAAAGCGTATCAGATTTGTTTAATATACGCCACTAAAACATATGACTCATATGAGGATGGGAAATTATATCCTCGCAAACATATCGAAAAAATTACGTAAACTGTAAATAATTGACGAATGTATCCACTCCGGGCGGTCAAAAAGGTGCACTTTATAGAAACGCGATATCGCGATCTCTGACTTTGGTTCTTAGTTAAGAAGTGCGCGCAAGGTGATAAATGTTATCAATATAGTTTCGTCTTATCGCTTCAAAACGATAACGTTGCTGTGGAATTGAATTTTATGAAATTAGTATTGCACGCTACTCGTTAGAGGCAACACTAACGCAACCTTTGCCTTCCCCCTCCCTTTTCCAGCTGACCTCAATGACGATGATGACGGTAAGATTTCCTCATTCGCCCCATCGGCGTTCACTTGATGACGTATACGTGCACATCAGCGATGGTGGCGCCATCTAATGACGCCCTAATCTAAAGTGCTACTAATACGTCTAATGACGGTATTAGTACCACCTTACTCGCAACACCCATGGGCACGGTCAAAAGATGATGGCGGCTTCCTACGAGCAATGAAAATTCTGTGTCTATACGGAGTCAATACGGAACCCTCCGGTGGTCTGTGAACGGTATTAAAATTTCGCACGATCGGAAGCTATCTAATAAGACTGACAATCCGTGTACGTCAGTGCTTACTGACGAATTTGTCCACGATTCAAGAGAAGAAAAAAAAGTGATTGCAAAGCAAGGTGCCTGCTTGGACGTCACGTGATAAAAAATCTTCCTCAAAACAGTATTCGTAATTTGACGTTTCAATGTATTCCGCTAGCCTTCCCTGTGTCTGGTCTTAGTATCTCTCTCACATTTTTTTGCAGATGCGAGCGCCGCAAAATACAAGACACACGCAGCCAGTAAGTGCTGAACCTTTCTTTCAAATGCGATAGTATTCCTTAGCCCTTTCGGCAGTTTTTTTTTTTTTTGTTCCGTCTGTCGGCATGTCAGCTGCTAACCTAAGAGCTGGCATTGTACAATCAATTAGGGAGGGGGGGAGGGGCACTGTTTCATCGCAGCTTCCCCGATTCGCCGTTGCTAGAGTCCTAAAGACAACATAATTCACAGTGGAAGAAAAAATGAAAAGAAGCGATGACATGCTTTTCACAATGGCCTGGCTTTGCTCCTTGGCTTTCCGGTAGCAAAGATTGGAAGTAAACGGTTCTTGGAATGCAACATCAGGTGCCTTCGGCCGCCTTCAGAAACCTGCGCCAAAACCTGCGTGGCCATAAGCATGCTAATAAAGGGGTCATGCACTACTTTTCCAAGTAATCGTCGAATGACCGCGGCATCAGAGTGTACTGGCGCACGAAACGATCGCCGCAAAAATTTCTCGAATCCGTCGAGAACGAGCAGAGTTGCGGGGATTTGTCACACGCTTTCAGCGCTTTCTCTCTTCTCTCTTCCCGACGAGCGCGCTGTAAGCTACACAGGGCGGGATGATACGCGGGAGAGAAGTGAAGTCAGCCCGCTTCATGACCTTAAGCTCTCGTGATGAAACGCGATCGCTCTCTCCCGTTGTGATTCCTGGGCGCGAGAGTGGCTCACTGTGTAATGTTAGCTGACTATGGAGCGCGACGCCGCCACGAGGCGGCACCCAGTGGCAAGAAGCGTATCCTATCCAAACTCGCCGCTCTTGAATTATGTCGGCTATCAGCCAATAGCATGCTATCTGTTGTTCGACGTCAAACAACGGGCGCCGGCAGCTCCGAAGAGAGTGAGGACGGGCCTCTGTATGAAAAAAGTGCGCCTGACAAAATGGCAACTTCGCGCTCCGCTTCTAAACTCTCCTTTCAGTGCAAGGCTGCAAGATTTGGCTGAGCTGTTCACAGCAGTGTCTGCTTTACGCAGGATGTGTTTCCTCGTCAAGCCTTAGTGGCAGTTCATGACCCTTTTAAAATCAGGCCTCTCGCTTCGTAACGCTTACAATGAAGAAATGAAATCGTGGAATAGGTAATGTCGCTGGAGCCAACGTTTCGGCATTAGTAGGATACAACTTCAAAAGACTGCAACATTTCCTCCTCAAAGGCGGGTGCACAGAAATCTGCACCAGTGGGCGCGCACTCTAGACTGACGTCACGAGCCCGACGGCTGGTGACCCTGCTTTCGGAGAATGTTGCGGATTGCATGCGCGTATTCTGGTTTATTTCGCTGTTGCACTCCGTTGTACGGCACTTATTAGAGTCTTTTAGCAAGTTACGGAAATACGGTACGCAAATACGGTAAGGCAGTACGGTAGCGTTCCTCCTTTCCCGCTGGTTGTGCTTTAGCCGCTCAACGACCGGGAAAGGAGGAGCGGTACCGTACTGCCTTACCGTATTTGCGTACCGTATTTCCGTAACTTGCTAAAAGACTCTATTAACTCGGCGGTCGATGCTCGCGTGTTCAGGTTAAAAAAATGGGCGACTGTACTTATTAATACTCTTTTTTAATGGGACGAAAACAGTCATATGCGCGCCGGGCCGCTAGCGAAAGGTCCGCGGGCCGCGAGTTTGAGACCCCTCCTCTACAGTAATGTTTCGCGGTAACCGTTCCATGTAGCGATGACAATCGCTGCTCCGACTTCGGATTCACGACGTTTGTAAACATTACCATTGCGATGCATCAACTCGCAGCAAAACCAACAAAGACTCCAGACTCGACTCCTAGCGGACCATCGCAGGGACCTCCCGGTCGGCCTACAAGAAAAAAACGTGACAAACCCTCTAACGGACCACGTGTAAGTCCTTAATTCTCACGGACGACCTTGTAGTCACTCTAACATAATAATAATAATAATAATAATAATAATAATAATAATAATAATAATAATAATAATAATAATAATAATAATAATAATAATATCTGGGGTTTTACGTCCCAAAACCACGACATGATTATGAGGGACGCCGTAGTGGAAGGCTCCGGAAATTTTCACCATCTGCTGTTCTTTAAGGGAGAGGTTCTTTGCAGTACGTTCCACATGGGTTTCCTTTGCGCATGCGTGGCCGTCGCCTAGCAACGGAGACACGCGCCTTGCGAGCGCGGCGGCGCGGCCAGATGTTCTCTGGCGCGGCCGAGCACAGGCATTGGGCGTGTGGTTGTGCGGTACTACGGTCCCTAGAATATACTGAGCGTAGGGGTAGTGCCGCTTTGCCGCTGCGACTACGCTCAGCACTTGTTGAGAGCAGATTCCGTGCCACTTTTCCTGCGGCGCGGGTCATTGTGGAGCCTGCAGTGGCGACAGCACCTGAATATATATAAGATGTAAGGCACCTGCGGGACTTGTTAGTAGCGACTGACATTTGCGTGCGGTAGATATCGCCGTACTTATGGCGTTTACCGTACGGAGGTGCTAAGATGCCCCAATGAAATGGCCTGTACTGAAGTACAATAAAAACCAGGGTCCCTTATGCATTTGCCAGAGACGACTGGAAGGTGAAAGCCATCAAGGTGATGTTCTAGATGAATTACCAACCCGTTCGAACGCTAACGTTAATAGGCCTAGTTGCTGCATAACTTAGCAGGTAAGAACTTCAGCACAAATGAGGACGAATTACAAAGAGATATGAGACGAGCCCTAGCGCAGTGCGCGTGTTCCGTCCTATTAGCGCTGAAGTTTTCACCTTCAAAATGTACTGAAGTAACATTTGTATTGGATGGAATGGAGTAGCACAAGCACAGACCCTTAATATTTTCATGAAGCTAGATGCATGGGTCGCGGGCCGCTGCGGATGCCTGCGTGCAGCGCATATAATCGCCCATCGTAGCAGCTGCACGCCCAATACTTCTTTCAAATGTGCCCGCGTGGGAGCCTTCGTCCCTTTTAGGGGCGAAGCTCCTTAAGGCGGCACCCGTTCGTCCCTCGTAGTCGTAGTCGTAGTGAGTAACCAGTCTTACGCTTTGACCTCCAAGGTGGTGCCGGTGGGAGATTTTTCCTGTGCGTTGTTGAACAATAAAAAATTCGCAGCGTTAGCTAAAAGCCGACTTCTTCTGTCTCTCATTCCCATTAGCAGCCATTCTTTACCTCCAAGGTAGTGCCTGGTGAGATTTCTCCTGTGCGTGATTAAACAATAAAAATTTTGTTCAAAACGCCGTTGATTGATGAAATAAACCAACGAAAGACGCCAGATGTTCTGTAAAAGCAAAACGAAAGAACGCCAGATGTTTCTAAAGCAAAACGAAAAGGCGCCAGCTGCTTAACGAAAGACGCCAGATGTTTTCTAAAGCAATGGTTTTCTAAACAATGAAAATTCACAGCGTACATGTAAAATTAAAGTGAGCTGCAAGTCGTCATAACTCATCGAACCTTTAGTATAAACGCGCCTGATCTCACGTCGGTGATGATTTACTGGGCAGAATTCACGGAAGATTCACGGTTTATCGATGAACCTCCGCAGCTTCGCCCACTCATCATCATTCACTCCGTGGATATGCTGTGATTTTTTTTTCCTATTCTTCTAAGCTTGCTTTCGGCTATTGTAGAGCGACATTTTTAGTTGGGTCCTCATAACCGTCGGCGTGCGGCGTCTGCTGGCGCGCGCTGCCCATATTTTCCAAGGCCAGGCGTTTGCGTAGGCGGGCAGGCGGGTGCCAACGAAACACCCGCCACCTACGAGGCCTTGACTACCGCCCCGATCGACCACCCGACTTAACGCGCTGGACGCACGGGCCGTTGCATCGACCGCTCCTGGCCTTTATCAGCGAATCTGAACTCTTTCCTTTTATTTAACTTATGCCGTAGGGCATACTGGCGCCAATAAAAAAAAAAGTCGAAAGAACAGGGAAAAATCTAGGGACTTTAGGTGCCAGCGCGCGCTGCCCATGGTTGCCAGGCGTGGCCACGCATGCGCAAAGGAGACCCATGTGGAACGTACTGCAAAGAACCTCTCCCGTTCTTTAACGTGCACTGACTTCGCACAGCATTCGGGCATTCACCAGTAGTCACTCTAACGGACGACCTGATCGTAATGATGCAAAACTAACGGTAAATGACTGTCGATAGCATCGATAGTTTTTTAACACGAAAGTGTTTTATGCCGGGGTCTACCACGGCTCCACCGAAGCATTTCCGTCACGGATATGACGTTGTAAAATATAAAGACTAACATATGGCAAAGAAAAAGAAGAAAAAGTTCTGTCACCGGGAGTCGAACTTACGAACCCTCGATCCCCAGCTCGCAGCGCGAAACGGCACGTTCTTCGTCGTACCAACGGTGTGCTATTTATATACACCATTTGCCGGGGGCCGTACTCGGAGATCGGGGGTACATCAGCGTGTTTTCGTTATCACTAGCGAGATGGCGCGAAGGGATCTAAGGGCGCGCTTTAAACGTCGTCGCCCCACGCGTTGAGATGAGCGTGCGCCGCTTGGGCGTGGTCACTCGTGCGCGCGCGCTTAGCTTGTGAGGCTTGCGCTCTCACCGCAAGTTTGCGTTGAAGTTATAGAGAGCACGAAGGTCACTTTGCGCACTGCAGCGGCCGCTTTTGCGAAAGGAGAGCGCTGCTCACAAACAAATAAGTTACAAGTGTGACAGTCCGCGTTCATCCTGTGTATACTTGTGCGTTAGTTTCGTGCGTCCTCTTTTGTATTTGAATAGCGCGCTTTACCTGTCGAGCTGTGACAGTTGTTAGTTCGCGCTCATCCTGTGTATGTTCGTTCCGTGCGTCCTTTCTGCTTGAGCAGCGCGTTGCAAGTTTCGAGCTGCTCGCCGTTCTTCGTGCGACATTACAACTTGTTGCTATAGCATTCCTTCCTTCGCCCTCGGGGCGAAACAATGCACAACAAACGCTCAACTACGCCTGTGAAGACACCTTTTACTTTCGTGTTATACCGATTCCTATAACAGAGGTATCAGCCATGCTTTTTTTTAACTATCGATGATCTAAAGCAGTGGTTCTCAGCCACGGATGTTTCGGGGACCCCTTGTGGACCAGTGGAACTGATGAGGACCCCTTGCAGTGAGATAAAAGTTGAACAGCTTGTAAATAATTTATGCGGTCTGTAGTCCCATTCAGCCCGTTTGTAGCTAGGTTCGCTCTTGAAATATGCAAGTCTAGAAAAAGTACGCTCGCGTGCATATGTCGTAGAAAGCTGCAACAAAATCTTTACAGCCATCTCACGGAGAAGGGGAAACTTAAGTCAGCTCCGCCGCAATGCAAGACTGTTAAGCGGTGAAGCATATCAAAAATCAAAAGGGGCCTCAGTCATAGAACATAGTGCGCCTCCAAAAAAAGGCGTTTTTTTTAGGATGGGTTTCGCGGACCCCCCAAACCCCGATTATACCGATGGTGCTTTCAATAATCATGCTGTGCTAGCAGGCTTTATTGCCAAAACATTTGCGATAGACTACTACAAGAAATACCCAGTTCGTTCCTCTAACGGACTACCTGACAATCCCTTTCGCGGACGACCTGATAGGACCTCTCGCCGACGACCTCACAGTCCCTCTAATGGAGGGCTTGACAAGACCGTCTCACGGAATACGTTGTAGTCCCACTCCCGCAGGACCTGGTAGTCCCACTCGTGGAGAGCCGCGTAGCTCCACTCCCGAAAGACCTGGCAATCCTTCCCATGTAGAAGCGCTTTATTTCTGTTTCTCCGCAATACGAAGGAAATCGCGGTAATGCTAAACGACAGGGCCTACGGCTTGACGGACCTGCCGCGAATGTACTGGCGTTTTAAGATATCAAGCAGTAAGTTTCATACATGACAAGAGAAGCAAGAAGTGTCTAGGAAGGTAAAACGGTACAGCAGTAATTAACTATTAGCATCTATTTAACATCAACGGGAGCGGGTATTACACGAGAGATTTTCGACAGATAGTTCAAGATGCTATCGAAAACTGATTACGCAGCAGCTAACAAAAAATTTTAACGCTAAACGGCGAATATGTCTTCCGGTTGGCAAAATGCATAGTTTTGCCTACGTCCGCGGTTTTTTTCTCCACTAGGACAAGCTGTGCGGCTTTTATCAGGGAATGCCCGGTGTGTCTCCACAGGTAACGCCTGGCATTTCCACGCCCGGACGACCAGGTCCCACTTTGCCTGTACCACCTGGCGGTCCTTCACCTGCTATTCCCGGGTCCAAAGCGACAACCCCAAGTTTTAGGCCCCATAGCACGTCTGGGCGTCCTGTGAGCCCGCCATGGAATCCGGCGACGGCGCCGTCCACAGCGAGGACACCATCCAAGACTACGAGGCGCGCTCCAGAGACAAGCCCAGTAACTCGGTCCACTCCATCTGTGACGCCGACCACGCCGCACTCCACCAGTAAGTGGAACATAATATTCGGTAAACCGTACCTCTCGTCTATTATATGCGCACTCGCTATGATACGCGTTTACAGGGGTGCGTTGCGATTGAAAATGTTTTCTTGTTCCTCTGCTGTCTATATAAACCAAGGAGGTTAAAATATAAACCACAGAGTATAAACCACAAGTATAAACCACAGGGTAAACTTACTCTGTTATATAAACCACAGAGTAAATTGCCGAGTAAAGTTTTTTGGGCCAGTTGGTTCTTCGCTATAAACGACGCCATAGCGATGGAAAGACGGGACGTGAAAAACGACAGGACGGTGGTCTTTTTTACAGCATCGCTCTTGTCACCTGTAGTACTTCGACATTCACGTCAAATCTAAATAATCTTCTTTCGCAATAGACGCGTGTGGGAAGGGAAGAGAGAATATTGTATTGATGTGGCGGAAGTCCGAAAAGTGAATGTGCATCGTAAGCGCAAGAGGGGCGACTTAATGCTAAGGCGTTTCTATAGAAATTGCCGCGTAACTGCCACTTTTTTTTTCTTTGTATTTCAGCGTCTCGACCGGTGAAGCCACCTCGTAAGCACATGCTGATAAATAGTCTCATTGAATCCGTATAGCAGGAGGCCCAGGTCAATACGTGAACGCTGTAATATATGGCATCTTCATCAAATCGCACCGGCGCGCACCAGGGCGCGCTGGTGCGATGTTTCGTCCAATCATCTTTAGGTAGCAACTCCGCTACCTAAAGATAGCATAGAATACCAGAGAGCTGAGCTAGTTGGTAAGTATTCATTCTTACCAACTAGCCATGAAAGACATAAAAGATCACTAACCGGAGGCTCACCTTCTAATCTATCGTTACATTGTCGAGATTGTAAGTGCACGCCAAATTTTTATAAATGCGCAGTTTTGTACCGACATAGGAATGAAGAAACGCGTCTGATGACTGAGGCGTGACATATCGAGAATAGTGGTAGCGCATGCGTGAGCCAACCGTCGATTAACTTGCATAAAGATGAAATCAAATGCCTTAAGAGTTATATTTCGCGTAGGCCTCCACGCGTGCCGGATTGATAGGTTCGCCTATTGCATGGGCATGCGCAGATAAGTTTTCGTGCCTTCTTTCTTTTCCACCGTTGTGCATCTATTCAGTCGTTAGTCGGCGCTTGTGGTGTCCTGACTTTTTTCTTGCGCCTGTGTTTGCACGCCCTGTCTTTTTAGAATGAAAGGTAGCATATAGAGTAACTTTACATGAAACTAGACGGTGAAGCCGCCCTGGCTGCATCACTGGCATGCTAGCCGTAGGAGAAAGTGGCCTCCGCGATTAGCCACCGGCAGCGCGACACGACGCGGTGCTGGAGCTAATCTCGAAGGCAACAACCAGACTCCAGCAAGAGCGTCGTGCATGCACCAAAGAATGCGCTCCAGTCTTTAGGTAGCGGACCTTTATTTAGCCCTAAAAATGGAGTAGTCGAGGGGGGGGGGGGGGGGAGGTGAAGCATCTCAGCACTCATTTATGAAGGATCTTTGCGCTCCAAGCGTTACTGACTAGTTCCAACATTCGTTGTTGACCTCTAAATTGTCGAAGAAGATGTGCAACGTTTTGAAGCCGTCGAAACGTCCATGTCGAGGACATACGTAGAACGTACCGTAAGAGAATTCCGAAGGACATTAGGTCGCGCTGTTGAAGATTGGTGCATCCGTATGTATGCGTCTGCTAACGCTACTTTCGAAATAGGTCCTCATGACAAAGCGCAACTTTTTGATCGTTTGTAAGGGCACACACTGGCCACAAGGTGCATTTGATTTGTCACCCCGGAGTGCCCATGAACGCCCTAGGAACTGCTACCACCCAATAGGTGGTGGCGTACCTCTTGCGTATCTATAGAGTGCCGGAGGACAATCGCGGACAGCTTGGAGTGACAAATCGAAGATCGCCCCTCTCCTTGCATTTCAGTTGGTCCATGCGATCGTCGGCTACATTCCCTCGGTGGTGAATTTCTCACCAATCTCGGAGGAAATGAACGGAAACGCCATTGATACTGTCCCACGAAATGCTGTATTGTAAAGCCTTCGGACGTCAACACCTGCATCCGGCTCTTTTCGCAGGCAACTTCACCCTGATCTGCGTATTCGAGTACATTACGTGGGACATCTGGAACAAGACGGACCAGTGCACCGACTACGTCTACATCCGGGCATACTACTACGCCGTCAATGTCAACCACGAGCCTCTCGTTTTCACCAGGAAAACGTTGAAGCGTGAGGATAAATACGTATATAGACGCTCTTTTAGCCGTAAAACTAGCGCTGTAGTCGGATACAAGTTTAGAAATCCGCGGCATTCCCTCCTCGAAGGCGAATGAGCACAAGCCTGCACCAATGGGCACGCACTTCATAGTGACGTCATGAGCCAGGTGGCCGGAGAACACTGCTGAGTGCATGAGCGGGACTATTTCTTTAGTCGCGGAGGCGACCGGCGGCCGCCCCTCGGTGGACTGGGCGGGGCCACTCCGGGTTTCTTAAAACGGACGCCAAAGCGAAACAATAAATCGGCTTAGATTGATAGATTTTACTCTGAGAACTCTAATGACATTAGTTTGACCATTATATGTTTGATAGAGGAAAAATCAAGGTCAAGGTTTCGTTTGTTATTTTCGCGCCGATATCTCCACGCGTGACGTCACGGATTTCAAAGTCTAGTTTTTTTTTTTTTTGTATATTGATGATATTGGCTCTACTAAATGTCCTGAAACTTAGTATGTGAAGTCTCTGGCCCGCTCAGAGAACAATCTACTTCATATTTACTGATTAGAAACTACGTGGGCCCTAGTGGACGTGGTCGAAATCTGTGACGTCACGGTGATTGGTGCTGGAATTTCAAGTTGGCGTCCTCACCCGCGTTTTGCTCTTGCGCGTTTTGTCGCTCACCAAGCGAATTCTTGCGGCAAGCATGGCTATTTCGGTATTGTGAAAGAGTAACTTACTCATAAGACAAATTGCTTTTCTCTTTAGTGTCCCTTTAAGTTTTATCTGGGTATAGGGCGCAATGAAACTAACATTTGCCTCGTTCTAGTAAACCAGAAGCAGTAACTGCAACTCGTTATCGGTGCATCTGAGGCGACACTTATGGTCGCTATTTCGTAGACTGTAAGAGCATCGTCCTGGGTCTTTCAGGGAGGACTCACATATTGTACTACGACGACCCCATGTACTGGTACAATCTCGGTATGGCGGACTTTGCGGTGAACTTCGTGCAACGCTTACGCTACGCCCACGCCGATTGGTACCTCGGAATGTGGGGTGCCACCTTCGTACGACTCCTGTGAGTATTCACAAATCCAGATATATATATATATATATATATATATATATATATATATATATATATATATATATATATATATATATATATATATATATATGTGTGTGTGTGTGTGTGTGTGTGTGTGTGTGCGTGCGTGCGTGTGTGTGTGTGTGTGTGTGTGTGTGTGTGTGTGTGTGTGTGTGTGTGTGTGAGAGAGAGAGAGAGAGTAAATAGAAAATATATAGATAGATAGAAAAGAACTTTATTCGCATCCAATTTGATGTGATTTTTCATATACAGAGATAGATTTTGGTTAGCAGTGTTTAATAACAGTATACAAAAAAGTACAGTCAGTTATACGTAGCATACTCTGGAACAGCCATACATATACGTGTTATGCATGTAATAGCATTGCAAGCAACGCGTTTTATACATTACCCACACAACTTTATGCATGAATACAATTATGTCGATGGTGGCCTCCCCAGTAGTATAGATTTGTATCATTCAACAAAATTTCCTTAACGCCATGAAGCTGTTCTATATTAATTGCGTTTTTTACTGTAGGTAGCAGTAACTGCACCTTTTCTTTTCCGTTATTAGTGCTACACTTTTTTGCACATATTCAGGTTTACGTATCGTATATTTTGTCTTGTTTGCTCTTAGTCGAAATAGTTTTTCTAGCACATTGTTATTATTATTACTATAATTATATTACTATTATTGGTAACTTGTCAACCACTAATTTCTTTAAAGTAAGAATTTGTGGTATAAGGGGCGTACTGCATTCTTTATACTCATCGTATCTGTATTTGCAACTTTGCTTGGAGCGCCCTCCAGCCGCTCCAAGTAAATACGCCTATGCAAATGGTGTTAGCACAGATTTTCTTTGAAAAATGTGCCTGATTATAACGTTGAACTACCTCACATTGTTTCTTGCCGCATTGGTCGCTAGCTGTTTATGACTGGTAGAAATTTTCTATCATTTACACAGCACGTGCTTACTATGCTGAACAATACCAAAACTTTTTTTCCTTCCGAGTTGTATTTTGCCCCGTACAAGTCAATTCGAGATGACTCAAGACCAGCTAGCCCAGCTGTCAATTCAGTCGCCTTTGTCCAGAAAACCACGGACCATGACCATTTCCTTGGTCCGGTATCAAATTACGGGACAAGCTTGAAAGCTGGGCTTCCCAATGTACTCGAGTCCACTGCCTTATTCCTCGCCTTGTTCCAAGCTGCCGCGATCGCTGCAAGCTACCATATTATGAGCAAGATGAAGCAGGTTAATCGGAAACAAAAGCGGAAACCTTATTTTGCTCTACCAACGCGGCCCAGCTAAAACACCCAAAAATTCTCACTCATCGACTTATATCAAATTGGATATATAGAGCAGCCGTGATGCCATATTCCTTTCCGATGAAAGAAAATGAATTTCATGAAACAGGAACAGCGTTTGATCGACCCATAAAATTTTACTGGTTTCTGCCGGCGTTGGCGTCGTCGATGATGTAACTTTTTGGCCAGGAACAGCAGAATAAAATAATGACAGAGTGCTCTAATGTTACAGAACCCGTTATAGAGCTCAGCGGTAGCCTTCCCAGCAATGCTGTACCGCCAAGGGCGAAAGCGTCACATAGGCGGCCTGCACCGCAGACAACCTATACAGTGCGTGGTCGTGAGACATGGAAGAAAATCTCCACAGCGGAAGCGCAGGTCAAATTTCATTATATAATTAAGTGATTGCTGTGTAGAAGTAAAACTTCGCCTCAGTTGATGTTTTCCCAGTGTGCAGCACACAGTGACCACTGTCGAATATGGGGGGGAGGGGGGGCTCCGCTTCCCTAACTTTTCTCAGTGGGGAGGGGGGAGGGCTAGCGCCCCCCTTGCCCCCCGGTAGATAAGCCTATGGCACACCTGCTTGTTTTTGCGGCGTCCGTTCACGAACAGAAAAATAAACGCCTTGACCTCCTCCTAGCGAGCGATGACTTCGCATATTGACGTCATCATGTGACGTCAGCGAACACCAGCGGTCGTGACGTCATCACGACGTCACGCGAACGTTACATCATGGCGTCGCATGATGACGTCATCAATAGACGGCGTTAATCGGTGTGAACTGACAGCGTCAATTGTATCGTCGTCAATCGGTATCATCGATGATGCACCATTACGATGGCAATGACGATGAATTAACGCTGCATTTGCGCGAGCATAGACGATGACAATTGGCGATATCAATGATGTCATCGTCAATCGGTGTCAATCGCCACCTTCATACGGCTGCTGCAAGTTTGTACGAGGCGAGGAAGTCTTCTTCTAGAAACGTTACATCAATGCAGACCGACCAATTGTTCTTTCAGAACTCTACAGTCATCATTTCGCTATCACAGGTAAATGTTAGAAGAGGCAACGAACGCCAAAGTGTAGTTTTAGAATTTCGCGCCGAAACTTGAGCACATGGACGTCAGTGTGACGTCACGAATTGAAATGTCTTTTCAAATATTTTGGCCACGTTGGTTGAGTGAAATTTTCTGAAACTGGCTATGTTAAGACTTTTGGTCCCTCAGAGCGCAATGTAAACAATTTCTTTTCACTGAATAACTATTGCGTAGACCTCAGCAGACGCCTTCACACTTTGTGACGCCACAGTGAGGTAGTGCGAGAACTTTAATGTGGCGTCGCCACCACCATTTTCTTTCTGCGCGTTTTCTCGCTTGCCAAGCGTCTTCTCGCGGTTACACTGGTGCTTGTAGTATTGTGAAATTGCTATGTACTAATACGAGGAAAATCGTTTTTCTCTTTAATGTCTATCTAATATCATCATAATGCCATTTAATCGTTTTAGTCATACGAACGTTACTCTCATCATGACGTTACTTCGCAGAACAAGTCTGTGGGACACCAACATCGTACGCGATTCGCTCTACGAATTGACTCACCGGACGATGTTTGGCCCGATCAACTCGTCGCGTTTCGACGGATTCGCAATCATCAACTCGATCATCAAGGACATGAGGGGAGCATTTAAGGTCGAACAACAATACAACGTAAGGTATATATATATATATATATATATATATATATATATAATATATATATATTATATATATATATATATATATATATATATATATATATATATATATATATATATATACCGGGTGTCCCAGCTATTTTAGCAAAATTTTAAAAAATCCAATGTTAGAGGCAGGCGAGTGAAATCAGTCGGAAATTGCTTACAGCCACCTTGCGCACTACAGACAATTTTTTGTTTGTAATTAACTAATTTGTTAATTAATACAATTTAACTAAATTGCTAAATATTCACTTTAGGCAAGAAATGCTGCTTGCAAAGTTCGAGAGCGTCTTCAGAAACCCCAATTCCAATATTTGCGATAAAGAAAGTCTCAGGTATACCATTTTTTCCAAGCTGCAAAGAAAGCCCGCGAAATACAAAAAGAACCACGTGACTAGATCTCGCGCGCGCCGCGAGAATGCTGCCCTCAGCCGTGCTTTGAGCGAACGAAATGAGCTGCGGCCGCGACTCGCCGGCTCCGTTGCAGCAGTAGGCCGATAAGTGGGCGGTGGTTTCTTGGCCCGTTGCCAGCCAGTTGGCGCGCGTGACGGTGCATATTCGCAACATTTTGGTGGTGGTGCTGGGTACTACGCAAGACGGAACTCCGCAGCGGACGTATCCTGGACAGCCGCAATATGTCAACAGAAAGCAACTCTGCTGCTGCCGCTTCGACCGCGCCTCCGGTACAGCCGGTACAGCCGGTCGTATTGACTCAACCCCGCGATCCCGGTAACTTCTGCGGCGCCGACCACGTTGACGTCGATGACTGGATCGCGAAGTACGAGCGGTTTGCAGCGGTCTACAGGTGGGACCCTACAATGATGCTTGCCAACGTTGACTTCTATCTCTGCGGAGCAGCAGGTACGTGGTTTCAGGCTCATGAAGCTGACATAACCAGTTGGGATGCCTGTAAACAGAAGCTTCGTGACCTATTTGGTAGAGCCGTCGGACGCCAGCGGGCCGCTTCTAAAGAACTCTCCTGTCGGGCACAATCTTCGACCGAATCGTATGTCTCCTACATCCTTGACGTCCTGGCCCTTTGCCGACGTGTCGACACCAACATGTCAGAGGGTGACAAAGTAAGCCACTTGCTCAAGGGAATTGCGGATGATGCTTTCAATTTACTAGTGTCTAAAGACTGCTCCACCGTGGACGACATCATCAAAGAGTGCCGCCGGTTCGAAGAATTAAAGAGTCGCCGCATTGCCCAGCATTTCGTGCGACTTGCGAACACGGCCGCTACATCATCTTGCGAGGACCTTCAGCCGCCAGGCGGTCAACCGCCTACCAACGAGAGCGTAGTTCGCATCGTGCGCCGAGAAATCGAGGCGGCGTCGCCACCATCTTTCCTGACGCGGCCATCTGATGATCCTCGACCAATGATCTCGTTGATCCAGCAGGTTGTGAGGGAAGAGCTTGCAAATGTCGGACTGCAGCCGGTGTGTTCGTTGACGGAACCTCGTGTCAGTTCCATAACGCCTCCTCGTGCACCGGAAATGTTTCGCCGCTATCGTGACCCTGCCCAGTGGAGAACGCAGGACGACAAGCCGATCTGCTTTCGTTGCCACGGTGTAGGACATATTTCTCGCTACTGTCGTTCTCGCACCTTGCCATCTCGCTCGTTTTCTGGCTATCGACGTGACGACAACCACCGGCCCCTGCAGTTTTTCGCTCGTGACGGGGGACCATACGCTGAGGCTCCTGCGACATCGGTCCGACGCTCCAGCCGTTCGCCGTCCCCAAGCGATCGTCGCTCCCGGTCACCTCAGCCCCGTCGCCATTCGTCGCCCCGCCCTACTGGACGCCCATACTCGGAAAACTGAGAATGCAGCTCCCGGAGGTGACGCTGCATTCGACCCCCCGACCTGAAAACCCTCTGCTGACCCTCACTACGGACCAGAACCTGCTTGCTGTGGAAGTGGATGGCCTACCTGTTACTGCCCTCATTGATACCGGCGCACATCTTTCCATTATGAGCTCTGATCTCCGTGCACGATTAAATAAGGTCCTTACGCCGCCCGAGTCCCTATTTGTACGTGTCGCTAGTGGAGGAACTCCGGCTGTACTCGGAATGTGCACGGCACGTGTGAGGTTCTCCAACCGCCAGACGTCCGTTCTGTTTCATGTTCTCGCTCATTGTCCACATGATGTCATCCTCGGACTCGATTTCTTGTCTGACCACTCTGCTGTCATTGACTGCTCGGCCGGTGTTGTACAACTTGACTTGCCTGCGTCCGCCGACGTGTCGGAGGAGGTTCAGACCAAACTTTCGTGTGCTGAGGCTATTCGTCTGCCACCACAAGCCCTAACTTGCGTCGCTGTTGAACCCTATCCCAATGTACCGGATGGTGATTACGTGGTTTCTCCTTCTCCCAGTGTTCTACTGGCCCGCAGCGTCTCCTCTCCGTACACAGTTGTAACTGTTACAGCGAACAAGACGTGCCTTCCTCTCTGAACTTCGGATTCAGCCCTCAAGTCCTACCACAAGGCATTGCTCTTGCTACTCTGTCACCGTCGCACGAGTGCCAGATTTCATCGGTGTCACCTGAACTGCCCGTTGTCGTCTCTCCGAACCCGCATAGAGTCGACGCAGTCACCTCTTCTACACTGCACAACAACATCACCAAGATGATTGCCTCAGAACTTTGCCCTCTCAAGTTAAAGACCTCAGTGATCTCCTTATGATCTACTCTGACATATTGACTTCGACGGTAGGCCTTAGGTCAAACCTCGCAAGTCAAGCACCGCATAGATACCGTGATGCAGCTCCAATTCACAGGCGTCCTTACCGAGTTTCACCATCAGAGCGCCAAGTTATTCAACAGGAGGTCGACAAGATGCTCACAAAAGGCATTATTGAGCCTTCTTCGAGTCCGTGGGCTTCCCCTGTAGTCTTAGTTAAAAAGAAAGGCAACACCTGGCGTTTCTGCGTGGATTATCGCATTTAAACAAGATCACCAAAAGGATGTCTACCCGCTTCCTCGCATCGATGATGCGCTGGACTGCCTTCATGGTGCTACCTATTTTTCTCCGATAGACCTACGCTCTGGTTACTGGCAAATCGCCGTAGACGACCTCGACCGTGAGAAGACTGCCTTTGTAACGCCTGACGGTCTCTACCAATTCAGAGTCATGCCGTTCGGCTTGTGCAATGCGCCGGCCACGTTCGAGCGGATGATGGACACGCTTTTGCGCAGCTTTAAATGGTCTATCTGCCTGTGTTACCTGGACGACGTCATTGTATTTGCCCCCACCTTTGAGGTCTCACCTCGACCCGACTTTCGCCCCATTCTTTCAGTGTTTCGTGCGGCTGGGCTACAACTTAATTCATCGAAATGCCACTTTGGCCATCGCCAAGTTGCTATTCTCGGGCATCTCGTTGACGCATCTGGCATCCGACCCGATCCCGACAAAGTTCGCGCTGTCCTCGATTTTCCCGTACCAACTTGTGCCAAGACGTTCGAAGTTTTGTGGGCCTATGCTCATATTTCGACGATTCGTCAGAAACTTCGCAGATATTGCCGCCCCCTCACTGATCTTCTCAAGAAAGATGTGCCATTTTGGTGGGGTCCTGACCAAGCCAGTGCTTTTTCCCGCCTCATTACGCTGCTCACCACACCGCCGATCCTCGCCCACTTCGACCCGTCTGCTCAAACCGAGGTCCGCACAGACGCTAGTGGTTACGGCATTGGCGCTGTGTTAGCCCAGCGTCAATCCGGTCATGATAGAGTTCTTGCGTATGCCAGCCGGCTCCTCTCCCTGCCGAACGCAACTACTCTATTACTGAGCGCGAGTGCCTGGCGCTTGTATGGGCAGTTGGTAATTCCGCCCCTATTATATGGTCGACCTTTCACCGTTACCACAGGCCACCACGCTCTATGCTGGCTTTCAGCACTCAAAGATCCAACAGGGCGCCTAGCTCGTTGGGCTCTGCGCCTCCAGGAATTCACGTTCACAGTGGTCTACAAGTCCGGCCGTCTACATCAAGACGCCGACTGCCTTCTCTGGTACCCCGTTGACGATCCGACCACGTAACGGATGCCCCGTCCATCTGTATCTCCTCGCTCTCTGCTTTCGGCAACATCGGTGACGAGCAACAGCGTGACGCGTCCCTACGAGATCTAATCACCCGCCTGAATACTGACTCGACGGACAGTTCACTTCGCATGTCGTCATCATAGACGGTATCTTATACCGCCGGAACATGCGCCCAGTGGGACAGGAACTACTAGTTGTAGTACCCACTCATCTCCGCTCGACCGTACTTCAGCAACTACATGATGTACCAACGGCCGGCCACCTTGGTGTTGCCAGAACGTACGACCGTGTCCGCCGACGCTTTTTTTTGGCCCGGCCTCTACCGTTCCGTACATCGTTATGTCGCTTCTTGCGAGTCGTGCCAACGCCGGAAAAGGCCAGCTGTACACCCCGCCGGCTCCTTCAACCATAGACATACCTGCTGAGCCTTTTTTTCGTGTCGGCCTCGACCTTCTGGGACCTTTCCCACTTTCTCACAACGGTAACAGATGGGTCGCCGTCGCTACGGATTATTCTACCCGTTTTGCCATTACAGACCTCTCCCGAGCAGCTGCGCTACAGACGTCGCCGACTTTTTGATACAAGGACGTCATCTTACATCACGGCGCTCCTCGTCAACTCATCACAGACCGAGGCCGCTACTTTTTATCCAAGGTAATCGAGGACCTACTTCGCTCTTGTGCAACCAAGCACAAGCTTACAACGGCCTATCATCCCCAAACGAACGGACTCACAGAACGTTTGAATCGCACGATCACTGACATGCTCGCCATGTATGTCTCGACTGATCATCGCGACTGGGAGATTGCTCTACCCTTTGTCACTTTCGCTTACAACAGCTCGCGCCACGACACTGCTGGATATTCTCCCTTTTACCTTTTGTATGGAAGAGAACCGACCTTGCCGTTCGACACGCTCGTACCCATCCCTGACCACATCTCCACCGAATATGCTCGCCACGCTATCAGCGCAGCCGAAAAGGCCCGTCAGATCGCCCATCGACGCCTTTCGGACTCGCAACTCAGCCAGAAACATAGATACGACAGTTGCCACCGGAACGTTCGCTTCAATCCGGGTGACCTCGTTCTCCTGTGGTCTCCGTCTCGGCAAGTTGGCCTGGCCGAAAAACTTCTGCCCAATACTCCGGCCCCTACCGTGTGCTACGCCAGGTGACTGAGGTTACCTATGACATCGCCCCTCTGGACCCTACGGCGCCCTCTACGTCTTCAAACGTCGTCCACGTCGCTCGCCTGAAGCCGTACCTTTCGCCCACACCTGCTAACAGGCGCCGAGTCGGCGCTTTCGCCGCCGGAGGTCGATGTAGCTGGGTTGCAGCTATGACTATGGTGAGGTGTGCGAAGAAGAGGCAGACGACGTGTCGGTGTGCTGGAAGTAACAACCGCCATATTGACTGCTGGACCATCTACACTGTAAATAAGTTATATATTCGCAACAATATATATATATAATATATATATATACATATATACTATATATATATCTATATATATATATATATATATATATATATATATATATATATATATTCTTTCATCTTTCCTGAATGTTTTCCCACAAACCGCATTAAAATCGGATAATTTAGAACAAAACATATACGCCAGTTCTAAAAGAATCACACTATATTAGTCGCATGCTACCAGCGTAGTCAAATATTGGCTAACTATTGGCTAACGTTGGCTATAGTGCAGGCCATCAAGGTAATCCAGTGTCTTTCGAGAAGATTTAAGTTAATGTTGAAGTCTTCGCGTCTAAATTGCCCCTGATGTATTTGTTTTCTTTATTCTATCCAGGAGCGCATCTTCAAAGGCACAAGCCATCCAATCATACGGCCGGGCTGGACTTACTTGCACACTGCCGCCGTGTGGCCGGGAGGAGAGGACGTGGTCACCGACAGACACGTCAGGAACCTCCTCAGGTAATCTGTGTATGCTTTATTGTGTATGTTTTTCACAGCTTGTCTCTTTCACCAATTACCATTTTATGGCAGGCTTAGTTTTTAGATATATTAGACATAGCACGTTAAGTTTTCAATTGAGGCGTTGTGGCAGTCAAGGTGATCTTGTTCAGAATGTTGCTGCAGTTCCCGGAGCAGGACCTGGAACTGGGAATAGGCCAAAACTCGCCTCCAAAAACTTTTTTTTTCGCGGGCGACGACGTCGCCGAATCCCCAAGACAGCTCTGCGGAACCCCATTTGAGAACCACTGCTCTAGAGCTACACTCTTAATCAGGTCCCGGATGAAGTGCCAGCTGTAGCCGGGTAACTAGACGAAGAAGAGTGTCCTGGCTATATCTAGCACTTTACGAAGGAGATGATTAAGAGTGTACGTAAAGTCCCTTGAGCTCGTGCGACGATGCGAAACTGCGGCTCGTAACTGAGGAGCATGGGCTCTCACTGCTCGGTACTCATTGGATTCGGGCGTGGTTTAGGGTGACTGGAGCACGCACACGTAATGTGAAAGAGATCACCAAAGGCCGGAAGCCACACACGATCGGTGCACTGTAGTCGCGATGCGCTTGTCCTTCAGCCAGTGTCATAGCGTTGCCTCCGTGATCAGCTCCGGCATCGCATCGGCGCGCTGCCGGAGAAAAATCGCGGAGGCCACTCTCATAGCGAAGTAAGCCGCGGCCGGATATGGGATGGTCGGTTGAACAATAAGCTTGCGTGTAGCTTTATTATATCTTGCGACCGTCCCCAGAACACTGTTTTCGGGCGGCGTCGGCATGCGTGGCGTCTTTCATGTTATTTCCAGTGTTCGTCACATGTTAATTAACCCAACACGCGTTAACTAATCTGCAGTGTTGCCGACATCGTGGGCCTCAGTACGAGCAACACAACCGACGAACCCAACACGGTGCAGTTTGTGGGAGCCAGCCCCCGGTTCCTGTGGGCATCGCCACCCAACCCGATACGCGGAATATACCCGGGCATTCGAGGCATGGTCAGTGTTTACGCCTATTTTTTATGCCCTTTTTTGTGCACCGCCCCAGTCGATGTCGATAACTGGTGACAGGCGCACTGGGAGTGTAAGAAGGCCAGCCTCATCTGTCTGAGAAACTTTTTTTTTTCAAAGGGGTGGCAACGTTGGCTTCTCTATAACGTGGCTGCTGAAACACCAGAGCAAAGGGAGGCCAGATCATTATAATGATCTGGCCTCCCTCTGTTTCAGCAGGGAACTTTGCTTTTGCTTGAGATTTCGCAGCCTGCCGTTAGCTTATCCACTGGATGATTAGATTCTGTCGCTTGCGCTGAAGCGCAGGCACAGATGGCCCAGTCGGCACGCCATCCATGTCGAGGCTGAGCGACCAAACGCCGCCGAAGCAGCCGTTAAACCTTCGCCCGATCACGTGGTACCGCAGCGGCGAGGCTCCAAGCGAGGGCAGCTATGACGCCTCTCCGCAGCGGATCACGTGACGTGACGTCACGCTCGCTCCGGCGGCTCAAGGTCATTGCGACGCGATGAATGACCTTGGTTCGCCGTAATAAGAAGGCGACTTCGCCACATACTGTACCAGCATTTAGGTGAGGGTTTCTGACGGGATCGCGCTATATTCTTTTGTTCGCACGTGCCTGAACCTGTTCTCACAGTTGGATATGTTGCGAGAGTTCCCCAGCTACAAGCGGCTCCTGAACCGGGACAGGATCTGCTTCTCGATCTCCTCGTCGATAAACTACGCCAGGAACTTGTACCGCAACATCGACTTCAGGATGGAGATGGAGGATATGGACACAGCGTCATTCGGTACACTCGTTACAGGGTGAGTTCGCCGCTGAGTTCAACAACGGGAGCTGAAGTATGCGGAATAATGCGGACTCACGGGAGCTGAAGTAGTATGCGGAATAATGTTGAAAGGTAATTTGAAAGAACGTGAGCTTGAGCATGTTGGTAATCCATCTTAACACCTATTGGCCGCGAGATCGAGCGGAGTCGCCACCTGGCGGCTTCTGACTGAACCGCGCCTAGTGTGGATTGCTCCATGCGTCGTCTGCTAGCCACGTTGTGTTTGCATGTGCGCGTACGTCATGCAGGTCCTCAAAAGGTGGTTTGTTCCGTTGCGTTAGTGCAACTTTAACCGCTCGTGCATATGCCTAACACGACGTAAAGAAGCATTTGGCCTTGATCGGCTGTATATGTACTGCAGTAAGATCAGTGAGTGCACTTGTCGAGAGTGCTGTGTGTGGTCGTCGTACCCTCCGTTCACGAGAGTTATATCACTGTAGGTGCCGCTCTGTGGTTCAAGCGCATTGCAATGTGCACTTGGCGTTGCCCTAAAGATGAGAAGTATTAAATCTCATGTGAATATAGCCTTTTAGCGGCTCAGTGGTAAAAAAAGGGCTCTCATGCACTTGCGGGTTGTGGTTAGGTGTATAACTTCGGGACTGTCGTTTATAGGTTACGCGACGAGCTTTAGTTGTCTATGGTCCTGGTCCCACTACACAGAAATATTTCCGTCAAGTCACGTCTGACACTTCAGTACTTAAATTGTCCCCTAAAAATAACAGAAAATAGAATGTACGGAAATCGCAAGACTGAGTTGCCTTGCGCAATTTTAACATGTGGCGAAATATATACAAGAACACCCGCGTACTTAGATTAAGGTGCGCGTTAAAGAGCGCTGATGGTCAAAGTTAATCCAAACGGCTTATGGATTAATTGGAAAAGCCACATCTTTTGGAAAAGCCACACCTTTTTTGCTTTACATTATCCACGTTTGTGTTGCGTTGTAATAGATTGACGGAAGACAGTGGACATTAATCGCGTGAAAAAACGTACTTTGGTCCCGTGAAATAACCGGGCCTTTGTTCCATTACTGTCGTGCAAATAATTAATCGAAGAAAGTTCCGTGCTGTACAGTTAGCTTTGTGTACTGTTACTAGAATAAAAACAAGCGTGTGCGTGTTAAACGCTTCTGTAGCGCTAAAGCGCTGTCAGCCACGTCGCTTTCCTCAATAAAATTATTAAATGCGGATGAATATTTGAGCACGCAGTGCACAAAGTGCTATTTGAACTCATCGTGCAGGAATACGGGCTTTCTTTTTGTTGGGAGGTATCCAGATGAACAAGTAAATACTTAATTCATTCGCGCTACAGCAGTGCGTAGTAGGTGGAACACAAACTGAACATGTACAAATAAAACAAGAAAACGTCATCCATTGCGAAAACGCCGACTGTTGCCGAAGGAGAGCAACCCCGTTCGTTAGCAGAATGCGCTTCTCTCACAAGTAATAGTGACGTTCGGCGCGCTTCGTGCTTTAATTCGGTAATGAAGAGCGCACATATTACCAGAAAGCTGCAGTCAACGCATTTTGTTTGCCGGAAATCGGGTAAAATCGCTCACTACGAAGCGCTGTTGTGTGCGTTTGCGTACGCGCCGACGACCGCCTATCCACACTGGCACGGCGACGGTGCTGCCACCTGTAGCCCGATCTCGCCGCGAATAGCGCACCGAAGGCAGTGAAAAACCACGTTAGGTGTCGAAAAGTTTCGGGGGGTGGGGGTGTCAGTACAAATGAATGAGAAGAACATGGCTTTTGCCTTCGAGTCCTCATAGGTGAATGCATAAGTGACAGTGTGAATTTTTACTGATGAGGGGTGAGAGGGGCGGGGGTGGCAACCACGACAAGCGAGTTCCTTTGGGGGTGCAGGATGGAGCGCACCGCCTACATTTGGGTCAGCTTTTCGGCGATGTTGGGGAGGGCAGGTAAAAATGCTGCAGCGTTGCAAAGAGCTGGACATCGAAGGTGCACACAAAATCGATCTACACGATACGACACTTTCAACCCATGAATTACATGTGAAAACTTCCTTACTCTTTATTTCACGTTTGTTTCTTCTGGAGTCTGACGTTCCGTGCATTTCTCGATATCTTCTTTTCCTCTGTACATCACGTGACGCCCGCTATACACGGCATCTTACAGTTCACTTCCATCGACAAGCACACCAATCAATACCCGTTGGATTCGGATAACTTCAAGTACGAGTTCAACGACACCACCTACACCCACTTTTGGAGCCTGCGCGTCGGGGGCAACCTCAAAGGGTTTTTCGCCTATGACGACGCCAGTACGATCGCTCACAAAGTGAGTACGTTTGGCAGAAACGGTGCTTTTCCATACGCGCGACTCAGCTGCTTAGACAATTACTCGTATTCGGCGCAAATAAAGTCGCTGTAGTCCGTGACTACGTTTGAGTTGGTCTATTGTCCGGCCTCTTAAAGGGGCAGTGACACCCATTTTCGAAGGTGAGTGTACTCCGCCGTGCAAATTCCCTGTATACAGATACGCCTCTTTGCAAGTGTGAAACTTAGGTAATGCTGATATTTTATTATAGCATGAAAGTCAATTTTCGCACGACGCACCTACTGGCATCGACAGTATAGCGCAGGGGCGTAGCCAGAAATTTTTTTCGGCGGGGGTTCAATTATACTTTATGTATGTTCGTGCGTGTGTTTGTATGTGTGCGTGTATATATACGCAAGCAAAACTGCAAAATTTCGGGGGGGAGAGGTGAACCCCCCAACCCCCCCCCCCCCCCCCCCCTTGGCTACGCCCCTGTTATAGCGTGACGCCAGGCTACAATATCAATTCTGGTGACTTCACGCACCAAGTACGGCTAGTTGTTTTCAAGTCTGGTACCAAAACGTACACAAAATGTCTGCTTGCTCCTGAACGACGGTATGGTGGCTAGAAAAGGCTGGCCACCATACCGACGTAACTACGGAGCGGAGCGGCCGTGGAAACGTCACATCTTGCGCAGGCACTCGACGAGAAGCTGGCGTTCTGGACACAAGTTCCGCCACATTGTCAAATTCCGTAATACGGCATCTTAAGCCAATTGCAGAGGCCGAAGCAGGCCTCTGAGCCAATCAGAGTTGACAACATGGCGATTTTGACAGTATGGCGCAATTGGCAGTGCTCCAAATAGCGACCTTCAATCCACTGACTGAGTCGTCTACCAATAGTATCACTTTCACTTTCCCTCCCCCCGTTGGTCTAGCCCGAAAGAAAACGAGTTCCGCAAGTGATGCCAAAATGATAATGAAGCGATGACGTGCTTCTCAGAACGGCCTGTCATTGGTCCCCGGCTTTCCGGGCTAAAGGTGGGAGGTAACCAGTTCTTTGAATGCAACATCAGGGTTCCTTGGTCGCCATTATCGTCAAAAAAAAAAAAAAACATAGCCATAGCCCTGCGCATTAAATATGCCCTGAAAGATGCGACTGGGTAAAGGTTTGGGGCAGATTGGTTGACCCCCTTTAGATGAATAGTGAACGGCTGTTACCCCCCCCCCCCCCCCCACCACCACCACCCCCTGTGCGCACGCCAATGGTAGATAGGTGTGGCACGCACACGCCAAGCTTCGCTTGCCCCCCATTTTCCCGACAGCGGAAGGGTTCCTTAACCATTTTTTTTCTTCGTGTGTGGCATTTTCGCAGATGAACGAACTATTGAATGCGTACCCGGTCGACCGATGCGTCGTGTTTGACGACCTCGGCGACGACATGTTGGAGGCGAGCTTCGAGCACGACGGCCGCACGATCTCCTTCAAGAAGTACGAGATGCTGCACGCCGTCTCCAGCGCCATGGTGCAACGATACGGCCCGGCCTTCCCGCCCAACTATTATTAGGTTGCTGGCACACTGAACCTTTATTTGTGCGTCCTGGTGCGTGTTTAGGCGCCCCAGACGCCGATCGTATTGAAGGAAGGAAACGTCTTGGGAATTTCGACGTGTCCAGCGGACGCTCTCATTTGCGCTTCTTGAGTGAACGGCGCTGATTCGCGATTGAATGTCATAAAATATTTATTCGGCTTTTCTTAAAAGCTTGGCAACACCGGATGCTGCACAGCGGTTAGCAGATTCTATACAAGTTTGCCGTAGATTGCATGGGAACCTCCCTGCCTGCTCGCTTGGTTCGAGATTGAGTCCGAGAAGGACGAGAAGAATGTGACGCCGTGTAATGGTAATTAACATAAAACAGTTTTAAGGCGAAACCCTTCATTAAACTGAAAAGTGACCGTTGGCGGCGGCGCAACACGAACGCTCCAAAAGGTCACGTGATCGCATACCACGTCAGGATAATCTCGTGTGTTACGCCACGTCACAGATCGCCAAAATATGCGACGTCGTCATGCCGTCATCACGTGACAATGTGGCTTGGTCAAAGGTGGCTGATACCGTAGGCAGTGACGTACAGAAATCTCACCGCGTGAGGTGGAGAGAGCTTCAGGCGGGAGGGGGGGGGGGGGGTAGTATCAATTATGCATCACTAAAACTTGATAGCTGGTGCATGTTTCACGGAATAACAAGCCGCAATACACTAAGAAAAAAAGACGGGCGAAAGAGCATCTGTACATTCCTGGTGTATCGAGAGGGAGAGAGAAAAAACTTTATTTTTAAAATCAGTCAACGACGTCAAGCATTGACTGAATCAGGCAATGACGTCAGCCGTCGGCCGGAATCCCTTGAGACACGGCAGCAGCAAGGGCTTGACTGATGAGGTCCCGCTGGACGTTGGGGTCTGGGTTGCGGAGCAGGGCCTCCCAGGATTCTAGAGTGTGGGAACCATCGTTGTATTCTTATTCTAGAGAGGCACTCTTGCGATCGCTCCAGTAAGACATCTCACACGAGAAAGACAAGAACGCCTGACGAAAGATTGACTCATTATGCGTGCAAGTGTTGCATTTCGTGACGGTGTACCCACCTGCCTTTAGGCTATAGGATCGTAAAAAGAAAATCCCAGACTAAAACCCCGGAATTTGTAATATTTTTATATGCGTGTATTTGATGAATAAACTCTCCTCCGAATGGACCACTCCATCGTGGAAGCCCTCCGAGTCCATACGAGGCGAATGCATGCCGTCATGCGCCAGTTAAAGAGAACGAGAGCAAGGCGAGCGTCCGGTTTGCTACCCTGCACTGAGTGCAAGGTAGCGTGCGCCAGAGAGAGGCAACAAATAGTAGTAGTAGTAGTACAACTTTATTTATAAGGGTTGGGATAAGGGGTCATGAGCTCGATGGGTGGGGCCCCAAGTCCAGGGCTCCACTGGCTACTGCTGCCTGCCTGACGTGACCCAGAAGCGCAAGCTGTACCTCTGGGTCAGAGCTGGCGAGCTGGGCCTCCCATTGCTCGAAAGTATTAGATAGGTTGTACTGGCCTAAAAAGACATCTAAAGTTGGTGGTCGGTTTAGGCATCTCCACGAGATGTGATATAGAGATGGCGAGCCGCCACACCACGGACAGGCGTTCCCATACAGCGTTGGGAAAATTTTGTTCAATCTTTGTAGATTGGGAAAGACCCCCGTTTGAATCCTACGGAGGTCAATCGCGTCCTCCCCTTCTAATGATTTGTGGGGGGCGCTGTATTTTTGTCGAGTGCCTCGCTGGTGAGCCAGAATTTCGCGAGGGGCCATTCTGGATGGGTCGTTGTCCTCCTCGTTAGTATTCTCCTGAAGTGTTTGAGGGGATTGAAAGTGCGGTCGAGGCTCTGCTCGGTTCGTGAGCCCTCGAGCAAGAGCGTCTGCACTCTCGTTTCCCTCCAGGCCTGTGTGTCCTGGACACCAGATCAGCCTGTAGTTGTTTTTCAATCTCCCGCCTAGGAATTTACTTAGCTTTATCGGGAGGCGGCTTTTAGTCAGACGAAAGCCGGGCGAGAGATACTCGCTAGGGTGGGCTTCCCACCGTACCCCCAGAACCTGGACGAGGTTCTTCTAGACATCCCGGAACCCGTCCGCGGCAAGATCTCGATCGCTCCCCTGCCCAAGAACATGGACGTAAATACAAACAAAAAGCGCAGAGAGGAGAGAGTGCGATGGCTCCGTAAAACATTAAAAAACAAAACAAATGTTTTGTATGTGGACGCTTCCGCATATAACTTCAAACGGTCCGTTGCAACAGTCCTCAGCAGCGACAACAGAATGATGACATGTGCATCCCTGTACACGTCCTCGATCGCCAAGGCGGAATGCTTTGCAATTACCCTTGCGATCAAAGAGCAAGAACGAAGGGAGGAACCACAGACCATTATCATCTCCGACTCACAGGAAGCGTGCCGTTTATTTTTAAAAGGCAACAAATGAGCACTGAATGCACGCAGAGGAGGACCACGATTGGTCACTGAAGCATGCGTTTTTCTTTCTTCTTTTTCCTTTATTCTTTATTTATGCATTTAATAGGTTTGGGGCAAAAAAAAGGCAGGCGTTAATCTGCAGGGATTCGCCTATATAGCTTTCTTGTTTTCAAATGAAACACTGCATTCCGAGTGTGCATCCCCTTTCTTCTTCTGCTGTGTTTTCGTGCGCTACGGTTTAAACTCGTTCAGCTTATCCCGTATAAAACCTAACGTATGGAACAGAAACATGGATAAAATTACGCCGGCTTCGCACAAGTGGTGCCAAGCCTGAAGGAAGAGCGCGGCTGGGTGGCCTTCCTTGTTTGTCTTCATTTGTTTCTCTCTTTCTTCTCTTTCTTTCTTTCTCTCTGTTTCTTGTATCCCTTTTTTGTATCTGTTTCTATCTATCTATTTCTTTCTCTTTCTTGCGCTTTCTATCGTTATTTCCGTTTCTTCCCTTTCTTTCTCTCTCTGCTTCGTTCTCTTTCTTTATTTGTTTCTCTTTATTTCTCTTTTTTTCTGTTTTACTCACTGTTCTTTTTTTCTCTTTTTCGTTTCTGTTTTCTATCTCCTTCTCTCTCTCTGCTTCTTTCTGTCTATTTTTTGTTCTTCTCTCTCTACTTTTTTTTTGCTTTCCTTCTATTTCTTTCTATCTTTCTTGGTCTCCCTCTCGCATCTTTCACGTGCTCCACTCCGCCGAGCAGAGTTTTTGTCTAACACTCGGGCCTGCTGTACTCGGAAGTTGGGCTTGTCGATTTTCTGTGACGTATGCCCACCTGTGGTTCTTTTTTTGCAACATCGCACAAACTACGGCGATCTACAACAGCTTCGATGTTAATAAAAGAAACTAGAAAAAAATTTAAGAACCATCCAGCGTGCAATGGAACGAAAAGTGGCAGTCATAACCGCGAAGACAGCGCAGTAGATCGGAGATCAAGCAGTGGTATAACCGTTATCCTAGTAGTTATACCGAAAGGGGGGAAAATGGACCTGGGCACTGCATGTCAACAAAAGAACAGATAACAGATGGTCATTTGGAAAGTTGGAATGGATATCAAGAAATTGGAAGCGCGGCCAAGGAGGCAAGGATTAGGCGGAGGGAGGAAGGTAAAAAAAATTCGGAAGCATAAAATTGAATCGGCTGGCGCAGGACGAGGTGGAGCTGTCCTGCAGAGGACATGTGGATATGAAATCGACCGATGCTGATGATGATAGTGCTTGCCTGATCTAGTTGGTTGCACATCGTCCCCCTTCGTGGGTACACACCATGAAGAATGTTTTATGATCATCATCACCATTACCCGCCATTCGAGCCTCCTGTGGGTGCGCGTGTCATATCTTGAATGATGATGATATCATAATTAACAAGCACGACGGACGCGTGCAAGCGCGTGGTCACAGAAGAAGAAGCGTCCAGTCCTGGAGGACGGTTCACGGCTGGCCAAGATCCCGACAAGTTTGGAACGACGACGCCATTATGAGTGAAGGTGCGCAGCCTCGAACCGCTTTGTAGTAGGCCACTGGCTCTCCGCTATTCACCAGTATGTACCGATAGATCTTTTCTCAAAAGCCCGTGAATTTGTTTACTAGATCGGAAAAAGTCATGACTGAAAAGGCTTTCTACGAAGAAGTCTGCAGAGAGAGAGAGAGAGAAAATAACGTTTATTTGTCCACAATAAACACCGAACTCCTCTACGCCGAAGCGTCCCGGCTAGGTCCACGAGGGGACCAGCAGGCCAAGCCTGCCAGCCCTCTCGCGGGCCCTCCGGACGGCCAGTAGCTGAAGTCTCGGGTCTTGGCACATGATGTGTTCGAACCACCATTCTTGATTACTGGGGGATCGGAAGCGGTGCATCCCCAGAGCACGTGATTTAGGTTGGCATGAGAACCCAATACAGTGCAATTGGAGTTAGGGTCCCTATATGTGTCCAGATATGCAGGGTTAGGAATTTGTTTTAGGAGCTTGCTCGCCAAGCTTCTTACGGACGAAAAACGACGCGGACACAGCGCTGACTTCCAACATAAGCTTTATTTTCTACAGTGGTAGATATATATATATATATATATATATATATATATATATATATATATATATATATATATATATATATATATATATATATATACAACAGAAAGCAACGCACGCAGGCGCATTGTACGGGAAGACTTCATGTAAAACCACGAATAAGTATGCGTGATAAGCAGTCAAACAAACCGATACCGGATTTTTCCTTTACAAGATCAAGAGGTCATTACTGAATGTCACTACCGTCGAGTCACCCTGTGGGCCTTGCTTAGAAAGTCTTTTTTTTTGTCAGGTCAATTGAAGGACATGCAGGAATGACCTCTTGATCTTGTAAAGGAAAAATCCGGTATCGATTTGTTTGACTCTTATCACGCATACTTATTTGTGGTTTTACATGAAGTCTTCCCGTATGCGCCTGCGTGCGTTGCTTTCTGTTGTATATATATATATATATATATATATATATATATATATATACCACTGCAGAAAATAAAGCATATGTTGGAAGTCAGCGCTGTGCCCGTGTCGTTTTTCGTCCTTGTTCTCTTGCGCGCTCAAAAATTGGCCGCGTATCTGCGTGCTTCGCTGCAAATGTCGTCTAAAGACGATAGAAGAGGCGTTGCGTGAGATATGAACGCCATCTGGCAATACGTCGGGAAACGTGAATGCTGTGTTGCGGGCTCGTAGTCCCGGCGCAGCAGCAGGCGAAGACCGGCGGTGACCAACGCGACCGGCGGGGACGCCAGCCAGCCCGAACACGCGGTTTGGCGCGAAGCGCCGAAGCAGAAGAAACGTCCGCACTCAACGAGTACTCTCCACACACTCTTTTATATTCACGTCGCCTGGGCAGCCTGGGGCCTGGGTAAAGCAGGAATGCCAGAGCGGCGCCCCATGGCATTCGTACAGTGCAATACTGAACCGAAACCGAAACACAACAATGAGCTCGTGCAGAGGGCACGTAGGAAGCCAAGTTTCAGTCGCATTTTCAGCGCAGCTTAAGAAACTAGGGTCTCTAGAATTACGTATCTATGTATTTTCTATTAAAGGAACACACCACCTAATACTTACCTAGTGATGTTGCGCCTCAGACATGCGTAATGTTTGCTTTTTGATCAACAATGTACACAAGTATGAACCTAGCCAGCCGTTCACGATGGCTGGCCCTTGGGCAAGTGGTTCAACTTTGGCCGAGTGGCTGAATCGAGGGACGTGCCGACAAACAGAAAGACAGACCAAAATTTCTGCGTTTAAGTTCCCCAAGAAAGACTATCGTCAGGGGGAGGTTACTCTGTATACCTCCCATAGGACGCCTTAATTCATGACGTCAGCGCTGGCAGCGCCAAACGTCCCGTCAGTTACCATCCTGGCGGCTGGGATTCAGAGACTCGAACGGCAGAATGGCGGCGCACATGGTATGCGTCGTCATGGCAACACTAACACCAGCCGCACCTTCTCTCCTAGCCCCCTGCCGGATTTTTTTCTTTTTGTTTTGTTTGCGTGCGCGGTCTCCCTCTCCCTTTCTTTTATGACCCCCTCGTCCGCGTGCTGCGCCGTGCAGCGCGCCGGGCGCTTTTTTTTTTTTTTGCATCCGCTGCGCGTACTGCGCCGCGCGTTCGTTGCTCGTTTGAATGTGCGCAATTTGCAATCAGGCATTCTGCAAACACTGCAGTCGTGCAGCATGTGCCAGAACGCAAAAGAATGAATTGCACTCACAACACAAAATATCTTTGGTCTCGTTTTATTCTCCTCGTTTCCAAAAATCAACACTTTCATCAAATGTGGTGCGATACAGGCTCAGGAGATTAACAAAGTTATCAACAGGAGATTAACATACACGTGTTCATGATCACTAAACAACACGAAAGTTCTCGGCAAAGTTAAGAACTTAAAGAACAGTGGAATAAAAAAAAGAACATAACACTAGGGCACATATTCAAAAAGACAATTTTTATACTGACAAAAGTGCAGAACAGCTTCTGATATATGCGCACGATATTGCACTAAATTATCATAACAAAATTGAACATTCCTGGAATGCAAAAACAATGAAAGCAGTTGAAATACCTAAAAATAGAATAATAACGTAAATATCATTTTAAAGATGTCAAAATGAACTCCACATATAACACAACTAATACTGACCGCACTTTATTGACTACATTTCCAAAAACGTTGATTTTCATATAACTAGTGATGATAAATGCGGAGAAAATGAACGACTCGATATCGGATGATTCATGGCATCTCTTCTTGAAGTGCGCCGATTCTGCAATTCTTCAGCTTTTCTCGGGGCGCCCCGATCAGCTGTGTTGCTTTCCGAAATACACCCTGAAGAAAAGGGCAAGTTTCAATCAGATAAAGAGCGCCGTCGACTCGTGCAAAAGTTAACTCGTTTGTTCGTCTCAGAGCAGCACAAGTTTTCATACATCTACCTAATGTCTCACAAACGTGGTTATAGGCGATGGCGAGTAATTAACTGGAGACAAATGCAAAGCACACACTCAAACACGCGGTTCTGTGAGAGTTGTAAACCTGTAACTATAGTTACGTTGCATGGGCTTCATGTCCGCTGCTTGTTCGTATAACGATTTAAACGCAGCATCGTGCCCTTTTCAAATCAGTCATTTTTGAAAACATTAACTGAAGCCCCACTGCAGAGAACAGCTACTCGGTATGGACGTGAATTCACATTGACACAATGAAGACCGCGACTCAAAGGGCACGCTCACCTGTCGTTCTTTTGGGGGCCGGCACATATATTCCGGGACTTGTTCTGGAAGTATTCGAGCAACAAAGCACTATGCACGAACAGCGCGAGTCGTAAAACATCGCGTCGCACAAGCACACAGCGAGCGAGCACCATGAAACGGACGCGCGACGGCTAATACATGCCTTACCAACGCCAGACACGAAACTTTCTAACGGATTTCAAAGTCGACGGCGCCAGCAAGGCGGCGGAAAGCGCGCCTCCCGGAGGAGAGGGAGTTGATCCCACCAGAGAGGGGGTTGAAGAGAGTTGGGAGGAAAGAGACGGAACGCAGATTTTAACTCTGATCCCAGTCAATAGATGGCGCCTCAATTTGCCATACCGGTCACGTGGGTTTCTTTCACTAGCCTGCTATCGTCTTTAAAAGTGAAACATGAATTACCAACATGCCCAAGCATACGCACTTTCAAATGGGAGATGCCTTTGCCTTGCACTGGGCGTAGTCAGGTTGATGATGATGTTGAACTTAGTCGGGAGCTGTGGGAGGCTGGCATGCGCAGCTACGACTCCGAAACTTCAGGAGGCTATTCGCGGCGAGATCGACCTGTAGGTGGCAGCACCGTCACCCCGCTAGTGTGGATACTGGTTTCGTGTGGTGTGTGTAGAAGTGCACGGGGCTTCTGTTTTCACATCGTGATTTTGTGTTCCGTACCCGCAGAAAACTCTTCGTTATCGATGGTGAGGTTTTGTTCGGTGCCACAATGCCGCACATACTGCACAGATCCAGGAATGAGCTTCCATTTTTATCCCACCGACGCGGAACGTCGCCGACTGTGGCTCGTTAGGCTTCGTAACGGCAGGACGCCTTCCAAGTACGCGATGGTGTGCAGCAAGCACTTCGACGGCGGTGCATTCGCGTTCGCAGACGAGAAAGAATGGTGAGTAGTCAGCGATAACTTCGCTAATGTGTGCATTTATATGCTTGTTGCTGCTGTGTACTACGAGCGTGAAGACGGTCGCAGTAAGCGAACGCTCGGGGAAGCTTCGCTGTGCTTTAATTTTCCTACACTTCCGCAGGAAAATTAAGTGAGAATCAATCGAGAAAGAAGAGAATTAATTCATGGAACTTATTCTTTGTCATTCATGTACCGTCTGCGCTGTGAATGCAAAGTTTGTTCGCGCTTGGCTATGAGTCTGTTTAAACGAGAGTCCCCGAGCCCTTTTGTAGTTCGCGCATGTTCCATTGTGTTTACACGGCCGCGAGAACAGTTCTCAGTATTCCACAGGGCAAAAACGTGCACCGAAACGCGGCAAGTGTGTATGCATGATCTGGTGCATAGTAAAGGGTATCGTTTTATGAGCCCTCACACGCCATGTAAGCGATGAAAATGCGCGAGCGAGTTTATCGCCACTGCTGATCGTGATGAATATATTTTTCTCGCTCGCTCTCTTTTTTTAAGGGTTTTCGCGGAAGAGATTGAGGCCTGACGCACTTCCGACACTGAACTTGCCACAGCGCAAATTTGACAGGCATAAGCGATCCTCGCAAGTACACGGGTGTCTTTGTATACATTTCGCCACAAGTTATAATTGCGCAAGGCAACTCAGTTTTGCGATTTCCGTGTCATTCCATTTTCTGTTCTGTTTAGGGGACAATTTAAGTACCGAAGTGTCAGACGTGACTTGACAGAAATATTTCTCTGCAGTGGGACCAGGACCGTACGCAACTAAAGCTCGTCGCGTAACCTATAAACGACAGTCCCGAAGTCATACACCTAATCACAACGCGCAAGTGCATGAGAGCCTTTTTTTTAACCACCGAGCCGCTAAAAGGCTATATTCACATGAGATTTAATATTTCTGATCTTTAGGACAACGCCAAGTGCACTTTGCAATGCGCTTGAACCACAGAGCGGCACCTACACTGATATGACTCTCGTGAACGGACGGTAACACACACAGCACTCTCGACAAGTGCACTCACTGATCTTATTACAGTACATATACAGCCGATCAAAGCCAAATGCTTCTTTACATGTTGTTAGGCATACGTACGAGCGGTTAAAGTTGCACCAACGCAACGGAACAAACCGCCTTTTGAGGCTCTGCATGACGTACGCGCACATGCAAACACAACGCGGCTAGCAGACGACGCATGGAGCAATCCACACTGGCGCGCTTCAGTCAGTAGCCGCCAGGCGGCGACTCCGCTCGATCTCGCGGCCAATACTGAGGAGGAGGCCTACAGCGAGTAGGATAACCTCCCTCGCCTTCTTCTCGCAGCCCCTTTCCCTTTAAAGGGGTAAAGTTATTTCTGTCTCTCTCTTTATGCAGCATGTTGCACTCTCTGACACCTGAAGGCGAAAGTCTTCTTCACATTGGGTGATGCATTAAGTTATAGATGACATGCACCGACGTCACTAAAACCGCCATGTGGATGCACCGCAAGTTAGAAGACGCAACATTTGTGATGTCGCGTTAACGTCATCGTTACGTTACTTGCAGATTCTTTTAGGGGCGAAGCTCCTTAAGGCGGCACCCGTTCGTCCCTCGTAGTCGTCGTCGTCGTAGTAGTAGTAGTAGTCGTAGTCCGTAACAAGTCTTACGCTTTGACCTCCAAGGTGGTGCCGGTGGGAGATTTTTCCTGTGCGTTGTTGAACACTAAAAAATTCGCAGCGTGCGCGTTAACTAAAAGCCGAATTCTTCTGTCTCTCATTCCCCATTAGCAGCCATTGGCATGTTCCAGTAGGAAACGTTAGTAGAAGTAGAAGTGTAAGTGTTAGCTAAAAGCCGACTTCTTCTGTCTCTCATTCCCATTAGCAGCCATTGTTTACCTCCAAGGTAGTGCCTGGTGAGATTTCTCCTGTGCGTGATTAAACAATAAAAAATTTGTTCAAAACGCCGCTGATTGATGAAATAAACCAACGAAAGACGCCAGATGTTTTCTAAAAGCAAAACGAAAAGACGCCAGATGTTTCTAAAGCAAAACGAAAAGACGCCAGCTGCTTAACGAAAGACGCCAGATGTTTTCTAAAGCAATGGTTTTCTAAACAATGAAAATTCACAGCGTACATGTAAAATAAAGTGCGCTGCAAGTCGTCATAACTCATCGAACCTTTAGTATAAACGCGCCCGATCTCACGTAAGTGATGATGTACTGGGCAGAATTCACGGAAGATTCACGGTTCACCGATGAACCTCCGCAGCTTCGCCCACTCATCATCATTCACTCCGTGGATATGCTGTGATTTTTTTTTATTGACGCACAGATGCCAATAACTTCGTGGCCGCATCGTTATCGTATTAAAGCAGGTTAACCGCAATGCAATTAGGCTGCCTTTACGTCATCAATGCCACCATGTTAGAGAAACGGTACACGTTATGAAGCTGTGTCCATGACGTCGTCACCTTCAAGCTATCCCAACTCACAAACCACTCCGAAATTTAGCTATAGCGTCCCCGTCGTCTATTTAGTAGGCTGGCAATTCCGCTTATACTCGGTTACAACCTAAAATGCCAGCTCCGGCATTTTTGATTAGGTTGTAACAGGCTTAACGTGAAGCTTAACAGCTCTGCTGTAAAATCAAATGTTATCGCAGGGCTTGGTGTGTGCTAAAAAAAAAAGTTTGCTTTTTCTACGTCATACTGCAGGCACAGAAGAAAGCACCATGGATGCGACGTCAATGGCAAGCACCATGGATTCGACATCTATGGCGAGCACCATGGACTCGACATCTACAGCAAGCGCCGTCGATGCGACGGACACGAGCAGCCAGATCATCAGCACGACGCCGTAAGTTGGCCCCTACACGGCCTGCAACACAAATGGCGACGAGGATGGCATACAAGAAACATGACAAAAGCGTCGTGCATGAGCTCACAACTGACCAAGGCCTATACACAGTTACAACCTCAGAATAAAATGCCAGCTCCGCCCACAACCATGGCTGTCCCTCCCAAAGAGAACTTGCGTAAATGCTCCATCCAATCGCGCTTGCTAATTTTTGGGACGTCATGTACTTCTAGAGTGTTTCAGATAGCCGACTTTCCCATACAGACACGTTTGCGTCGCTGGTTTCGGATAGGAAGCTTGAACGTTCTGTTAAAATTTAGTCGGGGATTCTGACATCGCTGCCCAGCTAAACTTAATGTTTTAGGTAGTAACGACGAACCTTGAGCTCTTAATACGCGTAGTCTGCATATTAGCAGAGAAAAAAAGTACAGTTTGAACGGAAACCAGCTAGTACATGTCTTTCACACTGAAAGGGCAGGCGCGCCTCGGTTCTGTGGGCAGAACTGACATTTTTAAGTGCGTGGCACTTTAGGGGCCCGGCTTGTCGTCCATCCACTGTCTCACGTCGCATGGTCACGCAGTGGTCTATACAGGCCTAAAACAAGGCTAGTAATGCTCAAAACCAGTTCAATATAAACTACAGAAATAACAAGGAATTAATCGCAATATCTATAATCGCGAAACACGCTTCTGAAACGTCCTGATGATCCTCGCGCCGCGCGATAGAGCGCGCCACCTCTTCGACAAGCGTGCGATTTCGAAGGGAATCAATCGCTTGGTTGCCCGTGCTACGCACTTCCTAGGGTTTCACGATAGTGGTGCTGCATTAAGCGCAGGACTTAGAACTACATGAAGACCTACACAACAACATTAGCGCGGAATTTAGCATGGGATTTGGAACTACACCAGGACCTGCACGAGAACGGCATTAACGCAGGATGATTATTTTCTTAGGTTGCAGCCGATCAGTTGATGAGGGCTACTATATGTAGCTCTCATCACTCGTGTGATTCGCTCGTTCTTTATCTCATTTCCAGGAATGAAGACAGCGACGACGACTATCCCGACGAGGCCATCCCCATCGTCGCCTGCTGTATCCTGTGCCTGCTGATAATCATGATTATCCTTCTATCTCTCATCTCCAGTCTCTCTGTCAGTAAGTCGGCTTCCCTGGAAGAACTGATAAGTTTGTCACAGATTCGCTTGTCTCTCAGCTAGGACGTGAGAGAAAACATTGCGTTCGCGAACACCTATCTGTAAATACGTGGGAACGAAGAAATCATTTCACTCGGCATCGAACGAACTGAAGATAAAGTTCACGAGGGATGCGATGCGGGCTTGCTCTGGTAACTCATCTTTAGTAGGTTTCCTCGTCGCGCAAATAAAAGACAGGGCAACCAACTCACCCAAAGTTACGCTCTGCCAGTGGCGTAACCAGGGGGTGGCACACCGGGCCCCTGCACCCCTCGGCCCCCGAAATTTTTATTTATTTACTTATTTTTGCCGTGGCATACAGAGCCTAAAATGACACCCGGCCACGTCTACCTGCCCGGCACCCACTTCAAATCAAATAAGTGACCCCCCCCCCCCCCGTCACCCCTGAAAAAGATTTCTGCCTACGCCCCTGCACTCTGCTAAAGAAATTTAAAAAAGACGGTACAACTGTAGGCAGGCATGGACCCACAGATTGTGGGAAGGTAGCGCCCAGTGTATCCATGTGTCCCTACATTTGTCCTGTCTTTTATTTGCGCTGCAAGGAAACCTACTGAGGAGGAGGAAGAGAAACATTTATTTGGCACCATGTATGTACATGGAAAAGTTCAGCGAGCTAGAGTCCACTGTTGGTCACGCGACCAGGAGACCTTGGGCCCTGGCGGACGCCTCTGCCCGCTCCGTGGCCCAGAGTTGTGTTTCTGGGTCGGAGCTGAACAGCGTGGCCTCCCACTGACGAAAGGTAGTGGTATGCGCAACCTGGGGATTATTAAGTAGCTGCGTTTCAGGGTTGTGGTAGAGGTTTGCGTCCTTTCTTCGGCAGAGTTTACGACAGCTTGAGTAAACTGAGGGCTTAATGCGCGATAGAAAAAAAGGGGTTGGGCACGTATTCGTTTGTAGTTGTCTCCAAATGATTTCCTGTCTCTTCTTTAGAGTAACTAGCTAAATTTGGAGAGGTCTGTTTAACTTAAATGAAATCAAGCTTACATCTTCCGACAGCGGAAGATGTATTCAGTCTGTCGATACTTTCTATTACTTTAAATCTCCTCCCCTTAAAAAAAGTTCAATGTGCCATGGACGTCGGCAGGAACGTGTCTTATGGGGTGCAAATCCTTGATGCATTGCGGTGGATGGAGGTGGGGGGCAGTGTGCCCATGCAATGTTCTTTGTTTTCAACTATGCAAGGGAGCATTAAAAAATTGGGGGACGCTTAAGCTTCGCCTTTAAAACGCGATATCGCGATCTCTGACTTTGGTTCTTAGTTAAGAAGTGCGGGCAATGTGATAAATGTTGTCAATATAGTTTCGTCTTATTGCTTCAAAACTATAACGTTGCTATGGAATTATATTTTATCAAATTAAGTAGCGTACGCTTCTCGTTAGAGGCAACACTAACGCAACCTTTGCCTTCCGCCTCCTTTTTTCAGCTGACTACACTGATGATGAGGACGGTAAGATTTCCTCATTCGCCCCATCGGCGTTCACTTGATGACGTATACGTGCACAGCAGCGATGGTGGCGCCATCTAATGACGCCCTAATCTAAAGTGATACTAATACATCTAATGACGGTATTAGTACCACCTTACTCGCAACACCGGTCCACGGTCAAAGAAACAGGCGGCTTCCTACGAGCAATGAAAATTCTGTCTCTATACGGAGTCAATACGGAACCCTCCGGTGGTCTGTGAACTGGATTGACATGTCGCACGATCGGAAGCTATCTAATAAGACTGACAATCCATGTACGTCAGTGCCTACTGACGAAGTTGTCCACGATTCGAGAGAAGAAAAAAAAAGTGATGGCAAAGCAAGGTGCCTGCTTCGACGTCACGTGGTAAAAATTTTTCCTCGGGACAGTATTCGTATTTTGACGCCGCAATGTCCTCCGCTAGCCTTCCCTGTGGTCTTAGTATCTCTCTCAAATTTTTCTGTCATATTCTTCTTTTGCAGATTCGAGCACCGTAACATACAAGACAGACGCAGCCAGTAAGTGACGAACTTTTCTTTCAAATGCGATAGTATTCCATGGCCCTTTCGGCAGTTCTTTTTTTTCGTTCCGTCTGTCTGCATGTAAGCTGCTAACCTAAGGGCTGGCAGCGTACGAGCATTCATAGGCGTGCGCAGGGCTCCCCATTGGTGGTGGGGGGGGGGGGGGGGGGGGAGTGGGGGGTTGCTGCTTCATCGCAGCTTCCCCCATCCCCCGTTGGTAGAGTCCAAAAGACAACATATTTCACAGTGAAAGAAAAAATTGAAAGGAAACGATGACATGCTTTTCACAATGACATGCCTTTGGTCCTTGGCTTTCCGGTCGCAAATATCGGAAGTAAACGGTTCATGGAATGCAACATCAGCTAGGTGACAGTATTGAAAGTTGGGCTAGTTGGTACGGCGGCATGTTGGTGTACAGCGCGAGGAACGACGAAGACCGAAAGAACAGAAGGGACACGGACGAGCGCTGACTCGCAACTGAAAAGATTTATTGAAAACCACATGCAACCACATGTACGTAAAAGCAGAAAACATACAACACTGCGCAGAAGCGTGAAAAAACACATGGAAAGAGTAACAGCGAATCACCTAACGGCACACGTGCTGAGAAGATATGCGAGCTCCTTGTCCGTAAGAGACAACGATGCCTCACTTACGCATGCGTCACCCATTCGGTTGATGTGAAAGGCCTCTATCACTTCTCTAGTGGTCTGGGAACTATGCTTTGACAATATCTTTGCATCGGCAAAGACAGGTGTGCAGCCACACGTGTTGCAATGCGATGCCAGATGCGAAGCGTTAGGATTTTTTAGCGAATTTTTGTGCTCTCTTAAGCGCACATTGATGCATCGGCCGCTTTGGCCCACGTATGACCGCCCACATGTAAGTGGGATCTCATACAGAAAAGTGGAGTCTGTATAGGTTCCCGAGTAGCTCCTGCTCTGAGTGACATATACTTAAGCAGCGTTAATAGAAAACTCCAATGCCACCTCAAGGATTTAGCAGGGACGTTGTTTCGTTATGTCGACGATTATCTGGTGTTTTTTCCGTGTAGTAACTATAATAGGAGGGCAACGGACATATTGAAAGTTTTTAGAGAAAACGGTAAGGGCCTGAAGTTCACCCTTGAACTTATAAAGGAAAACAATTTACAGTTCTTGGATTTTAACCTATCGTTTGAGACTAATCATGTTTGTTGGCGCTACCTTCCGCGATCTCAGAAACCACTCCTTCCATTTTCCTCGAATCATTCAAAGGTAGTGAAAAATGGAATTGCTTACTCGGCCTTAAGATCAGCTGTAACCAAGTCTTGTGCTCACGGGATTGAGCACAGCTTCACAGCACAGATTAAGAGGCTCGAAATTGCCGGGTACCCTACTCACGTGCTTGCTACGTGCACTGAAAAGCTAATAAAATTCGTTAAAAGTCCGGATCTTTTGAATAGAAAAAAGTCAAAACAAGAAGAGTACAAATCAGTAGCAGTACTACCGTACGTACATAAAATGTCGCATGGTTTGAGCAATGTCGGCCGCAGGTATGGGGTAAAATCAGTGTTCTCAGCTCCTGAGAAACTTTCAAGAATTTGCCCAATGGTTCGGAAGAAAATGGAGCGAAATGACAAGGACAGAAGTGACTGTGGAATTAAGCATGTTTCCTCATTTGTGCCCTGCAAGAGCGGCATTGTGTATCAGATCCCACTTACATGTGGGCGGTCATACGTGGGCCCAAGCGGCCGATGCATCAATGTGCGCTTAAGAGAGCACAAAAATTCGCTAAAAAATCCTAACGCTTCGCATCTGGCATCGCATTGCAACACGTGTGGCTGCACACCTGTCTTTGCCGATGCAAAGATATTGTCAAAGCATAGTTCCCAGACCACTAGAGAAGTGATAGAGGCCTTTCACATCAACCGAATGGGTGACGCATGCGTAAGTGAGGCATCGTTGTCTCTTACGGACAGGGAGCTCGCATATCTTCTCAGCACGTGTGCCGTTAGGTGATTCGCTGTTACTCTTTCCATCGGTTTTTTCACGCTTCTGCGCAGTGTTGTATGTTTTCTGCTTTTACGTACATGTGGTTGCATGTGGTTTTCAATAAATCTTTTCAGTTGCGAGTCAGCGCTCGTCCGTGTCCCTTCTGTTCTTTCGGTCTTCGTCGTTCCTCGCGCTGTACACCAACATGCAATCAGCTAGGTGACTTCGGCCGCCGTCAGACACCTGCGCCAAAACCTGCGTGACCATAACCATGCTAATAAAGGGGTCATGAACCACTTTTCCAAGTAGTCGTCGATTGACCGCGGCATCAGAGTGTACTGGCGCACGAGAAGATTGCCGGAAAAATTTCTCGAATCCGTCAAGAACGAGCGGAGTTGCAGGGATTTGTAGCACGCTTTCAGTGCTTTCGCTCTTCTCTCGTCCCGACGAGCGCGCTGTAAGCTACACAGGGTTAAGAAGGCCGCTGCAAAATGCTGATACGCGCGGAGTGTAATCAACGCGTGTAATCACATCCCATTCATCTCAAGCGCTACCACTTGACCTTTTCTTTATAACTTGATGGCAGCGTTCAGAAAAGAAGAAAAAAAATGCTAGAAATAAAAGTATGATAGCGGTGCTCAAAAGAAGCGGGGCTGGTGTCCGGTTCCCGGAAAAGCTTAGCAGACGACAGCTGCGCAGCTTATAGCGCGCATGCGCCGATTCTGGTTTACTTCGCCGCTGCACTCCGTTGCACGGCACTTATCAACTCGGCGGTCGATGCTCACGCGTTCAGATTAAAAAAGAATGGGCGGCTGTACTTATTAAGAATAGTTTTTTTAATGGGACGGAGACAGTCATGTGCGGGCCGGGCCGCTAGCGAAAGGTCCTCGGGCCGCGAGTTTGAGACCCCTGCTCTGCAGTAATGTTTCGCGACAATCGATCCATGTAGCGACGACAGTCGCTGCTCCAACTTCGCCTTCACGACGTTTGTAAACATTACCGTTGCGATGCTTCAACTCGCAGCCAAACCAACAAAGACTCCAGACACGACTCCTACCGGACCATCGCGGGGACCTCCCGGACGGCCTACAAGGAAAAAACGTGACAAACCCTCTACCGGGCCATCTGGCGACACGCCCTCCGACGGACCACATGTAAGTCCTTAATTCTCACGGACGACCTTGTTGTCACTATAACATAATAATAATAATAATAATAATAATAATAATAATAATAATAATAATAATAATAATAATAATAATAATAATAATAATAATATAAGAATAAAATCTGGGGTTTTACGTCCCAAAACCACGATATGATTATGAAGGACGCCGTGGTAGAAGGCTCCGGAAATTTTGACAATCTGGTGCTCCTTAACATTCACTGACATCGCACAGTACACGGGCCTTCACGAGTAGTCACTCTAACGGACGACCTGCTCGTAGTGGTGCAAAACTAACGGTAAACAACTGCCAATAGCATCCACACTTTTCTTAACTATCGATAATGTAAAGCAGTGGTTCTCGGCCACGGATGTTTCGTGGACACCATGTGGACCGGTGGAAGTGATGAGGGACCCCTTGCAGTGAGATAAAAGCTCGACAGCTTGTCAATAATTTATATGGCCTGTAGTCCCATTCAACCTGTTTATAGCTGTGTTTGCTCTTCAAACATGCAATCCTAGAAAAAGTATGCTCGCGTGCATATGTCGTAGAAAAGTGCAACAAAATCTTTACAGCCCCGATCACATAAGCGCGCGCAAACAAGGACTAAGGGAGGTAATGACAACACAAGCGCTTGCACCTCCCTTTGTCCTTCTTTGCGCGCGCTTAAGTGATCGGTGAGGGAAAATCAACTAGCCCAAAAATCAGTGCTCTTTACAGACATCTCACGGAGAAGGGGAAACTTAAGTCAGCTCCTACGAAATGCATAATTGTTATGCGGTGAAGCATACCGCAAAACAGAAGGGGCCGCAGTCATGGAACATAGTGTGCCTCCAAAAAACGCGTTTTTTTTTTTTTTTTTTCAGGATTGGTTTCGCGGAGCCCCAACCCTCGATTATAATATCGATAGTTCTTTGAATAATCATGCTGTGCTTGCCGGCGATATTGCTAAAACATTTGCGATAGACTACTACCAGAAATACCCAGTTCGTTCCTCTAACGGCAATGTCCCACTCCTGACAATCCCTCTCACGGACGACCTGATAGGCCCTCTCACCGACAACCTGACAGTCCCTCTAATGGAGGGATTGACAGACCCTCTCACGGAATACGTGGTAGTCCCACTCCCGCAGGACCTGGTAGTCCCACTCGTGGCGAGCCGCGTAGCTCCGCTCCCGGAACACCTGGCAGTCCTTCCAATGTAGAAGTGCTTTATTTCTTTTCCTCCGCAATACGAAGGAAATCGCGGTAAAGCTAAACGACAGGGCCTACTGCTTGACGGACCTGCCGCGAATGTATTGGCGTTTTAAGATATCAAGCAGTAAGTTTCATACATGACAACAGAAGCAAGAAGTGTCTAGGAAGGTAAAACGCTACATCAGTAATTAATTATTACCATCAATTTAACATCACCAGGAGCGGAGTATTACACTAGAGATTTTCCACAGATAGTTCTAGCTGCTATCGAAAACTGATTAGGCAGCTCACGTAAAATTTTAACGCTAAATTGCGAATATGTCTTCCGGTTGGCAAAATTCATAATTTTGCGTACGTCCGGTGGTTTTGCCACGAGGACAAGCTGTACGGCCCTTCTCAAGGAATGCCCGGTGTGTCTCCACAGGTAACGCCTGGCATTTCCACGCCCGGACATTCAGGCCCCACTTTGCCTGTACCACCTGGCGGTAAACCAACGGGACGTCCTGGCGTTCCTTCGCCCGGACGCCCTGGAGGTCAACCAACGGCACGTCCTGGAGCTCCTTCGACCGGACGCCCTGGAGGTCAACCAACGGCACGTCCTGGCGTTCCTTCGACCGGACGCCCTGGAGGTCAACCAACGGCACGTCCTGGCGCACCTTCGACCGGACGCCCTGGAGGTCAACCAACGGCACGTCCTGGCGCTCCTTCGACCGGACGCCCTAGAGGTCGACCAACGGCACGTCCTGGTGCTCCTTCTACCGGACGCCCTGGAGGTCAACCAACGGCACGTCCTGGCGCTCCTTCAACCGGACGCCCTGGAGGTCAACCAACGGCACGTCCTGGCGCTCCTTCGACCGGACGCCCTGGGGGTGAACCAACGGCACGTCCTGGAGCTCCGTCGACCGCACGCCCTGGAGGTCAACCAACGGCACGTCCTGGAGCTCCGTCGACCGGACGCCCTGGAGGTCAACCAACAGCCCGTCCTGGCGCTCCTTCGACCATACGCCCTGGAGGTCAACCAACCGCACGTCCTGGCGTTCCCTCGTCCAGACGCCCTGGCGGTCAACCAACGGCGCGTCCTGGCGGTCCTTCACCTGCTATTCCCGGGTCCAAAGCGACAACGCCAGGTTATCGGCCCCATAGCACGTCCGGACGCCCTGTGAGCCCACCATGGAATCCGGCGACGGCGTCCTCCCCAGTGAGGACACCATCCATAGGCCCTGCGACATTTTCATCACCGGCGTCGAGGTGTGTCTGCTTGCCCCGCACTTCACCCCCTTAAAAACCAAGCTTCCTATCTGAACCACAGAGAAATGTGGTACATGTGTCTACGGAAGCTGCAACTCATGACACTTCAGCCAGCATGGGAATGACTGTAGTTCATGTATTTGCTTAAGCTTCGTTCTTTCGGCTGTGTATGGCTTGCAGCCGCTTTGTCGCACGACAAAGTTCAGCAAGAGTTTAGCAGTCCCACTTCACCATCTTTATCCTTTTAGGCTCACCAATTGGCATCAGCTCACGAGCCTCGC